>NC_133976.1:71426868-71729481 GCF_047716275.1 Strix uralensis | reverse complement strand
CCTGAGGACTTTGGCTTGAACTGCACTTTTAACATGCTTCAAGGCTTCTTTGCAATGTGGCTCGAAAACATTCTGATCAACAAGATAATAAATCGTTTTCTAGCAGGCACCTACACAATGGTGTTTGTTACAGAATTATTCCACAAATAGATCACCAGTTAATGATTACTTTAGTTTAAGATTATACAGAAGTTGTTAACATATAGCAACTTCAAAATTTTATTTTATCTGCACATTTCTTATCCTGTATCAGAATTAGTGATGGGATTGAACATCTTTCTATTCTCTGCCTCTCTGCAGGAGACTTCAGCATCCTGCTTTCTTGAACACAGGAAGAATCAGACAAATGGGATGCTTCTGTAGCATCAAGCTGTTTTCAGCTAGCTTGTCAACCCAAAAGTTCATGGTCTAGTTTTCTTGCCTGTATGCCCATGCTGATTCAGGCTGTGTTCTCAATCTGGTTTTGAGTTTTCAATCTGCTTCGCTGCATGGGCTGTCCATCTCGCATGCACTATCCACACAGTACCTATTAATATTTTTCTCCTGCCATCATTAAGCATGCATCTGTCTGGGTTTTGATTGCAATATGCCTATTATTTGCATTTGAAGACTTTAATCACTTCAGTATTGGATTCCAAAAGCGAACCTATTGACCTCTCTCAGCTGTCTTAAATGAACATCAGGAGGTCATGTCACCTACATAAAGAGTTAGTCAAAATTACGAATACATTATAGAGGCATAAAACTTTCTCACTTTTTAAGAAAACAGATATATGATGGAGCCCATTAGTCACTTCTGCAAGGACATCGTCATTTGCTGTTGCACTGCAATGCTGCCAAGAAACACAAGTCAGGTTTAGACTCAGTGCTACCTTCTGTGCTCTTCAGGAATAAAACACAGTCCTTGTCCAAGACCCAGGGCAATCTGTGTACCCAAAGTGTGAGGGAGCACGGAATGACAAACAGTCAAGTGATCAGAACCGAGCACTTGAGCATAGGCCTGTAAGATAGCCCACAAAGGGAGATTCCCAGTTAGGCTGAATGTTGACCTGGATTTAGTAGTGATTAAACTGCTGCATGCAGGTTGATTTCAGCAGCGTTGAGGTGAGCAGGGTGTGAAATACTGGAGGAAAGTTAAGAAAATAATGTGTCTCAATGGAGCCGTATCACATTTTACAGGGGGGCCAGTTTTGTACCAGCTGGTTTTGAGGGAAGGGCTAGAGCCTGCTCAGCCACTCACTCCCCTGCTCCGCCTTGCCTAGAGGGGATTTCCTCACAGATCTGTGTCTGCCACTGACTGCTCCTTAGCAGAAAAGTGTTAGAGAACACTGGGCTTTGGTTAATGAATTGTGAAGAAAGAAAAAAAAAAGAATAGTAAGCTTAAAAAAACCCAACAAACACAACTCATCTGACAGAGACACACAGAATTGCCAGTGACTAAGGGAATATTCAGTGATAAGTGGGCATTCAAGTTGTGCCACAAAATAAAGCCTGAGTTTAAGCCCAGTTAGGCATCTCTAGCAAAGATTTCCATCTGTGATGCCATACTGACATTTGCCTAGGAAATATGCTACCCTCTTAGATAATCCCAAACTGTTTTTTTCCTACTTTTGTTTTAGGAATATGGAGGTAACTAATACATAATACATTCTGTTTCGCAGCAAGTTAGAAGCTGAAATAGGTAATCATTTGAACAAGTTCAATGGTGTTGCATTATGCATCAGAAAAACTACATTAAGTGTCAAAGCCATAAAGGTAGGCTGCCTGCTTGCCCTGATAGCAGTCAGGTCATGTTTTATTGCTTATTAATCATCACAGACTAGAAGAGTGAATTTCTGTGCAAACACTTTAGAATTCCTGCCCCAGGAGGTGGCTAGTAAAAATAAAACTGAAACTCAGAAATAGCATCCTTCATTACCTACTTACATTTTTTTGTTGCTTTTTTGCATGTTTTGCTGCTTTCTACATCTAAATTAGACATCTAGCTTCTCTTTTTTCTTTTTTTTCCCCCAAGTACTAAACAGAATTTTCATTTTACAAACATCATTTCATGTCACTCACTGCACATTAGCTTTCTATTGCTGTTTTTATTTTTCATATACATATTCTTACATATGTTGTTTGGAACAGTCATATTTTTCTATTGCTCTTTTACAAATCTGTGCCAATTTTATTCATTGCGTTATTTCTTTCATGCTAGTTTGCTTCTGACACTGGAATTTCCACCTGGGGTTATTTAGAGTTCAATGGCAAATGGCCTTTTCCTCAAAAGTTACGCCTTTCTGTATGATCAGACTGACCTCTTATCTGTGTGTGCCTGCTGTTGGCATCCTTTATCATACACTCAAACAAATACTGATCATTATTTTATTGTACTCAAAGTTCAAATATTAAGAGACCCGTAAAAAGTCATGATACTGTTATACAATTTTCAGGTCTCAATATATAGACAACATTTAATAGCATCTTGTTACTCAGCTTTTATTACCAACTTACAAAAAAATGTATCTCCTGACTCATTCAAGAGCATTCTTTCAAGCAAAGTCTTGAGTGAAGTGATGGGACTAGTATAAGGTGAAATTCAGACTGTTCTCTGCTAGGACAGTCTTTGTCAAAACAGTAAACCTGCCTCAGTCTTTGTAGCTGACTTAAGCTATTGTGCCTGCACTGGGAGGGGGTTTCTCAAGGGAATAGAAGCCATAAAGGGCTATACACCCCCCTCTGAGTCCCAACTTGAATTTGGAAGATGATGTGCTTTGTCAGAAAAGCTCTGCAATGGATTGCTGAAACTAAGAGCTACCAAGGGACAAGTAGTGATGATTTCGAAGTGATTTTAATGAGTAGTCACACCAAGCAAGGCAGCACCATAATGAAAAGAACTGTGGTAATTAACTAATACGTCTGAAAGATATAGTGCAGCACCCATCCATATACCATCATAGAAATAATGCAAGTGAGCGAGCTGGGCACCATTCCCACAGTTACAACTACAGATCTTTGCTTCGGCAGTTACTTCTTCACAGCTAGGTCAGAGAACTCTGTAGCATATGTTGACGTACTTGTATTCCAGTTGAAAAGATGCAATAGCGTGGAAGAGCCTGGCCCTGCTTATACCATCCTGGCATCACCTGAAATTTGTTTTAGAGAGAAGCTGGTATGGTACTAATATAGATGACAAAGTACTCTTAGACAGGAGCAGCATGCCTCCAGGAGCCAAACTATATGACTTCTCTATAAATATCTGACCAAAATATTGGGATCTTCTTCAGTGGTGAACACAGTGAACACTGCTCCGCATTTGCATGGTCCTTCTTCCTCTCCTTCCGTGTCATGTGGTGTCAAAGGAAAGCTATTTTCCCAGTCAATTTTCCACAGCAGGCTGTTTTTTTCCAAATATACAATATGGTATGTTCAACAAACTGGATTGTATGCAACATTTGACACAAATGCAAGTGAACTTTCTTTAGCTTGCAGTCCAGGTTGCCACCTTCTCATGTTTTGAGCTTCATCTGCTGCTTCTTTCTTCCATACCTGATGCCAACACCAGTTGCATCCAGTTCTCACATAGGAATGCCTCTGTTTGTGCCAAATGCTCCTCCAGTTTGTATCTTGTACATTACTGGGTTCCACTAATACTTATTTCCCAGCTCCTGGGGACCTTTTGACTCTTTACTGTCCAGCATGTTCAGGAGGTAATCGTGAGGGCTGAAGTGGGCTGTTCCAGCTCTCCCAGGCTGCAGCCTGTTCATGCTGTTGGCTGAACATGGTGTTCATGTGAAGCAGTGGTGTGAGGTGTATTGTTACATCCAGGCCTGGAAACCAGTAGTTGTTGGAAGACAACTGTTGCATCTGTTATAAGATTAGTTGACCTGAAAAGTTTTTCAGGTAACTAACTTTTCCCACTATAGGGATGGCTTCAGTGAAATAAGTGAGCACAGTTAATTATTTATATCATAGCAAGGTTATAATGTTTTATAAATAAGTAAACATATTAGGCAAATTATTAAAACAAAATCAAAATAGAACAAATTATCTGGCTACCAGCTGAAAAATATTTACGTATGTCTTAATTTAAAAGTGATCAATCTCATGGAACACCTTAAGTGGGTATGTCTGGAAAGTTTAAACTTTTTGGTGTTCTATTCAGATCATGAAATACGTAAGCAGGACTTTTTGCTTGCTTTTTAATTAAAAGGCATTTTTTATTCCTCTCCTTGTTGCATGGACCTGCATAATTTCCATTTATATGGAAAGAGAACTATGCTTCCTTTCTTTCCCCTGATTTTTAACATATTGATAGGAGTTCAAGAAGAAAATTGAATAGTATAATATACAGTAATGTTCAAATTTGATTTCATAGAAAAAAAAGTTTAAATTATTTTCTCTGACATTTTCTGTAGTCACAGGTACAAGGAAATGTTAAGTGCCAGTAATCTTCTGTTATGCTATGCACCCTTCCCAAAATCTGTATTTATGGCCATTTTCAAACATCACACATGCTAAAATGCACCTTCAAAGTACATTTGAGGAAAATATAGTATGCACCTGGAAGACCATCATCACTGTGTACTGGTATTTACCCGTAGTGCTTTAACTATAGTGTTCTGGTAGAGAGGGCTCCAGCTCCCATTTCTTCGTGAGCTTCTGCAGCCCTGTCAGTCCTGCCTGCTGTTCTGCTGTGGTTTAATTTTTCCTCCAGATATGTGGCCTTTACGTTTGTCTTGTAGGGTTCTTTATTAGACTGATGGTTTTTGCTCAGTCTCAAATTCGGAACAGTGAGCCTCTGAATATAAGTATGTAGAGTAAGATATAATTTATTAGCAGTGTTCCTGAAACAGTCATCTTAGATTCACAGATATAGTGACTGAATCAGTGCTTAACAGTTTCATTAAATTGAATCTCTTGTTATTTGGAAAATCCTATTTGGCAAGTTGCTGATGCTTGCTATTTCAGTAACTTGCAGTCTTTTGAGAAGACAGCTGGGTTAATACATTATTGAATATTTTTAGAATCCTTTAATGCTGAGTTCACAGGATTCTCTAAGTGAAGTAGACTTAAAAGCCAAAAAGTTTTTGAACAGGGTTTCTCTTTGAAGTTTCTAAGGGGCTGCTTCAGTTCTAGTGCCAGTAAAACTTAAATTGTGTTCTGAAAGGCTAGAAACAGTGGCAGTAAAACAATGGATTTGGCAAATAGTTCTTATCTGTGGGAAGGCAAAGGAGGCTATTGCTTACAGTGGGTACAAATGTATACTCTGCTTTGTGTTTTCATAGGACTGGGTAGAAATTAAGCTTTTGGGGAGAATTTCCCACTGAAAGGACATATATTACTATGACTTACATCTTTCTCTCCTATATTGGGGAAAAAATTTAAAAATCATGGTCTTTCAAATACACTGTCTTTGAATTAAGATATATGAGAGAGCTTTTGCATATGTTGGGCTAAATATTCTTAACATTAGAGACCTTCTAAATATTCTTAACATTAGAGACCTTTTGACTTTTTTCAGAATTAGGCCATATCATCTTCAACCAAATGTCTGTTTTTAAATGTAATACAAACAAAACAGGTTTTGATTTTATTTTACTTTATATATGATTTTATTACTATTTTTATTTATATATTATTTTGTGTTATTACATTATTTTTTAGGTTACTATATTATTGCAGGTTTTTCCCCTCTGTCTTTCATAGCTAAATGATGTCTCCATCACTTCTACTATCATGGCTTGTACTTTCCTTTCTTCCAAGTTGTTTCAGAGCTGTCCAAAATAACATCAGAAATTGTCACTGAGAAATACTGCCTCATTAAATTGATCACTTGAAGCCAGTAACAAGAAGAGGATCACTGAAAATTACCTGTATATTTAGAAACTTCTTGAATATTTAAATATTGTTTCTTTTCAGCAAAAGCAGAAAACACCAAGTACAAATGAAATAAAGGGGTGGTCAAACTCCATGTTTAGCTTACCAGTGGTATAGATGGCTACTGCTTGATACTCAACTCATTTATCTTTCTTTCAAGGTATGGGAAGCTTTTTTCCACATCTTGAAGTCAGCTCCTATGATAAAAGAGTGTTGAAAATGGAAAGCGATTTAGAAAGATTTGTCAGGTATTTATGCTCTTTAAAGCAAAACAAACCACACATTCATTTTGCAGAACTAGAGAAGAAAGGAATTGACGAATTATCAGCTGACCTCGTGCAGGAGAATTAAACACTGGCACTAATTAATGGCTAGTTAGCAGAGCACCATCTTGATCTCAGTGGAGGTCGCCTGGATAGGGGCCATAAATCCATACTGCAAATGAGAACAGCTTCAAGATGCTTCATTTCAGCTAAATGAGATGTTGGCCCTCAGCTGCTGGGAAGCTGCTAAGGCAGTATTTATTAGGTCAGAGTTTGGGACTTAGAGATCCATTTTGTTCCCGCTGGCTATGCAGCTGCTCATTATCATTGATAATTTTTCTAGGGCTTCAGTAGTTTTATATTGTGCATGTTTTCCTCTTGCAGGCATTTGGACAGTCCTTCTCGATTCACCGCAAAGTGGCTGAAGATGGTGAAACACGTGAAGAGACTCTCCTCCAGGAGTCTGCATCAAAAGAAGCTTATTACCTTGGGAAGATTTTGGAGATGCAGAATGAGCTGAAGCAGAGCAGGGCAGTGGTCACCAACGTTCAGGCAGAGAATGAGAGACTCACTGCTATTGTCCAGGACTTGAAAGAGGTAAATGGGGGTGTGCAGGGAGCAAGAGGCTGAATTTTCTTGGAATATCATGGATGGCATGGCTCTGACTCATGAAAATACTACAAGAAGTAAAAATGCTCACCTACCACCAGTCTGTGATCATCCCAGAAACCACCTGGCCTGAGAGGGATATAATTTAGAAAGGAAAAAATGTAACTTTGTTACTATTTTTAAACAGCAACAACCCTCCCCCCCAACAAATACAGTAAAACTCAATTCAGGAAGCTATCATTTCCAAAGCACTCTTAGCATTTTCTATTGTGTTTTACAGTGCCTACATATAAGTGAGTTTTACATAAACACATTTTCTGTATGCTTCTGATATTCATGTAACTCCTCTCTTTCTCAACATTCACATAATTTCTCAGGTATTCTGGATTGGCTAGAATTAGATAAAGCTTTCACCATTTTTTTCTACTGTAGAGCAAAATTGAAATGCATGCTCATGTTTAGGAAATTTACAAAAGGAAGCCAAATGTAGTTACTGGCCATATGGGACACAGTGGTTATTGATTAATTTCAGTAGAGAATTTAGTAATATTTAATAACTTGTCCTTTTTTTCTTGAAAACTGGAAGTTTAGACAGAAGGGGTTTTTACTTATTATTGTTTCTATATCCCAGTTAGTGGAGGACTGATATAATTTTACTGGTTTATTCTTTCTGTATTGATGGTTAGTTTTCACAATTCATGTAGCAAAGTTCAACACAAGACCATACATGAGAGGAAGGTGACTCTGTTTCCTTCAGCTGTGCTAGCAAATTGACTTTTGCTCACCTTCTTAGACTCTTAGACTAGCCATTTTGGCCAGCATTAATTATGGAGAAATGGAAGATGAGGAATACTGGCTATCAACTCCTGGGTTTCTCATAGATTTGTGACCATGTGCTCATTTTAGACGTACCTCTTGTGCTCTTAAGAAGTTGACATTTATTGAAAACTTTTGTCCTTTGGCTCGTCCCTCTCCTGTGAGTCCCTGTGCAACACCGCTGATCTATTCATTGGTCTCTAGTCTCCTTTCCTGGGTGTAGGCTGTTTTTGCAATCTGGGTGTCTGAGAAGTTGCCCATGAGTCTGCTATGATCTTGATGGTCTGTTTGCCAAGGTGCCTTCAATGCACACTTTTCTTTTATCCTTCTGCCATTTCTTCTAGTGCTTTCATGCCCACATTCATACCTCATTTCTACCGGTCTTACTGTTTCTCTTAAAAATCTCTACAGATTTAGTTTTTTAAGCAAAGCAACTACATGGAGGGGAAGGCAGCACTTGGAAGTAACCCCACATCCTCCCTGCTTTCCCCAGGAATGCTTGGATGTTAGGGGCTCTCCCCAGTGTCCAGTTGCTGGAAGAGATATTTCCTAGGTGGTTCTGGAAAGTGATTCTTTCATGTGAATTTAACAAATTAGCAAAGATTATCATGTTTTCTGTAGCTGAGTGGAACGGCATCCTTTTAACCTACAGAAACCCCTAGGACAGGGTCTCACTGGAACTGGGTCTTTTACCCCCATTGAACATTCTTATTTAATGGTTGCACTGGACTTGCCCATAATACAAATTAGGTTTCAGTTAGAAGTAAATATATGCTATTTAATTGCAAGTTTCAATTAAAATATGCGATTGTAATTGCTGTTGTGATGGTTATAAAACAAAAAAATCAAGTTTATATCTACTCATCCTAAAATATTCTTGGTAGCAGGCAACCAGCTGCTGACACACCTACCTAACCATTTGATTAAAGCTCACAGGTCCTGATGACCTGGGGTTCAGTCACAAATGAACAACTAAGAGAAAATTACACATTTGCCTTTGTACTCTATTCCTTCCTCTGGGGTCTCCTTGGGATTCCTACAAATGCAAATCTGCCTTCCATTTTCTGTCATGATTATTGATCTGTAAGTTATTCAGGAGGCAGTTTCAGTGCCTGTCCTCCCTAGAATATTGATTGTCCCCATTTCTTTGGAGATAATGGTAACCCCTAGTGTGAGACCAGCTTGCAATTATTTCCAGTTCTAACACTAAATAGAAACAAGCCCTAGTAGTTAATTAAAGTGCAAGAAAATAATTTACTTGAATAAAAATAAGGCTGATAAACTCATTGTTATTAATAAGATGATGTTGGACCCTGAGTATAAACTCCTTGACTGTGTTGTGGAGCTACAATCAATGTATTGAAACATAAATGGCATTAGTGCAGTCAGTTCATTACCAAGCTTATACCACACACTATTATGATTAATGACTTGAATATAATAAGAGATAGAGTGTGATTGACACCTACCTTGGGCTCACCCTTGCACCGAGCTCAGTATACCTTGCTCCAAACACATAAATCCTAAGGCTGTAATGTCCAAGTGTCTGCAGAAATGAGATGCCCTTCTACTGTAAGCGTTTATGAACTTTGACTGCTTGGTTCTGGGTACTGCTAATAGGAAAAGGGATACTTGGCTTACTTCAAATCTTGACAGCCACTAAGGTGGGAAAAAGAAATATGAAATGTCTGGTACATTTTGGGGTAAAGAGAGTCATTAGTAGTTGCCACAGGTAGATTGCTACAGTGAGAAAATAATTTGTCTCTTTAACCAGTGTATTTGAAAATCTTGTTAGAGGAAAAAAATGGAAGAAAAAAAGGATAGTCTTTATGTGAGCAACTGTACAGAGTGATGTGCAGAGAGATTCTGGATGTAAGTTACCTGGCTGTACCCTGTCTCTTCCTTTCCCTGCCCACCCCCGCCTCTCCCAAAGGAATATGCTTTATAGTTGTTTTTTAAACCTCACTTAAGATATCTTATAAACTAAACCAAAAAGTAATCACTCCTTCAGACTTAATATAAAAGGTTTGGAAAACTGCTGTGTGGTCCTGGAAATAGCATTTTTGCATAGATGACAGAAATTTATGGTACTTCATCCATGCACTCAGTCCCTTACGATACTGAAGACTGACAGCTAGGTTTTCAAAAAGTGACCCCTGTTATTGGTCCACATCCCTAAATAACACAGTGAGTGTTTCTCCATTCTCTAGTCTGTCGTGGGAGTCCTCTTCCAAATACATTCTGCTTTCTGCATTTGCACAGAAATCCATAGTCATATGAATGTGTATGAGCATTTTGTGAACCATCAGAACACACTCGCATGAATGCTGATGGCTTTTAGGAATCTTGGGAATTCCGTAGCCCCAGAGTTTAAAAATTCATGACTTTTTACAAGTATCTGCCATATAGTCACAGCTGATGTCTGCAGGGCAGCTTGACCTGGATCCCTTTTGCTATAAAAGGGAATATATCAGGCTCGGGTCTCTGGAGGTTATGCATCTCAGTCTGGGAAAGTAAACAAACTAATTTCAGTGCTCATTACTAGAAAAAGACACATTTCTGAAGAACTTGAGCATTTGTTTCACCCTGATGGTGAAGGATGAACCAGGAATCTCTGTACAGATGGCTTTCTAGATTCATGTTAAAATGATCAAAAGAGTAAAACACCAGCAGCGTTATTTTTGATGTAATAAAAATCCCTAGCGGTTTGGATAGGAATATTATTAACTTATCACCTAACTAAATAAAATATACATTTTGGGAAGTAGGTAGCCCTTTTCATTCTTTTCTCCCACCCAGAACTCAGACAGAGGATGTAGAAGGTTGTTTGGAGAGTCTTAAAACTGCTGTAATCTGAACCAGAAAATACACAGATTTTAAAACTGAGGCCAGAGAGACCAGATTTACAAAATCTGTATGTTATGAATCACACAGTTTATGGAAGATGGCCTCTCTGTGTGGAGAGATCAGTATGGTTATTAGCTTATTTAACCTTTTCTAACTGCATATTAATTGCCTGCCTTTATTATAAATATTAAAGAAATACTCTTTTAAAAAACATATTTTAAAAATACAATCTTGTATAATTTTCTAATTCCTCAGTGTTTGTTTTGTCCTATTTAAAAACTGTGTTTACTTGTAGTCAGGAGATGAGTGACTGGTTCTTCCATTTGTGCTACTGAAAAATCTTTCCTTATGGTAACAATAAGCACTTTATAAATGGGTACAGAAGATGAGATCACTACCTTGAGAAGTTGATAACTGACAGAGGTGGTTATGCAAGCACAGATGAAGTGAAGTCCTCAGAAGTTGGAGCAGAAAATTTTTGTGACAAGATCATACTCCTCCTTCATGAGGAAGCTGAATGCCTTGGAGCTAGGCATTCGAAACAGGTGACAAGTTGAGGGGAAAGAGCATGAAGTAAAGAGGGAAAGCAGGTGAAACTGTAGAAAATGGAGATGAAAGATGGTGTTTGAAAGTTTGAGTTGCGTAGGTGTTATGAGACTAGGATTAGGAGTTGTGTCAAGTGGGTAGATGAATGCTTTTGTGATTGAAGAGGCTGGCAGGTATGGGTCAGCTCGCTCTTAAGAAGACTAGTGAAAAGGAGGAGGAATAACATAAGAAAATCATGGACCAATGGGTTAAAACTCCTAGTCTGTGCTACTAAATGTCACTGCAGCAGCTGCTGGCATTGCAAAAAGAAATCGGCACCTGGGTACCTGCAGTCCAGGAGATAACAGATTAACAGGGAGGTTTATGTGGTGGCAGTGTTAATGGGACATGGCAACAGCACACACCTGAGCTTCCAGAGGGCAAAAGCAGAGATGAGAGCAGTGAAAAAGTGTTGGGGAGAAAAATACAAATTGGTGAGACACTATGTGTTGAAACCAGGTGAAAAAAAAATCTAGGATGAAGTTGTGCAGCCTTGCTGCCCTTGAAATCAAAAGCTAAACTTTTATTCACTTCAATAGTACAAAGGTCTTGTACTTCATGCTAATCAGGAAACATATGGGTGTCACAGCCTGGACTTTTTTTGAGGGGAACCTATGTATGATGCAAAGCATGAGCACTTCTGCTGGGTGAATAATTATAAGAAGTTTTGCTGCTAGCTATGGCCATTTCAGAAATGTAACCTCATGCTAAATGCATTTCAGAATGCACATCTGCATTCTGAAAATACATGAGAAACGGAAAAAAATTACAGGCATTATATTCACGTTGACTTTTATCTAAAAAAGTAAGAAGAATTAGTATTTCTATACTAAATATACCTTCAAAAAATTCCTATTTGGCTATTTCCTATTAAGAAATTATAATTTCTCAGTCTAAAGAGTTAGGGTTTTTCACATTTTTGATGATTCAGAGTAAAGCCTAAAAGCTTTAAATGTGAACACATATCTAGTTAATACCTACACCAGTTTCAGGTTCTTGTTTTGTTGCTCTAGGGTTAGACTGTAACAGGATTTGGGTACATAGTGCTTCCTATTTAATGTAGGATGTGGTTAGGTCCAAAACTGAGATCCTTAATACGTTCAAATGTCATTTACTCCTGGAGGTTCCTACAGTCATTAGGTGCCTAAGTTTCCACCTGTAAAATTTTCTGCCCATGTAAAGGTCCATTTCCAGACACGTTCAGGAACACGTCTGGCTGGGACTGAGGTCTATTACTATGCTGCTACTGGAGATTGAGCACTGCTGTAGGTGCTACTGGGGTCCTCCAAGGAGAAATTTCCCTAGCTGACCTCATCACATAGTGATGTCCTTCCACTCTCTGGTTCTGATTGTGGCAAGGTTTGGGGCTCCAATTTCTTCTCTGCCTGAGGGATTATGAATCCACTTCTCTCTCTGAAGAAAGTGCCTTAGCAGTCAGTTGGCAGGCTCTTCATTCCTTCAGATGAAGCTGTTCCATTTTGTTGGGGGATGGTTAGTATTTTGTGGGTCAGGGAGAGCAAGAGTGAGCCAGCTCACAAGAATGACTGTAGCCTAAAGGCTAAGACATTCAGCTGGGAATAGGGAACTATTTCTAGTCCCTATTTCCATTAATGTTTAATAAGAAATACTTAAATATCAATTGGGGCAGAGACCAGAACCCTGGCCTCTCCTCTGTGAGATGACAGCCCTCAGTAAAGGCTGTCTCCATCCCTCAGAGAGAGTGTAGTCTTCAACCTGTCTCTCCTGTGGCTAGTAGTTTGACTACTGAGGTCTTGGAGGGAGGTAGCTCTAGGTTTCCAAGTGAGGTAGCTTTCTCTGACTCTGTGTTGAAGAAAGATGGAAAAGATAAGTCCATGCTATGAACCATGTACTGCAGGAAGCATCTTTTAGTGTCCTGGCCATAGTGACAAAGCTCTCTTAGAGAATAGTGAACCCTCTTCAATGTTACTAGCTTGCTTTCCCTTGTGGTTGTCTAATTTTCTTCATGCATAGAATAGGGAAGCTGTGATTGTGCTTTGAGGATTATCCTACACAGTGAAGCAATTTAAGTGACTGCACTGTTGACTGTGACAATGCATACAGCATTCTTCCATGATCTCACCTGCTCCCTCATGGTCTTGTCCTGTGCTTCCCAGTGGCCGCATCAACAGACTTATCCCACTCAATCTGCTGAAGAATGGAAGTTTCTTCTGGCATTTACAGTAATTAAATAAAGTCTGCATTATAAATATATTTATCTTCTTACTAATATTACGCTGGTACTTGCAGCAATGGCTTCATTTCTAGAGGGAGAATGAGTAAGGAAATACAGTGAAGCATTCACTGTGGCCATTGATAATGCTGTCTTCATCTTAAGGTACCTTCATGCAAGCACTGCTTTTTGAAAAGAAGCTGTAGGAATGTGATGCCAGAGCAGCCCACGGAGATGACTGTGGGGGTCAGAGCTGCCTGAGAAACCAAGTGCAGCTGAGGCGTGCTAGAGAGGTGGCAGAACTGTTCCTCCTGTCAGGAAAGCTCTCTCATCACAGTTTAGGGTAGTATTAGCATAGTCAGTCTAATTGACTATATTTACATTCCTTTGGTTTGGAAGCTTCCTTCAACTGGCTAGAACCAGCTCTAAATTAGGCTTAGAATATAAATTCGTTACTTTGCCCTCTGGGAAGTGTTTTTCTTTTCTCTCTCCTGTTTTTAGAAAAGCCTGCTGAAGGGAAATTTTCCAGCTTGCTGGTGCCTAGCTACCCTCATAAATTTTTCTCCCTACTTTGCTGACAGTGCTAATGGGTGGGGTTTTTTGTTGAGAGGCTGAAAATTTTGCTAAAAATGTATTGTTTACTTCTGCTTTCAGGGAAAGTTTTCAGATTGACCTTAATCCTAATTATCATATAATAGCATAATGTTCTGTAACATAGGAAATTTTATTAGATGTTTCTGACCTGCTTCAAATCAAACTCCAGTATATACTTGTGTCTTATCTGGACCTCTTTAAAAACATGTTAACCATTTCTGTAAGTGGTCAGGTGTTAATGCTTTTCCTGTGAAGGCACTTACTTGTCTGTGCTCTATCTAGAGCCCTGCTCTGGGGGCTTTAGCCTGCATAGGGTGGAGAGTGACCCTGTCCTTGCTCCAAATTCCTGTCCTCTTGACACGTCTCTGGAAAATCAGCAGTGCATGTTTGTAAGTGAAGGCCACTGGTGGGTCATCATTGGATTGACTGCAAGTGATGCCCTTCACTATCACTGCACGCCATTCCTTTAACCCTTGTTCTGTTTTTTTTTTCTGACACTTATACACACATTTCCATTCATCCTGTGTACATATCAGTCTCACTATTTCTTGTAGAAGTGCCTACATCCACTCACTTCAGACTGATATGGACCAAGGCATAATCCCTGTAAAAGAGGTCCACTGCAGAGTTTCTCCTAACAGGCAATAAAGATAATGTGTAGATGGGCTGTGATGGGAAAAGATAGCAGCAGACCACACTGAAGTGTAAAACCTGACTTTGCAGCATGAGGCAGTCTGGAAGGTACAAAACTCTGGAGGTGATTCTTAATGGTGTTTGCTGACAAAGGTTTTTTAATAATTTTCACATAATTTGTACAGCGGTTTTGTGAGGGTGTTATTTTGTAGAGTTAGATACTGATGCTTGTTAAATGGTTTTCTCTGCCTTGTGCATTTACTTTCCATGTTCACAGGACTTTACTTCTGAAAAGAAATAAAATGGCTCTATGTCTTGGAGAAAGACAAATAAAGCAAGCTACGACTTGTAATCCCACCAAATCTCTCCTCATGCAGTGAAAGGGATAGATATGCTAGCAGCTGATACTGTCTATCTGTCAAAGAAAGAGCTTTAAGTATATGCAGCAAGACCTGTCCAGCATAGACTGCTTCTGAGTGTCCTTATTAACAGATAAAGGTTTAATTATAA
Organism: Strix uralensis; assembly: GCF_047716275.1. NCBI lineage: Eukaryota > Metazoa > Chordata > Aves > Strigiformes > Strigidae > Strix > Strix uralensis. The sequence continues at coordinate 71,714,571 of NC_133976.1, read as the reverse complement.
ATCTGCCATTCAACTTCATCTACTACTTAGTTACCACCAAACACTTTCTTGTGGTTCTTGTTTCACATGTTGACCAACAAACCACTTGCTCCTGCAGGTGAAACCAAAGGTGGCCATGTGAGATTCAGCCTTTTATTTCCTGAAATACAGTTTATAATCCTAAATTGTTGTAATCCTATAACTGCTTATAAAATGCTGATGTCTTTAAGAACATACTCCTCATAAGCACCAACTGTAATAGAATAGGAAGGTCAACAGTGCAGAATAAAGGCATTTTGTTGTGGCACTGTTTTCTCAGGGTAATCTCCTTGTTCTGCTGTTCTCACCCTCGACTATACCTGCAAGCTACCAAAACCAGCTTTGGCTGGTTGTGTTTCCTGTTAATGAGCCCAGAACAATGACTTAGGATGCAAACTTGTGATCTGACACATGCATGACACTGTTTTCTTTGGCAAGGTTCAGGCATTTAGCTCTGCTGTGAATAACAGAGTCAAACAATGGACAGTAGGGAGGTCAAAAAAAGGCCAGGCGGGATAATGGGGCATAACCAAGGGACTGTTGCATAAATACATGTTGTGGTTTAACCCCAGCTGGCAACTAAGCCCAAGGCAGCCGCTCACTCACTACCCTTCTGGGGGATGGGAGAGAGAATCAGAAAGGTAAAAACTCATGGGTTGAGATAATGACAGTTTAATAAGTAAAGCAAAAGCTGCAAACAAAGCAAAACAAGGAATTAATTCCCTACTTTCTATCAGTAGGCAGGTGTTCAGCCATCTCCATGAAAGCAGGACTCCATCAACCTAACAGTTACTTAGGAAGACAAAATGCCATCATTCCAAACGTCCCCCCCTCCTCCTTTTTCACCAGCTTTATATGCTGAGCATGACATTATATGGTCTGGGATATCCCTTTGGTCAGTTGGGGTCAGCTGTCCTGGCTGTGTCCCCTCTCAACTTCTTGTGCGCCCCCCCAGCCTGCTCGCTGGTGAGGTGGTGTGAGGAGCAGAAAAGGCCTTGACTGTGTGTAAGCACCACTCAGCAGTAACTAAAACATCCCTGAATTATCAACAGTTTCCAGCATAAATCCAAAACATAGCCCCATACTAGCTGCTATGAACAAAATTAACTCTACGCCAGCCAAAACCAGCACAATACAGAATGTCTTATTATAAACACTCAAATTTTCAGCTTCTTTCAGAAAGGGTCCTTTGCAGGGCCTCAGATAGAAAATGAAAGAGGGTGTACTTTCAGCTGTGCTTCATAATCTAGGCAGTAATTAATCAAATCGGTGTCTAGCAGTGCTCATTCTTACATAAGATCTGTGAAATAATGACCCTTTATTTGTGCTGAGGTAGTGTTACAAAGCCCTTTAAGTACACCCCTGTACAAGGTATTGTGTGAGAATGTGCTGAGAGGACGGCTATGGAGGCCAGAGCTATACCTGGGTTTAAAGAAGGGTGAGACAGAACTCATGGAGGTTGGGGCCATCAGTGCTGCTTATACCTGAAGATCTAGACTCAGCGCCCAGCTCAGAAAGTTCCTCGACCCCCTGATACAGGGGGCTGGGAGGGGACACCAGGGAAAGCATCATCATATAATATCCCCATTTCGTGGGTGTTACCCACCTGTGAGTGGCCACTGCTGGAGGCAGGGTTCTGCACTAGCAGCTCTCTGAGCTGAGAAAATGTTAGTTTTGTGCAGCCCCTACTTTTTTAAAAACACATAACTGTGCTGACTTGTTTTTGTTTCTAGATGAGAAAGCCCTCATAAGAACTGCTTGTGCTGACTCACTCTTTTCAGTATTAATTTGCTGGTTAAGAATAACTTGGGCTTTTGTCTATTCAAGTGGTGTGGAATAAGATGGTTTTTGGCAGTGCTGGGATTGGCTGTATTGCCAATTTTTAAAGAATCCTTGCAATGTGATCTGGACTCTCAGGAGCAAGAGCCCAGGAGCTGTGGTGGCTTGTACCTTGTGACTTCATTCATTTGCCTGGGATTAAGCGGGAAAGGAAGAATACCCTGGGTGCTAGACTTTCTGAAGCTAGAATCCAAAAGCTTAAACACATAACAAGTAAAGACATAACAAGGAGAAGGAGAAATTTTTGCTGGAAGTCCTCACTGCCTGAGTGCACAAGCAAATAGAGCATAAGTTTCAGTGACATGTGCCACTGGAAAAGAATATTAAACAAAGAGTGAAAGTAAGTTTCTTGTCTGTGTTCCAATTAACTCCCTTTGATTTTTTTTTTAAATATCCTGAGCAGTTTCCAATTTAAAAAAGAAAAAAAAAGAGTCAAACCTTCTCTGAGAGACTGATGCTGTTCTTCCCAGTCATTCAGTGTTAGAATGTGCCTGGCAATTGTTGAATGTTTTATATCTTCAGGACTCATTGGGTTGCAGAACAGTAATCTTGAGGTAGTCCCAGTCATCAGTACACAAGCAGTACAGTTGTATTTCTCTTCTCCTGGGAGTCCCCATGTGCATTGTAGTTCTGCCTGACTTTACCGTCAGTTGTTGGCTTTCTCCTGTTCTCTGCATACAGATGCATCACTGCCTATTTTCCTAACCCGCTTCTTCCTAAACTTTTGACATTGCTCATGATTAAGCAGTGCAGTAATGATGGCACTGAGGAGTCATTCATTGACAGATGAGATCAACCAAACAAAGCTGAAAAATGTAATGATCTCTTCCAGTGCTAAGCACTTGGACCTTAAGAGAAACTCCTGCATGTTGATCACAAGTGGACAATAATTACAAGCTAAGGTACTTGAGCTTCCACATCTGCTCTTACTTGTTCAAAAAACGTATTTATTTTCAGTGTATTTTTCTTGTCCTTTAATCAATACTGATTTATTTGTAATGGTTCCTTCTGGGATTCACTAGGTAATCTTGGGAAATGGGATTTACCTTTTCCTAGGAATATGTCTTAGATACCAGGGCATAGAGCATTGCTGGTGACCTGACCCCAGAAGTGGATGATTTGTGAGTTGCAATCAGAGTGAGACTGAGCATGACACATCTAATACATGCCTTTGGAGAGTTAGCAACCAGTAAAAATTTCCCTGACAAAAAAACCCCATCAAACAAATAGAAAGAAAGACATAGAAGCAAAACCTATGAAACCCTGAAAAATATGAGAAAATCAAACATCTCTGGGGTTTATATTTTTGTGCTCTATGTGTTGGCATCCTCTCATTTGGATTCATTCAGACTACATCTTACAAAACTGAAGTCTGCTCTGTGTGGCAATGTGATGCCATCCTTAGGTATGGTCCTCTGTGGAGTAGGTTCTCCCATTCAATTCCCTCTTCTGCCTCAAAACCTCAAACTCATTACCAGTTTGGCATTGGTATGAAATCATTAATAAGTTCTTGGCTCCCATCATCTGTGCTAATTGTGTTTTCTGCAACAAACTCTGTTCTCAAGGGGAAAAATACAAGAGGAAGATGACAGGAGGGTGAACAGCAAGAAACTCAAATAAGCCACCTCTTTTTCTCCCTTTGCCCTTATTGCAGTATGTGAGACAAGCTGGTTATTTTTAGTTATTCTCAACAGTCAGTGCCAGTCAGCATCCAGGAGGAGGGCAGCAAGTCAGGCAGAGGTCAGACAGTGTTATCACCCTTTCATTGTGATGGTCAAATCCACTTTTAAGCTTCAGGATTGAGAGAAATGCACTTTTGCAGGCAAATGTTTTAGATGTGTACGTGCAGATGCACATACATAATCACAGCTTGTCTGCTTCTGTGACGTTATTGTTCCAAAAACCCATCAAATAGGTAGGACTAGATATGAATGCAATTTTTGTCTTCACTGCTCATTCATTCTGCCTGTGCAGCCTTTCCTCTTCTTCTGAAGCACAGTACGTTGACTCTTTCAGCCAAATGTGCCTTGAAGGCATCATCATAGGTATGTGACTTTCACTTCAGTGAAACGGTCAGGATGTCTGTTCTGATACTGTCTGTGAACTATATGTGAAGAATGGATGTGGCATTACAGTGTCAGCTTTAGAGTGAGGTGGGTTAAAAGTGGGCCATTTCCCATCAGTCCTGCATACCTAGTCACAAAAACGGGATGCAAAAACAAATGCAAATTTGTTCACAAATGCAATGCTGTGGGTTTTGGCTAAAGATATGGGGTAGTTTACATTTGTTGCTCATATTCCCTCCCAAGGAAGGGAATTACTTTCCCAAGGGAAGTGGCAACACAACAGCAGCAAGAAGATACCAGATTCTGATTCTGTGCTTAGTAGCTGTACATGATTAAAATGGCAAGGGCAAAATTCTGGTCAATGTGGAGAAAGGAGCGTGATTCTTTCCAAAACATTCTCTCTCAAGTGGTATTTCACGTGCAGTGACTACCTGTCCCTCTCAAATGAGGCACATAGAGAGCTCAAGACAGATAAGAAAAGCAGGGAAGAAAAAGTAAAAAATCTAAAGAATAGGTACAGTCAAGGGTTGGTTGTCAAGTAATTAGGAATATACTAAAGAGAGAAATTAATTTGTCCTATATCAAGTCAGCAACCAGGTTTCATAAACTCACTCTGCCTTAGCTTGCTCCAAAAATCTGAGAGGAAAAGGATGACCTTGGTTTGTTGTCCAAGACTTCAAACACAGCGAGGAAATAAGACTGAATCTGCAGACCCCTTTGCAATACGTCAGAAAAGAAGTTCCATTTCACAAAGACATCTAAGTGTGTTTTGAAGCAGAAGCATAAAAAGTATCCAAGGAGTTCTATGGATAGGCTTATTGATGATACTTTCAGACATGTTTGTAGGCACTTTGCAGAACTGGTGCTCACCTTGTTTTGGCAGCAGTTCTCATAAGCATTTTACTGTGCAATAAGTTGTTAAGCAGGTAAGAAATAGCTATAGAAGTAGATTTATGTGATTAGTGTTTTAGACATTCATTCTATTACAGATCTTCAGTCATCACCAGAATATTTTTGTTTTGGAGGCTAGGAGGTACAGCTGATTTTTATACAACTTAGTTTGCCCATGCTCTCTAAATGTCAGTGGTGATTTGAAGTCAGTCCCTTGATAGCTTTCAGTGGTGATTTGAAGTCAGTCCCTTGATAGCTTTCATGTATTAGATTTTTGCATTGTTTTATGTTTTTATCCATTGTAAAAATTTTTAAGAAGCCAGTTACGAATTTTCCATTACCACTTTTCTTGCCCTCTAAAAGTTACAAATGACTCTTCTTCCTAACCTGACTACATAATTTCTTCTCACCAAATTTGTTATGAGAGGGAGTTATGCACCAGAGCCATAACTCTGTTTTGAAATAAATCATTTTATAGGCTATAAATGAAATTGAACCTTAAATTGCTAATAGAATTTAAAAATACTATTACACTGTTAGTCCACTTGAAATTCTATTAATGTCTTCAAAGGAAAGAAATAATGACAGTGCATGTTCTGAAGTTTAAAAAGTGAAGAAGCTTTAGAGCACTGAGAAGGAAAAAAAACACCAACGTGAGTCTGGAAACTTAACATAAGAATCGTACAACCCTGCTGGTGTTTCAATTTAAGAAATCCTCCTCCTTCTAGCATGTTATCAATGGTAATAAGCTGTTCTTGTATGGTCAGCTCTAACACAGGGCAGCTACACCACCTGCCTCCTGCTGAATTCAGGCTGTGAATTGCCTGGGTGAGCTAAGGACCAGTTTGCAGGAATTCAATGAATATTATTACTGAGCTTCTCACTGCAGCAATCAGAAAGGTAAGGCGAACCAACTACCAGCTCAGCTTCAGCAACATTTATGTAGATTAATCATTCTTTTATACCCATTTACTTTGGAGAACCATATTTCCTTTTCAGGCCCAATAAATGCATGTTACAGACTGAAAGTCTGAAGTTCCTCTAACACAGTCTACATTTTTGTTCTTAGCTGAACTCAGAAATATCAGAGATATTGATTCTTCACATAGTCAGAATAACCAGTGCTACAGCCTCTGTAACTTTGCGCCTTAAGGCAGAAAGAGCCATGATCATCTATTTAAAGGCAGGATAGTTAGCAAAAATGTTGTTCTTTGACTAAAACTGGAAAGCTCGTCACTTCCAAAGGTAGCAAATTTTTGGAGATTGTTTTCAGCCCTGTTGTCATTTTATTAAAAATCACGACGGTAACTTAAAGTGAATCATAGAGATAATCTTTCTTTCCATCGAGAACCAAATGCAAAGACTGGATTATCATTATGTTTTTCATATCATATTGCACTGACCTTCTCCCCAGGGGTTGTAAACAAGCCCAGGACATTGAAAACAAAATAGGCTGGTTTCTTCTTTATTACATGCCACTACTTAAGGAAATACAGCCGTGACTATTTCTTTCCTGTCCACCACTGCGGCAAAATTCTGGTATGAGCTACACCATCTTGCAATGTTTGAAATATCAAGGCTTGTCTTATTACTGAAACCTAAACACACAGTCAGTTTTTCTTACATGTATTTTAGCATTTTTGTTTAGCAGGCTTTTTTTACACCGCACTTCGTAAGGAAACTCCCTTTCTTAGTTGTGCCTTGAAGTAGTGGGGGTGCCCCTAAGCATCATTCCCATCCGAGGTCTGGAAGGTCAAGTTATTTTTAAAGCTTGTGCTGCAGCTGAAAAACAGTTCAGGCCCTATAATCATGTTGTTACTCAATGGTGTGGTAAAATGCATTGTGAAAACAGCAGTAAAGTAAAATAAACACATGTCACTTCCTCCACTGAAGCACATAACTCAGGGGCTGTTGGGGTGCAGACCCATGTGCCGCCTTCTCATCTGGCTTTCTGCTTTCCATCTTCTGTCTGTAATCCATTAGAAATTTTCATCATTTCAGCATGACTGGGGTTAACTTCTAAACATGATTTATTGCGGCCTCCTCTCAACTATGCTGTTCTCCAGCTAGATTCAGAGTTTTTTCTTGCTGTAATTTTCACTTTATAGTGTGGGCTTTTATTGCACAACCTTGATAGCCTATTATTGTTCAGCCAAGGATGGGGAAGAATAATTTGGTCTGAGACTGTATATGAAGTAGATATTTTGCTTTCAGTTGTTTTGGGAGCAACTTTCATGTTCTCCAGAAGCTAGATTTTTCATTTATTTAGTGTTTTCCTAGAGTTTTCACTACTTTTCTTTTAGAAAATAGCAATAAGCACTGAAGCACTAATTTGGCCCTTCATCAAAGTGCACCTGTAATATGAAGTCTCTCTCTCTGTCCCACCTTCCACCCCATGCTGCAGTTTCTGCTGGTGCATGTGGTGGTACCCTGTCCTTACATTTGGCCAGCTGAACAGCAAGTCCATGCAATACTGGTACCTTGCATTTCACATACCTTGGAGTGAAAAGCTTCACTGAAAAATAAAATTGTAATTTATTTGAAGAAATTTTGTGATGTTATGCGGAATAGGTAAAGAATAGACAAATTCTTTTAATAGCAGAGATAGTTCACCCAAGGTGAACATTCTTCTATATTTATGTACTTAATTTTTTTCAAAAGAGGTCTCAGACTTCCTTTAAAACAAACTATTCATCCCATATTATTGTTGCACAGTCCAAGCCATGTCTTACTCCTTCTCTTAAATCCAGCCAGATTTAAGATGTGTTTGTACTGGGAGGTTTAAAAGTGATGATGGAGATGTGTCTGGGTGTGTGCTGAGCTCCCTTGTTCATGACTGGGCTTTCAGAGGGCACCAACTGCAATAATCATGGTCTTAGTGGAGGTTTCCTGTGCTGCCGGGTAGCTGGCTGGCAGCTAACGATAGCACTCCGGACTTACTCGAAGAGGATTTTTCTCCCAGAGGAGATGGATGGATTTCCTGTGGCTCCAGCGTGGCTTTTCTGGGAGCAGATAAGTAGGACAGCAGTCAAGTTACAAGGGGACGTGGATACGAAAGAACAACCAAAGCACTAATAGAGCATCTTCCCTGATTAAGATAATGAACATTAAGGGGTTGTATCTGGGCCTTGCACAAGTGCACTTGTCTCTGGATTGATGGGTTGGTAGGCTTTTGTTTGATTGCCAAGATCACTGCTGTATAAGGTAAGTAGGACTGGTGTTTGTGTTTTAAGAAGAGGTAATAAGGAAAAAAACGTTCAGAGCTGATACCACCAGGGTTTTTTCCAGGCAGGAAATGGCTCTTGCAGATCTCACTCACTTTGTTTCTGAGTAAAGGGAGAACTCCAGATAGGTCCTCTCTTGTGTACTCATAAATCTTTTCTGTGCATCACCTCCCAGGAGGACTGTATTCCTTTTTTACCTGTGCAGTACCGACTTTCAGTATATTTTGTAGCCTTATACTTTTAATAATTCTGTGTCTTACTCAGGCCAGACACATGCATTTCAACTAACCTCAGTGTAAAAGTAGCCTGAAGGCAAACTCGGGCTTGTATTGCATCTTCAATTAAGTTAAGAAATCCCTTATAAGATTCAGGGAATGCAGTGGTTATACCCTCCAGTACAGTGCCATCTTAGAAAAGTCACCAACCCTCAGCTTTATGCTCTTGCTCTGATTCAAGGACATTAAACCTCATAGTTACTGTGAAAAAATGAATGCAGGATTTGCATTGGAATGAAGTTCTGCAACACAGAATACATTTCCAACCTTCTTACACTGTAAGAGTTACCCTAGGAGGCTTTTTTCTGTAAGGTACAGACAGCTGGCTACAAGAAGCATCATACTTAGTGCCAGATCAGACTTTAGAAGCTCTGTTCCAGTCTGTGGCCTAATTTGACTTGCTCTTTTCAATTGCTTATGTGAGGGACAAGTTTCTGAGACCTTAAGTGCTGTGCTTTTTCTTTTATTTTTCTTGCCTTTTTTTTTTTTTTCCCCAGAGCTCGTTTCATCTAGATATCAAGAGGCATCAAAGACCTGTTTGTCTGCATAGTATGTTTATAGACCTTGGCCAAAGTTAATCCCTAATGCATCACTGCTGACCACAGATGAACTGTATCTAGTTATATTTGCCTCATTGTTCGCAAATTGATACTAAAAATTGCTAAATGTTTTTGTTTAACTATTTCCATACTGGCATGCAAAGTGAAAGGAAAAAAACCCCAGACAAACCCTAAATACAGACCCACACTGCTCTCTTCCATTCCGTACAACTGAGATAATTTTCTTGGCCTCAGTGTGCAACACTGCACTTTAAACTTATTTGTGAGCTCTAGCTGTTAATGAAAATAGTGATATAAACAATTATTTTTCTGAAAAGGCTCTGCTGTGATCTGTAGGCAGGGAAATACTCCAGTAACTCCTGTAATTAAGACCTTTGTCCTTTGCTTTGGAACCTATAGCAGGATGGGATAAATGAGCAGGAACAAGGAAGCTTTGTTTCTCGCTATGACCAAGGTATTGTTTTTCTCTGTGTGTTTCATATGACTGTATAAAATCAAAAGTGCCCAAAACCAACCATGATTTGCCTTCTGAGGGTAAGGGATTGACTCCCTATAAATGCTGTCATGCATGTTTTGGCTGGGCACACTAATTGTGCTCTAAACCAGTCTTCTGGTTCAAGATAATCTTATCCAAAAAAGCTCTGCCTACAAAGAAACAAAATAACCAGCAGACTGCATGTGGTTCATATACATTCTGAATAAACATTTTCTAATAAATAAATCTTTATCTTTAAAAAATAAAGCCCACAAATTAGCAGAAATGGGGTATCTCTGTATGTGATTTCCTTTTAAAACTACTAACAATATAATGCTGATGTCTAGACAGTCATTAATCTTCTGTTCAAGGGGGAGAAAAAAATAAGGAATTTTTCTGCCTCGTTCTCAGAACATTGTATTTCATAGGTGAGTCATTTTCTAATGTTATAGAAATGATAAAGATCATCTGGATAAGCAAGGACTAGTGATTCCTGTTGCTACCTCAGTGGTGCTGCCATCTGTTCAGTTCCCTGCCTACTTGGTGAGATAATTTAACCAGTCTGTTCTTATAACATACATTAATCTTATTCATATGAGAAATAAAATACTATGGTAATAAATTCTGTTTGCAATAAGACTTTTTTTTTTTAAACCAAGACATGTTTTACAAATTTCCTACCTCTTTATATAAATGCCTGTATTGTTATATCTGGTAATCAAATTTTTGCATTGTGTTTTAACTGTGCTCTAAATTCTTAAGGTGTATAATTTGCACAAATTTCCTATAATTAGATGAATTTTTTCCCCTAATTGTGGAAGTTGAGGCACAGAGACTGAGATCCCAGTTTTTAATAACAGTCTGTCCTCTTGCATTTGTTGATTGCTGTGACTCTTGGCGAACTATGTGAGGTGGTGGAAGAAGTTTGTATTTCCTCCTAAAGCTAGGAAATTCCGGGGATTCTTGGATCCACAGTTCTGACTGAAATATACTGTTTTCCCTACACAAGGTTCTAATATTGTAATCTTTTTTCCAGTTCTTTTGATATGCAAGAGCTTCTAACAGCGCTAGTATGAATCTATTGGGTGGTTCTTGGTTCTTTATGTCCTGCAAAAGAAGACCTAGATTCTGTCATGTAGCAGCTGTCTTTCACATCTATTTTGTTGTGCTTAAACAGAGAAAATATTAGCAACATTCTGTATTTTCCCTGATGGAGTATTTAAAGAACCTACCATCCTATTTGGTTTGCTATTAAATTGTAGGGTATTACAACTGGCTTTCTCTTTAAAGAAAGGTTTTTTTCACTTTCAGAAATCCCTTCTTCTGCATCAACTCTTCTCTCCCATTTCCGAGTTACTCTCAAAGCTGTGTGCTGGTGCTAAGTCCAAGTTTCTAATTGAGATTCCAAGCAGGAAAAATTGCATCATTTGCTTTTGTTCTCCGTTGAAAGCCCATATTAATGGAGACTGCCTTATATAAAGCAGTCCCCTTTCACCTTTGAAAACAAAGAAGAGTTCCTGTCTGAAACAAGTACTGTGGCATTTCAGTGTTTTCAAAGAGCAATACTGAGCTTTATCCAGAGCCTTGACTGTCCTCCTTATCAGCACAATGCACAATCAGCACCAGTTTTTGGTGTGATGAAATACATGGTACAGTCAGCAGCAGCTCCATCTCTGAGCCATTCCCCAGGGCTGGGAGAAGGGTAGCCTTTGGTCTTTGCTCAGAGCCTGGCAGAGAGATGATGCTAGACCTCAAGGTCAGTACAAGAAAATAGCTGTGCCACAGGCCGGTGTATGCTTTGTGATCTGCTGCTTTCTTACCTATCCATTCCAGTCCCATGCTGGCCAGAAACATGGGATCCTGTTCAAAGCTCACCAAACTGTCAGTGTCTTAAAGTTACCTATCCAGATTCTTCCCCTGATTACCCTGGATTTGAATCAGACTTAGGATTTCTGTAGAAGAGAAAGGGGCTGATACTCGGACTTGTGGAAGCCTGTTACACTGAAGTAAAATTTGTGAAGGTAATTCTGTAGCAGGAAAAAATTAAGATTCAGGCATGCTATATGTATGTAGGTACACAACATCAGGAAGATGCAAAGTTGATTCTGGTTGAGATGCTGGGTGAACTAAACCTCAGTATAATAATTAAGAGCCCCAGGAATTGTTTGCAGTTTGGGTCATCTTCCTTATAGACGCTGGTAACAATATTTCAAAGATGAAGAACATGTGAATGGCCCACAACTGTGTAGGTATATGACATGGTATATATTGATCAATTAACGAAGGGGAGTTCATAAATCTCATTCCTGTTTCTTGTCTGAATTCTGACCTACTTCAAGTGTGCTGTTGTTTTTCCTCCCCAAGGATGGCTGTCGTTTTACTAGATTGATTATTCTGCTGCACTTTTTTTGCAGTGTATAACTGAATTCAGTTGTGCTGTATCAAGCCATTGGGCATACAAGAGAATAAGAACTGAAAAACTTGCATTTAAATAGTCATTTGCTGAAATTGGTATTGGATTTCATTAGTAATGTTGTTACATCAAGGTCTTGGTTGAGTACTTTAAAAACTCAGAGGAAATTTAAGAACACTGTAATGAGCTTGGAGCCATCCTCTAGTGTTTTGTTATATTTTATAATAAAAATCAGTCAGAAAAAAACAAAGGGAGCATGAGCTATCAATCAGCAGTGGCCTGCTGGGATGTTAGAAAGCAGAGGGAGCAATTAAGACTTTGGACTGCAATCCTTCACTGTCATATAACTTTCTTATCAGTAGCTGGAGATTTACAGTCCAGCACTCCAACGTGATGCGTGGGTGCCCTTACACCTTGGGGGATTGCTGCTGAGGTAGCCCTCTCCAAGCCTGACAGGGCCAGGCAGGGGGCCAGTCTGGCACCCCCATTTCACCCAGCTGTCACCAGCAGGCTTGAAGGCTTGAGCGAAGGCTGAGTTCAGAATTTGAAAATGCTGATATTGAGGTAGATAAGGCTTAGGCAAACATGTCTTTGAAATAAAATGTTTTCCCCTTTACTTCTCACATGGGCATGTTTTTTTAGATTTCCATAAATCTGAGAAAATAGTATTCTTGGTTTATCAAGGTCCTTGAGCACAACTTTAGCAAGGACAAGGAAACTGCTTCCCTCTCTTGCTGAACTCGGGACTTTTTCAGCCCAGCTCCGAGAGCTGCCAAGTCCCGTTGCTCGCACGTGCTTTAATGATCGCCGAGATCACTCAGTATTTGCCATGAGATACTGTCTACCTCATGCCACAAGGTGTTTTTAGAAGATTATCAGTCCTTTAGTGAATATTATCTTTAGGTAACAAAGAGCTGTTTTAAATTTTCTGTGGGTGTTCCCAGTTCAGTTTTTTAACCGTATCTTAATAATTCAACAATCCATTTCAGCAGAAGGCTCCTGTTATCAGACCAACACCCATCATGACTTGGATGGCAGTCCAGTGGAAACAAATAGTGAAAGGAAAACAGCAGTGGTTTTAAAGGGGAAATCAAGAGAATAGAAAAAAATAGATTTAAGCATCATTTTAATATCCAAAGTTGAACAATACCGTAACTTAGCTGATATTTTACTTCCTGAGTAAATACAGCATTTTATGGCATTTTTTTTCTGTTTTGATGCATTGCAGGCAGTGAATAATATTCAGTGTTTATTCAATTTCCAAAAGAATAATTTAATTTTAAGGCTGTGCTGCCATGAGCAACGTGCTTGAATAATCTCTGTGAGGGTTATGGCATTGATAGTCAGCCCTTGCACTATGTTCTTATGGCATGTATTACATTTGTTTTTCTGTCCTGCGTGCCTAGCAGCAAGAGTCTTGTTTGCTCAGCCTTTTAAGGACAAGATAGAAAACTAACAATTTAAAAATTACTACCATTGACTGTAATATATATATAAAGTAAATCTTTGAAATTTGCAGTCAGTATTAAAATAAACAATGGGAAGGGCAGATTATAAAAGCCAAGATCAGGTTTCAAACCAATTTATGTTGAACAGTCAAGAGTACTACAGTGTTACAGAGTCACTTTCTGAGTACAGGTATTTTCACTGTCCATATCAATAAATTCAAGTAATCTTTAGTGCAGTTTACTTTATCAAATCTTCCATGTAGGCATTCATATTCATGAATTGCCATGTGCACTGTAATGAATAAAAATTATGTGTAAAATTCACTCCTAAAGGATGTAGTTTACAGATAGATGAAGTACTTATCTTCAGCTATATTTGCCACCTAAGTCACTCAAATATATTACCAAAATTAAAAATGCTAAGTCTTTGAGGAAAAAAAAAATTAGTCATTGAGACATTTTAATCTTTTTAATATTAACCAACTCCTGTTTCTGAATTGATGTTCCTGCTCATGCCACAGAAGAATAAGCGGGCGTGGGTGGGTGTTCTGCACACAAGGTCAAATAAGCTGCCGAATGCCATGCTTCTTGCAGCAGATGGGTAATGCTAGATGGATTTTAATTATTGAAATTACGCCTAACTTTGAGGAAATACTCTCTCTTAATAATGACAGAATTGGCCGCATGAGAACATTTGAATTTTATGGCACAGATGTGTTTATTTAAAGATGCTATGTCTCTGTCCTTTTGGAGAAGAAGGAGAATTACTGATGTTTAACTTTCTTGTTGCTCCTCATTTCTTAGCAACCTTTTTTACCATGCTGAAATCTTTTAAGGTGAACTTGAAATGGGCTGTTGTCATTGGGAAGGGAAGTGGGTGCAGATTCAGAGAGCTTTTAACACCTCTGCAGCTGACAATCTGCAAGAATAATTTTGAAAGGGAAGATCTGCTATGAGCATGGGTTTACAGAGCTGCTTTGATGCTGAGCTCTCACAGCTCCTCTGCAGCACAATAGAGTATGTCCCAGCAGATGACTACTTGAAATAGATTTGTACCTGTGAATACTTTCTTTGTATCCTTTAGCTATTTATTCACACTACTTGCTAAATAGTATTAATGTTTTATTCTTTGTTTCTTCCAATATATTTCTTCTCTCTTGATCCACTGTGAGGAACTGGGTACTAGAGGGAATGTGGAGTGTTATTTGGGGTCTCCTATTCTTTTCCCCCCAACATCTAGTTACCATTGTTGTCATCATCACCCATCTCCCTACATTTCTGCTGTATTTCATGCAAGGACATCTAATGAGTTTTCTCTGTGGTGGGAGAGATCTCAGAGATCTTTCCAGGAGAGATCTATCTGGGATCCTCACTTCTCACATGCTCTTTTATTTGTAGAGAGAGATTGCTAAAGATCGGTACGGTGGGTAAATGGAAGACTCCTGCAGAGAGGAACAGATGCATTTATTTTCCTGCCTTTGGTGGGTAGAAAAAATACTGTTTTCCACTTATAGTGTGAAAGACTTGGGTTCAGATTAGGCATTCAAAAGAGGTTTCTGACAAAGGCAAAAGTGAAGTCAGGAAACAAGTTTCTGGGAAAGGTGATGGGATCTGTCATTGCAAGTCTTTAAGAAAAGATTAGACAGATAGCAGGAATGACATAGATGTAGTTACCCCTGTCCTGGGAAAGACAAATGGACTAGATGATGCCATGGGGCCCCTTTGAGATCCATTTTTCTATGATTTTTATGATCTTTTGTGAGCTGAGGATCAGGATTAATTACATGTCTGATTAATTTGAACTCAGCCCCCTACTAATTTAGCTGCACTGTCCCAGGGACCAGATTTATTAGTACTGCTGCCCAGCCCTGGGTCTGTGTGTCGACATGCTCTCAGCTTCCTCAGCGCTAACACTGTGCTGCAGCACAGTGCTCCCACAGCGGGAGAAGGCAGAGGCACTTGCTCACAGACATCGATATTGCAATGTCAAGCTGGTGTTTACAAGACCAAAGATTGGCTTGGCATGCAAATTAAGAAAGCAGAACTTGGATAGTATTGTAATGCAGTGCAGAGCCCTGGTCTGGCACGTGCATCCCTTGACAGCACGGCTTGATTACTGGTGTAAGGAATATAAGGAAGGTAGGACTGAGCTAGCAGCGAACTGTAATTAAAATAGCTCCCAGTCCTAAGGAGGGGAGACAGTTGCTTATAAGAAGCCTAGCTCTGTGCCTGTGAAACATGGGAGAATGGAGTTGCTGCCCAGCACACTCGGAGATTGGTTACCACAGGGAGCTCTGAAACCATCCTGACATCAAAAGTTAGACAGCAGAAAGCAATGCAAAATCATGCAGTCAATAAACAGGGACATATTTTTCCATACCAACCAAGCATAATGGGTGCTAAAATACTCAAGCCCACCCCTCTTATTTAGGTGTTTTGGTGACTTTTCTCTTTCCTCCTTTCCATCCTCAGGAATTCACTTTACTGTTCCCTGCTCCTCAACATTTCAGTGCATACAGTGAAATCTTAGTCCCGCTGGAGGCTATACAAATTTTTACAATTTTCATCAATAGTGCTGGGTTTCTGCCTCTGGTACTTGGAGTAGATTGTATAGATGTTGCTGGGCAGCAAACACATCCAAAATAGAAATGGCATGTCTTCCTATTCCCTACCTCCTGCTAGCACTAGTATGACCACTCTGTCAGCAGTGTCAGGGAGTATAAATACCATTAAAACTGTTTGTTTGTTTTCTGGGATGGCTTGCTGCCCCTGATCTGGCTGCTGATATGAAAGCTAGTGCTGACCCAAGGGAGGGTCAGGAACTGGGAGCAGCAGCTGTGGGACTGCTGAGCTTAAACTGATCACAGACCCACACCCTGTTAGCACAACTTCTCTTTTGTTGGTTAGCTGGTGCCCCTTTGGGTCTAGAAGGAAATTTGGCACTTTGCACCTGACAGATGGCCTCTCAAAGAGATATGTATAACTGGCAGATGCCTCTCCCAAGTGATCAGTTAGGCTTTAAAACCAGCTCTTAGTTTCTTGATGAGCTTGAAAAGGCCCGTGTGAATCCTCCATCAAAAAGCCTGCCTTGAGGCATTGTCATGTAGAATCACTGCTGTTGGCTTCTTAATTTGTGGATAGAAAGCAACAACCTTTATAGGAAAGGTTGTAATTGGGGAAAAAAAAAAAAAAAATTGCCATTCAGTCCAAAATGTCCCAGACATTCTCCCCCCTCTTCTTTTTTTTTCTGAGCTAATCTGGCAAGAGCAGTTTGGGTTTGGTATCTTCATAATTGTACCCAATCAGCCATGGGATAATCCGTGATGTAGAGTGGGCAACAGCCCCACTTCAAAGAGTGCAGTCTCAAGTGTTTGTTACTCAGACACTATTCAGTGCAGTGGGAATAATGAGGATGTGGCAAAATAATTCAGCTAAGTGTGATGTTAAGATGTAGTGCCCTGTCCACCCCTGGCTGCACCATGCTCTTCACCCTGACCACAGCGTGGGGGTTCAAGGGGAGCCCATTCTGCTCCTGCAGCAATGGTGTTGGGCGGATGGCAGCAACAACACAGCATGGAGGAAGGTGGTGAAGGGTCTAAAGAACAAGGTGCACCTGAGGGAACTGGGGTTGTTTAGCCTGGAGAAAAGGAGGCTCAGGGGAGACTTATAGCTCTCTACATCTACCTGAAAGGAGGTTGTAGTGAGGTGGGTGTTTGTCTCCTCTCCTAAGTAACAAGTGATAGGACAAGAAGAAACAGCATCAAGTTGTGCCAGGGAAGGTTTAGATTGGATATTAGGAAAAATTTCTTCACCAAAAGGGTTATTAAGTACTGGAACCGGCTGCCCAGGGAAGTGGTTGAGTCAGCATCCCTTGAGGTATTTAAAAGACATGGAGATGTGGTGCTTAGAGACACAATTTAGTGGTGGATTTGGCAGTGCTAGGTTAACAGTTGGACTCAGTGATCTTAAGGGTCTTTTTCAACCTAATGGTTCTATGATTCTATAAGCAGGAGTGGGACTGGCCTTTGGGCTGTGGCTGACCCCTGGGTGGACATGGGTTTGTCCATTGGTTCCTGGAGAAATTTGAAGGCCGGTATAGGCCTGAATGTACTGTGGGAAGACTCTTTGTGGAGAGTGCTGCATTTGCAAGATGTTGTTGTCAGCCTGCTCCAGTGCATGGATATGTCATCGTATTTCTTTTACCCAGTCAGTGTGGTATTTAGAAATAAATCCTCCCACTTCTTAGAAATGTTTAATGCCAATAGAGCTGCAGGAGACAGATGAGTAGCAGAGTTTTAAGTTTAAATAAAATGACTTCCACAATGCCCTTCTCATGGCGAAACTTTATTCAGCCAATTGATATTTTGATATTTGCAATGATCATATGTTAATGTATGACATCATTCCTCAGATACGCAGAAGGATCATACTAACTGAACTATAACCCTAGAGTCTGAATTTCCTCTCATACTGTTTTAATACAGTTTAGTTCAGTAAAGTTTCTCTTCCTTTGAAGGAATTAGGAATATTACAGCAGTGTTTGTTACAGGTGCTAATAGTAATTATAATTAACTAAATTAATTAATATATAATTGATACATGATTAATGCATTAATACTAATGCATTAATTGCTATAAGTGCAGTCAAATCAAACCATTATTTTTCAGGTAAATGTGTATGATTAGAGATTTGTAGTTTATATCAGTTTATAAAGAAGTCATTATAATATGTGACCATAATACTCAGCAGAAAGATTAAATACCTACACAACCAGAACATTCTTTAGTTATATCTTTATATATATACTTATATGTGAAAGTCAATAAAATAGATATTTTACAGAGATTTATATGTAGCAGGATTTACAGTGTTGAATATTATGAGTTTCAAATTCTGTGATAACTGCATAAATGGGCCATTTAATTGCCCTTGATAGAAATTCACCTTCTTTAGATTTAGCAATTCCAATTAAATGTGTTGAGCATTTCAGATTATTAAATTATAAGATGTATTGTCAATGCTTTATTTAAGAGCTGTTGCTGGTGAAGGAACTTGAAACATACAGTATCTCGATCTGTCTTCTATTCAGTATGCTATAGCTAAAAAACATACAGCTTTTCTCATCCTTGTCTTTGATAGTGCTGTCATTCTGTATGTAAATCCATGGAAGGGAAAGATTATAGGTTCCATGGAAGGGAAAGATTATAGGTACTTATGTTATTCTACAGATATAATTTCAAAAATATCTTCTGCAAAATAGCATGTCTGCTTTTTTTCTGGGTTTGAGACAATGAATGATATATCAAAAGCTAAAGAATGTCAGAATCGTGCATCATTTCAAAAGTTAGTGGTTTCTGGTTTTGGACAATAGAAGCTGTATTCATGCTCTTAAAGTGCTATGCCAATACAGCTGGTTAGATCAGATACAATATCGTGAACTCTAATAATGCCACCAGAATGAAACTTTTTGAAGGATGAGATCAGATAAATTCATATTGAAAAGGAGGATTCAGACTTTTAAGAGTGAGGAAAAGGAATCTTTGAAATAAATTTTTTTGGCGATACAGAGATACCTGTGCCTTGAAAGGGAAGGAGAAATGGTTCTGCAAGAGATGCTTTATCCTGCTTAGTTAGACGTCTACATTATGAATCAGGAGGATTGGGCTGTAAATTCTGCAGAAGGGTCAGACCTGGTCACACTACATCATCCACAAAATCCCATTGTGGTTTTAAATATATTTGGAGACATGGAAAATGTCATTCTTCCAGTTTAAGGTGAGTATTCTTGTATATGAGAGAGGGAAACTTTAAGCCTTTAAGAAAGGACCTTCTTTGGGCACTTAAAACAGTTGATGATAAATAAAAGAAAATGGTCCTTGCTCTTCTATTCCCCCTTTCATCCTCTCTTCTTTCACCTTTCCTTATCCCTTCAGAATGAAAAATCAGGGCCTGCCAGGACAAGCTGAGTATCTCTGCAGATCAGCCGGTGCTCCCTGGCCGCCTCCTCCCTGCTGTGGCAGGTCTCTTTCCGGGTCTTTCTTTACCTTGTACTATTTTCCTCTCTGGATTCTTCCATCAGTAGAAAGGAGGAGGGGTGGCTTTCCAGTGGTGTCCTTGTGTCCGGCTACATCGTGCTGGTGAGAAGAATTCTCTGTATGATACAGAATTAGATTTTCCATTGTTTACGGAAAACAAAAAACGTACCCATAATTCACATTAGAGACTTCTAAAGAGGAGGTATAATTGGGCTTTAAAGTTTCTAAGGGTATATTTGTATATTTCAAAAGTAATAAAAAAAAGATACTTTAGGGTTTGGTTATTTTTTCATCATGAATTTCTCATTAATTTATTTATACTTGCATGTTGCCAAGTAGATACAAACAATATATTTAAAAAGAAGCCAAAATCATTTATAAGTGGGGTTAATTTTGTGACAGAAAGATGCTGAAGTAAGTCCCGAACCTGGTTTTGGCCAAAGTTGTGCTGGTAGTGCTTCCCCATGCGAAGTTAGCGTGTTTGTAATTAAATTTTAACCCCAGTTAAATTGTATCTTTTATGATATGCCTATTATTGTTCTTAAAAAAAACCCCACACCTTTTATTTTCCTCTGCAGAGTAAAGTAAACATGACATACAAGCTTGCAGTAAGACTTGTCAACAAACACATGAGATCATGGATATTAGTCTGAGTATGAATTTTCTATTACATTCAGATTACATTGCAAGTGCAATAAAATTGTCATCAGATCAAATGGGATTTTATACAGCATCAGCTATAATACAATGCCATTAAATTGGAAGTATATAAATTTTCCATTGTTCTCTTACTCATGAGTTATGAAAATTAGAAAGTTACGCATAGCATCATACTATGGCTTGCATATTCCAACAGATAAGTAGTGATATAGTCAGGGCAGTTTGGGGCATATAATTAATTTCTGATTATAAGACTGTTTTGCAGTGTGAAAACCAGTCTGTTTTACTGCAGTAAGGACCTGAAATCTTTTCATGAAAATCTGTATGAAAAATATGTAGGGGAAAAGCCCAAATGCTAGTTCCCCGATTTTGTCTGGGACAAAACCCAGTAGACAAAAAACAGAAATAAAAGTCCTTTATGTACTCCAAGAGAGGGGAGAACCAAAATAGTTAATGGAACTGCATTCACTTTAAAAAGAAGCCTTCAAAACACCACAAATTTCCAAGAAGTTCAGTTTATGGGTCCACAGTTTAGGAAATCAAAAACCACCAGAACTCACTTCTCACCTTGGAGATGAGACTACCTAGCTTCAGGTCACCATCCCTTGCCCAGTTTGCTCTCCTTAGGTATATTGATGGGCCATAAGGGTATAATAAGTGGCTGCCTTGGGCAACACTGAGAGTGTTCTGACATGAAAATGATCCTGGGGAATCATATATTTTTTCATAGTTCTTTCTCGGCGTTTTTAACATTAGACATTTCCATTCTTTCATTTTAAAGCACCTTCTCACTTGCAATTATTTGATATTACACAATGTATTACAATGTATCTGCACACACAATTAATATAATGTGCTCTATATGTAGCATATGGAATACAGCATTTAAAAAGTCTACACTGAATCAAAAATTAGTATATCCACATATATCGCATTTAATTTTGGTATGAAGTACAAAAGTTTATTATTTAATATTTATGTTCCACTGCTGTCAGGATTAAAGTGATGGTTGTACTATACAGATATGGTCCTTGACCCTGTAAAACTTAGAGATGTCTTTCACTTTTCATATATGGCAAGTCTGAAAATATATCTAAATACTAGTGGATAGGTGACTTGAACAGACTTTATCTCAACTGAGCCTTCTGTTTTTCATTTCTTGTGGTCTGTTCCATTATGTGTAGGTTCATTAGACATGCTATGTGACTGACATCTTCCACAATTAGTGCTCACTTATAATTAGGTGCAATGCTGACAAGGACTCTGTTGTTTTCTATAGTTTCACAGAAAGGCCTTTTCCTTCTCCTTTGGCACAGATCCATTAAAACCATTGCACCATGTTCAGCTCTTAGAGCCATTAAAACATTGCTCATGTATCATTAGCTCCACCTCTTGGATTACTCTGTTTTTTACAGATCCAGTAGTTAGTTCATAGAGGAATCCTCTCTGGAAATGTAAAAAGTCCTGAGACAGTGCCATAGTAAAAGCATCTGGCTCAATCTGCTATATCCTGCAACTTTAATGTTCAGTGCTTGATTACCAGTAAAGTTTAATTACAAATTATTTTACTAATAATTTGGGTTACATTGTCCTCTAGTGGCTCATATAGATAACTGCCCTGCTGACAGACTCGTTTTGCCTTGTGTTTTAAATCCTCTCACACTGTTTTCATACAAGTCCAGATCACCTCGGGAGAGGACTGATGCAATGGTCAAATAAAAAGTTTGAGTCTTACTGCCACTGTATTTGTACAGCAAGATCTATTCTCTATAACTGTGTATCATCTGCTTAAGAAATACATATTTGAAATAGTTCAAAATAACTGTAGAGAGTTCTGAGAAAATACTGTATTTAATCAGAGCATTTGATGGAAACATATCCTGCTCACTGACAGTAACAAAGAATGAACTCAGGATGAATTTTTGTTTTAATAGGTTGAAGACTAGTTCACTTCCACAAAATGCATAGAGATCTCATAAAAAGGAAAACAACAGCCCTCCAGCATGTCCTGTGGCTACTCACTTGTAAACCTCGATAATGCCAGGCTTTTGTCCTGTAATGTGGCAGCATCACCTTTCACAGGAAGCAGTGAAAGCACCAGAGCCTTTGCAGCTGGATGTTTGCCAGCATCATGCAGATGTTCGAAAATAGGAGGAGGGACCTGGGAGCATGGAGAATAATGCCAGGGTGTTTGCAGTGACAAAACACACATTTTTCGTTACTTTGAAAAGGTGATACCATATTCTGTAATGTGCTGAGTTTGTTTTGCCCCTGTGGCAGAGCAGTCGGATTGCTTCCAGCAGAGGCCTTGGCCCTGGCCAGGGGAAGCACAGCAGGCAGCACTGTGGCAGGCATGGCAGACGGGATGTTCTGACTGGCAAGTCTTCCCTTTTCATACTGTTTCTTCCTTGACCAAATGCCATGAATAATGATGAATAGCGGTTGCTGCGCAGAGATAGTTTCTCTGTGTTCAAGAAGAGGAGGAGCACTATAAATGGCTCAGTTTATACCTCCAAGATTATGTAGGAGACGCAGCCATTACAAGTGGTGAAGGAATGTGGTTTCTCTCTTCTTAAAGAAATGGTGATGCACTCCAGCAAGATGATAGCTCATGTTTTCTGTTGCTGTTTGCAATACTAGGAAAGACAAAGGAGTACTCTGACCTTACAGAGTTAATTTCTGAGGCTTTTTCAGAGTAGCACGCCTTGTACTCTATTGGGGAAATAATGTATCAGGATTCAGTAAAATTTCTTTGCTCAGGTCCTCCATCTCTGGCCACCTTTTTCCTTCCTCCCTTTTGGAGAGGCCCTCCTTTCACCAGTGTGGATGGCAGAGCCCACTGGGACCATGAGCGGACCCTCGGCAGCCACCTGTCCTGCGTGGTGGTGCTGAGCTCACCCCAGTGAGGTGCCAGCAGCGCTGCTGGGAACGGTTCACCGCTGCACTGGGAGCCGAGTGGGCAGAGCTCCTCTGTGCAGCCTTCTCCTGCTCCCAGGGCTCCTGCCAGCAGTGTATGGATGTCAGCTGGTTGCTATTCATTCCCTGGCTGATCATCCTCCAGACATCAGGAAAGTTGCAGAGTAGCTTAATTATACTTGAAACAGCGGAGTAGTGCGTTTGGAGTTGTCCATGTACTGCCTCAGACTCGCACGTGTACCCACACCTAGAAAGCATCAATAACCGACATGGCTGAGAACGTGCTGACAGACACGAAACGTATAAAGGCAGCCCTGAGGTATAAAATGCCTTCACCTCGTGAAATCACCTGCTGTGCCATTCTTACAGTTCACTCACAGGTTTATTAGACAGTGAGGGATGCAGGAATATTTGCAGAGAGTTACTTTTATCTAGTGGTCTTTGACCCTTCTGCCACTGGGGATCATTTAAATCCAAGGCATGCCTTCAGTTAAGAGATCACGTAGGGTCTTTATTTCTTCTTAATTAGCTACCAGGAGGCAGAAGGTGATGATTTTTATTTTTCTTCAACAAAAAAGCTTCATTTTAAAAAGTGCTTTTGTAACTCTTGCATCAACATTTTTTTTCATGCTTTGCAATGTTCTTTTCCAGGGGTTTGTAATTGTTTGTTTAGCCTAGGTGCTCAGCAAACTTCTGTTTATCCTCAATTCAGAATGTGTGGTTTTATCCTTTATATACTAGAGAGTGAATTGTACAGATTGATCTATTTAGAGTTCACTGACTAAAATCTCTGCTGTAATAATTTTTTAAACATTTGACTTTACCAGGTAGCTATCAGGCCAGTGATCGCCCTCCCTCCACACTGGAATCTTTTACAGAAACCCATGACTGCTTCCCAGGTGTGGTCTTTCTGACACCCCAGCAGGGAGGGGGCTCTGCCCCATCATTCAGGTCACAGTAGTGCTTTTCTCCACCAGCTGCTGTGGCAGTGCTCAGGTTCCTCCTGCAGGCAAGGAGATGTGACCAATTACATCTGTTCCTATTAATTGGGCAAATGCAGGCTTCTCTTCAAAGCAGAGGGGGAGGCTGCTCCTACCAACCGATTAGGTCACTGTTCTCTTCCAGCTGTGTGTTAACTCCATCTTCCTGTAGTGCATTTTACATTGGGGTTACGCCAGCAGAGTCTTTCCAGAATAACCTGACACTTGATGTCAAACTCAGTCAGAGCTGGAATCTGATGGAAACAATTTTTGGTGAAACTGATCCCTCGTGACCTCTCTCATAAGGCTGTCTGAGAACAGTTTGTGCTAATGGGAAAAATAAAGTGGTGACCTTGTGTGTTCTCAGACTGCTGGGTGCAATCCTGCTCAGCACAGCAATGCATTTGTCGGGGTCAGGTTTTTGACGAGTGCTTTACAGCCGTCTGCCTGGCAGGTCCCCCCACCTACCTGTGTGCCTCTCTAATGCCTGAAGATACAAACATGTGAGTGCACCTTGCTCAGTAACAGATGTCTTTAACAGAACACATGCCGTTACTCATTGCTTTTCTGTATGGGCATAGAAAGCATCTTTTGGTGGAAAATGGGTGGTAATTTTATTTAAATCCAACTGTATCGTAGAGAAATAAAACTAATGAGATGTTAAAGCCTTGCCAGGTTTTCCATTTCAGTAAGCATCTAATCTTGAAACTGTTTTAATCAAACTTCCTTTTCAGATGTTCTCATTTCTGCATTGCCAGCACACACCTGAAATTACCGCTTGGCCTCAGATTAAAAGGTGATGCTGTTTTGATTTGCACTGTTAAATCATTTCCATTTGAGGATTAATTTTTTGTTTGGCCTTTTCTAAAGGCAGCGTTCATCATTAAAGTGGCCAAGCATGAATGGTAACGTACTTGCATTTTCTCTTCTCAGAATAACGAAATGGTGGAACTACAGAGGATACGAATGAAAGATGAAATTCGAGAGTACAAGTTTCGAGAGGCAAGACTCCTACAGGACTACACGGAGCTTGAAGAAGAAAATATCACTTTACAGAAACTGGTGTCCACACTGAAACAGAATCAAGTAAGCATCAAAGGATTCTAGACACTATGCTAAAAAATTACACCATTTTCTCAAATGTTCATAATGTGATCCCACAGAGCACTTTGATAGAAGTTTCTTTGTGTGGGGTTTTTTGTTTGTTTTTGGTTTTCTTTTTTCCGGTTGGGTTTTTGCTAAACACTTACTCTGAAACAGTGTTATTGGCCATTTTTGATGTATGAGGAGGCCCTTACCTCACTTTTAGGAAAATTCTGGTGGAATATTTCATTACAGAACTTTGTAATAGCAGAATAATCATTAAAGTAAAATAGATAGAATTACATCTATTTGCTTCCTGCTTTTCCTCTCCTCCCTCCCTGCAAGCTGAACTCAATGCCCAGAGGCAGAGTTCAGCCCTCCATTTCCTTTCAGTTTGTTTCCTGCATGACCTTTCCTCTTCTGAAGTCGAGAAAAGAGGAAATAATCTTTTCCCTGGTCTTTTTTTTCCCTGCTTCTCAGGTTTTCCTGTATCGGTGTTGCTGTCTTCTCAGCCATGCTAACCTGCAAGTTTAGCAAGTTTCAAAAATAAGTGAAGAGATGTCAGATGTTCCTAGTTTGCGTTTTATTTTTTCGCCATTACAGCAATCTGCAGCTGACGGCAAACCAACACACTGTAATTCTCACTGCAGTGCTAAATGCACCCTGAGGAACCACCTCAACGACAGCCCCATTGCATCCAGATGTAAGCAGTCATGGGGTCTGTTCTCCCCCCCTTATAAAAGCACAGCTTCATTTGCTGCTGGATATATATATACACCTCTGAGGAAGCAATCAAGAACACAGCTGTCCTTTAAATTGAACAAAAGAGATTTGTTCTCATGTTAGAAGAGTTAACTTGCCATGATCAATATTTAAGTATCCAAGTTGGATGATGTAACACTTTATGCCTTTTAGACACCGTCCAGACGAGCATACCATGGCACTCCATAACTCCATTTCTTTAACCACTAGCACATGGTAACAGCACTGTGTTGCAGCCCCTGGTTTATGGCCTAGCCTACTGCCTGGTTCAGTTAGGGTTTTTCTCAAATAGCCAAGACTGTCACAGTTTGTAATGGCAGCCTGGTAACAAAGCTGCCTTATTCCTGTAGGAATTTGCAACACTATTTCACCTATCTTTTACTGCTATTTTACCACTCTAGTACAAATGCAATTGAAACATTTAAGACCATGGAGCTGTGCCACAGGGAATATGCAGGTAATAGAAATGGGTACATCGTTTCTTTTTTCATGAAGATACCCAGACCTTCACACTTCTGAAGCTGAATTTATAGCAGATCATCTTTGTGTCAGAGTTATTTACAGAGCCAGCAAATTCCCCCTTTGAGGCATGGATTTTTTCTTCACCAACCTCGTAGGAGGCATTTTCACACTACCAGAAAATTAAAGACCCCTTTGTGGACTGTCCTAGTTTCCCCCAGAAGAAAATCTGTTTGCAAGTGTTTATATTTGTTGTAATATTTCATTCTTAATGAAATCGAATGCCAGCATTTTTCTCTCTGTGGAGAGAAAAAACATCACCACATTTTGAATGGCTTTAAAAATCAGTCATTTTGCATCACGTATCCATGCACAAGTGATTCCAAAAATAACTTAGATCTACAAGATAGAATTTCAGGAGCATTTTATACTTTAATACTTTAATTTACAAAGCCATATGTTACAAGTCTTAGTGCTAAACTGTCATTATCTGGGTTGGGTTTTTTTGTAGCTTTTGTAAGCAAGCATCCATGACATGGTTACATATAGATAACGTAGACTTCTGGTTTTCATATGCATTTAAAATTTAATTTTTTTTTCCATATGCTTGAGTTATAGCTACTTAATGGGATTTTCTAATTTTTCAGATGGACACCTCTCTCCCTCCAGTCAGAAAAGATATCAAGTTCCTAAATGTAGATTTCAAAATATCATGGATTTTCCTTTTCTATTTGATATTTCACAATACGATTTTGGAAGTTTCTTTGTTCTTTGATATGTTTCCATTCTCTGGGTTTGAAGAGTAGTGCTTTGTTTTTTAAGTTTGACTTACAAGTACAAGACTTTTGACTTTCCTACTTCAGTAGGAATGGTTGGTGTTTCTATTTTCACCAGAACCTTATTATAGTTTAATATATGTCAAATAAAAAATATTCTAGACAATGCTTTAAAATTGCAGATAGTAATACATATTAATGCATAAGAATTAGAAAAGCCTCAACTGAAAAATTCAGTATTTCTTTTCTTTTTCACCAAACTATTAAATTATTTTACCCAATACTGGGAATTTTTTGCATTTAGAAATGAAAAGGTGGGTGAGCAACATGATGAGAATGAAATTAAAAGCAAATCATGATTGTTTTTACCAGGAAAGTTGGTCAAGCATGGACACAGACCTTTACAAACAAAGCTCTTCCTTTTCATTGCTGTGGGATTTTTCAACAGTGAAAAGGAAGATGAGGAGGACCAGCAAGGGAAGGTGTTCTGCAGTGGGGACCTGTTGCACCATCTAGATATTGCTGAGCAAGTACTTTCAAGCTAGATTGGGTTTTCCTAGGCTTTGCATCTTGTTAGGTGCAATAGAGAGGACTTCATAAACATGGGAGCTGCCTTTAAAGAAGAGAGAAGAAGCTGTTGTTTTCCTCAGCCCACAATGTCCATAATACCTTGATGAAATACTGCACCTTGGTGTGGGGTGGGGAGCCTGCCCTCTGAGAAGAAGAGAGACCAGTGAGTCCCTTCCAAGCCTGTCAAGGCTGCCTGGGACATGCTTCAGGCAGCGCTGTCAGAGTGAGACGTTGACAAGTGCTCCAGAATGGCATCCCTGTATGCAGTTCAAGAACTGTGTTGCTGAATGAGCTGTTTACTACATTTTTCTGGTAGTTTAAAAATCTAACAATTTGGGGCATTTACAGTTTAAACTGATTGTATGAATAGTTTGCTGTTTAATTTTTAAAATTAAATGGTTCTTGAATAATGGAGAATCTTGTATGACACAGAGAAGAGAGTTGAGGCTCTTCTACTGTTTTTGTACCTTCCAACCATATTTTTGAAAACTACTAAGACACCAAGATACTTGGGAGTATCTGTACCTGAGTGACTTTACATCTGATAAGAATTTAGATATGAAGTCATCTTGGGAATACTTGCATTTAATAAATCAGACTATATTAACCTGAGATCTATACACACCATGATATACCAACATTGCTTATGGCAATTCATAATAAATCTATGGTTACCAGGACATCTGCTACTAAACAGCCTTCTTTCCATTAAATACGTTGTTTATCTTCATAAGTTTCTCAGAAAAAGGTGTTATATTTCTTGATTCTCTCATGCTGAAAAAGTGAGCAGTGGAGTATTTAACAGAACGAGCTCCACTTTTGTTTTCTGTGCAGACAGTTCTTCGCAGCTGCAGGCAATGTCTGGTATTTCAAACTGTAGTTTCTGTAACACCTATTTCAATAAGGCTGATAAATGGCAGGTTTTCATGACTCAAGTTTTAGTATTATGAATGTTCTTTGTCTTGTCTAATTCAGGTTGAATATGAAGGCTTAAAGCATGAGATTAAACGATTTGAGGAGGAGACTGTGTTGCTTAATAGTCAGCTAGAAGATGCCATCCGGCTGAAGGAGATTGCTGAGCATCAGCTGGAGGAAGCCCTGGAAACTTTAAAAAATGAAAGGGAGCAAAAGAACAATCTGAGGAAGGAACTCTCCCAGTATATCAACCTCAATGATAGTATGTATAATAACCATATTAATATATCAGTAGATGGATTGAAGTTTGCAGAGGATGGGGGTGAGCCCAACAATGATGATAAAATGAATGGACATATCCACGGGCCTCTCGTGAAACTCAACAGTGACTACCGGACTCCCTCGGGTAGGAAAGGAGAATCTCTGCACCCTGTCTCTGACCTCTTCAGTGAGCTCAACATATCAGAAATACAGAAACTGAAGCAGCAACTCATGCAGGTAAGAGATGAATTTAATCTCCCAAAACATCTAGACACACATCCTACAGACCCTAGTGCCAGCTTTTGTAATGATCTTCCCCAGTGACGTTCTTCACCACATACGTCTTGATCTTGGACTTCTGCTTGCTTCATATCCAGATTTTGCTAGAAATACCCCTAGAAAACAGAGTATTTGTGAAAAGTCAGTATGATCTGAGCAAATGTTTAGTGGGACCTAGTTGCTGTGGTTGCAGATGGCTAGATTCTTTTTTCCTGGTTTGATGATGGGAAATGTCCCTGAGATTGCAAGTGGAATAAATTATTCTTCAGTATGACCAAAGCTATCTGGAAAAAACCCCACTAAACAGATTCGATTATGCTCCCTTGCAAGTCAGGGGGAGTTTCTGCCATTAAATTCTGTTTGAACAAGATTTGGCATACCTTCAAGAGAGAACAAAAGGAGAGGAGCGCGCCTCTTAATAACTGTGCAGTCAGAGAGCATGTGGCATGTGAGATGTCATGGAGTGCCCTTGTCCATGCTGGCAGTCCCGGCGGATGCGCAGGCTGCAGGGGCTGCCGTGGGGACCATAGAGAGAGCATTTGTTCTCTATTCATCCAAGCCCAGCCCAGGCATAACCAGAATAGGAGCCTGGGATGCAAGCCAGATAAAAACTCAAGCTGCTGGTCCCGATGCTGACATCATCTCAGGAGGAGTACAATGCCACACAGAGAAAGGGTCCCGCTGCCCAGGCTGTTGAGCATCTTCTCTGCCACAAGAGCTTGAAAGGTTTTGGCACCATCAAGGAAACACCCAGCATTTTCTAGCTGCAGGCTTCCAGAAAGTGCCTCTTCTAAATAGAGTAAATGTAAATCCTTTACTGCTTAAAATGTAGAAGGCGATTTGGAAGTCAAGTAGAGCAAACCCAGTTTTCAGTGCTTGCTGGAGAACAATAAATCCCTATGTGGTCTGTCCTATATTTGCTGAAGAGTTAATTGTTTTATTTACTTCATTGCCAAACTCAGTGTGGGAAGTTTTGATCTGAGCTGTGACATGGCAAACACTGATGACATCTAGTGCTTTGCACAAATAACTTTGATGCAAGACATACATAATTTAAGTGTGAAAGCTTGAAATTTAGAATTTTATTTATGTGAAAAATTCTGTCAAACTTTTCCAGTATTAAGATGTAAACAGTGTGTGTATTTTGTGTAAATATGCACAAATATAAATATGCATATGTATGTACATATACATTTATGTATATAACATATGCACATATATATTATATGCAGCTTTTGATTTCATTCAGAAATACAATGTTAAAAATTAAAAAAACAGAGCTTCAGATGAAATGCTTTGAAATGTTCACATTTTAAAATAAGTGTAAGCATTTTCAATGAAGTTTATGCAATATAAATTTGGAGTGAAAGCTGCTTGGAAATGAAAGAAAAAGATTGTTTTGGGTATGTTTTGTCTTGATTTTATTAAATATTGAGCTTGATGAATCAGCAAACTTCTACTTCGAAGATACTGCAACTGTTTTTATCATCTCTGACTTAAGAGGTATAAAATAAATACATTTTTAAATGCAGAGGCAGCCTTCTGACAGTCACTAGCCATAAACTTAGAACCTTAGAAGGACCCTAGAAAATAAATATAATCATTTTTTGCTCCCAACATTTTTTGGTGCTGGGCCGCAGCACCCTCACACCAATAGTTGCCGCCATTGCTTGGCATTCTGATCTTGTTGAAAGGTTTATGGTTTAAAAAGAAAGCCTAGAACTAGCTGGAAACCTGATTTCTTTGGATATTGAAAAGGCTTACTGCAAAATGCTGATGTGTACTTTTTATAAAGTGATCATCTTCTCTGTTCATTTGCATCAGCTCGCTTGGGTCACACAAATCAAATGTGAAAAATCCCTCCAAAAATTTTCCTCATAGTAGATGGGAGATTTAATCGGGTTCAAGCTCACAAAAGGTAATTCTTCAGCAAAATTGGATTTTTTTTCTCCTCCACAGTGTCTTTGCCATATGGTGTTCATTCAGCCATATCTCAATATTTGGTATGTGTTCCTCTTGTTTTCTCTGAAGAGGCTATATACTATGACTGACTAGAATTGCTGAAGCAACTGACCCTCTCTTGGGAACTATTTTTATGTCTGTAGGACAGCAGGCTCCTATTTTTGCAAGAAGCAAACTTCAGATTTGCCATTTTGTACATGTGTGGCAAATTTTTTCCCTCAATCACAAAAAGAAGTCTTTACTGAAGCAGTTACTATAACAGATATAATTCCTTCTGCAGCTTTAGGATGCTGCTGCTCCATTATCTGTGCTGGTCCCTAGGAGAGATTTAGTTGTAACTGTTTACTTTCCATCTTTTAAATGCACTAGGTAACAAATGTTGCTGAAAATTCTCATATTCTGAGATTTTCTTGGAAAAGCTCAAGGCTTTCTACTCTTCCTTCATGTTTGTTGTCCAGTGGAAAGAATTGTCTATCTCATCTTTAAAGCCTAGGACTCCTCTCTTTCTTCCATGGTGATGCTTTCCCTAGTCCTGAGGCCAACATCATATTTGGAAAGCTTAGATTATGTTCTCTTAAAAAAAGAATTTAAAAAAATATGTCATGCAGCCCAGTTTCTGACACTCTTCTCCATCTGGCTAGTAATCTCTGACAAATATGATACAGCTGAGATTCAGGGTTCTTGAGCTTAGTTTTGCTGTTAATTTGTTCCAGTCTCCACTAGGAATTGTTCACAGATATTCTGATGTTACTAAAAAAAAAAGGGGGGATAAATAGCAATGGTAAAATTGGTTTCCATAACTGCAAACTATGGAGCAAATTGGGAAGGAAATCTCAAACTGAAATATTTGAAGGGAAGGATGCATCGCAAAATAGGTACAGCTACTTTTGAATTGCATTTATTTTCATTTTAAGATGATAAAGATCCTTAGTGCAGGTACAAATTTCAATGTCAAAAAAACCCCCAACAGCTGGACTGAAAAATAACTGCAATTCCTAAAAGTTTGCTGTGGGTGGAAATAAGATTATAATATTGTCTAGAACAAGAAATATAATTGCCGTACTAGTATGCAGAAGGTGTGCTCAGGGCTGAGTTGGAGCTTTGGGATTTTTTTCCCTTGGAAGTAGGAGCATGTATTTATAACTTTAAAGAAGTCGATTAGCTTAGTCCACAAGTACTAGACCAGAATGAGTAAAACCTACATTCAGCAGCAAAATGATCATAAAGATCCCAATTAACTCTGTTATAATTTTCCTTCATGATAGAATATGGCAGCTGAGATCAAGTTATCTGGCAGGATCAATTCTGTCTGATTAATGTAAGCAGACACTGAAACACCATGCTGCTTTAACACTAAGTTGTTTTCTTGAAGGAAAGGCTCTCTGGCTGCAAGTTTATTTTTACACTAGTGCAATCTACAGTTAATTGCCTGCTTTGGTGTGAACATACCCGCAGTGGGACTCATACATCTTAAAAAACCAACAGACTTTGGTGTGTAATGTATAAATCATTATTACCCACATGACTTCTCACCATCAGGTAAGACAGTTCTTTAAATTAACCAAAACTCAGATTTTCATGTACATGTGTACCTCACCTTACCAGCCTGAAGGAATAAATACCTTCATTATCTGACTAGGGTAATGCAATTAGCACCTAAGCCTTCTATACCAGGTGGTAACAACTAGAGTTCAGCTGAAAGTTTCCAGGGAGAGCAGATCTGGGACAGACTGCTTGACGGAAAAAACAGAGGAAAGCTAGTGAAGAGGCTTGTGCTGGGTTGCTCTCCGAGGCTCCCCAGGGACAGGTCTGATCGAGACATCAGTGGAAAGCAGTCAATTTTTAAGAAGATGCTCTTGACAAAGGGGAATGTTACCTTATTTTGGATTTTCTCAACAAGAATGGGCTGGCAGAGGGTGTGACCAATGAGGGTGATGGCCAGCAGACTGAGGCAGCAATGGGGGAACATCAAATGGAAAAAGGTACCAATATACTCATGGTACTCGGCTGTCCTCTGCTGCACAGACTACATAGTGTCTAAAATGGAGCGCCCTTTGTGTAAGGAGAGAGACTCTTCCTGGATCATAAAATAATGATAGAGTTTGGCCTTGTTTTTTTAATTCTTAAGCCATCAGTCACCTGTACACAAGAAAACTAGGCTGGGGTTTTTTTAGATGTTTTTAACATGGCTTCTATTTTTATTCTTACAGGTTTTAGAACCTGCAGTCAATAGAGGCTGTGTTTTGAAAGCCTGTTTGTAAAACGAGGGAATCATCATATGCTTTAGTGCCTTAATAATTCTGAGCAGCAGCCACTGCTCAAAAGCCTCATTATGAGAAAATAGGAGTTTGAAACAGTGCTTGGAACATTTTGTGAAATGGTATTAATACTCCCTTGGTCTCTAAAAGGCTTTTCTTTTCCTTGAGTATGATTCATGGTGGCTGATTTTACTCTCTTCCAAATACTACCTGGGAGAATAGTGATAGGGAAGGAAGGGTTTTTTTAAAGTGTTTTTCCAAACTGACAGCTTTGAATTCCCTGAATTAGTAATTCAGTTACTCATAAAGTGAATGTGGAGCATGCCATTTTCACTGCATGTGTAAACACAGGGCTGAGACTGCAACTGTGGGAGAGAAAGAGCAGTAAACCTGGTAGGCTCAGGGTTCTATTGCAAAAGCCATGAAAGTAAGAAGAATCCTGTCTCTGTGTGCCTTCCTCTGCTTCCTAATTCACAACTTGGAACAGGACAAAGTCACAGAAAACAAGTTGGAGCATTACACTTAAAACTTGAAATGGGAGTCTTTTAGAGGTGTTATTGAGTAGCAAATGCCTGAGCAGATCAAAGCTTGTTTGGTTTATTTGCTTTAAGATGCTATGCAGTAAAACTTCTAGAGGATTCTTCCATTGCTACCTCTGCTGTTCAACATCCACATTTCTCTGTGGATATTCAGAAAGGAACTTACTAGGTCAGAACCAGTGTTTTTTCTGCCTTGTCCTTAAAAGGATGGATTTTGCTTACAGTTAAGTGCTGGGGATGGGGAGTCCTGGGAGTTGCATGTGCTGTCTCCTGATCTTTGTTACGTTCACCCACAGTGGGTTATTTAATCTCATCTGTGGAAGTGTACACAGCCATTTGTTTACTGTATTTGCATTCAGTAATCAAGCCTTAATGAAAGTTTGCAACAGTCCAAAGATATAAATAAATATTGTGAAGGATTGGTAGGGCTATTCATGAGAAATGTAAATTTAAACTCCATTGAGAAATGTGTATGTACCAATGGAGTTGCTTATAGTTGACAGTGATGCAGTTCATATGTTCGGGGAACATATGTTGTAATAAATCCTGTATCATTACTCTAGCTGACTAGGCACTTAATGCTTGGGCACTAAGTAATTCTTTGGTGGGCAAAATGTAAAATCGTGACAGAGTGATATTGCAAATTGTAACAGAGGCTGGGACTTCATAACCCTCTGAGAGTTACACCTATCTCTCTCTGACTTAATTTTATGGTTTAGGTGAACATGGCTAAAATCTCTTGGAAGCCCTCAGGCTGTGTACACAGAGTGGGAGAGTGGAAGAGATGAATGGAATTGCAGAGTTTGGGTTTCTTACTTTGACTCTGTTGCAGGTGGAGAGAGAGAAGGCCATTCTCCTGGCCAACCTGCAGGAGTCTCAGACACAGCTGGAGCACACCAAGGGAGCCCTGACAGAGCAACATGAACGAGTCCACAGGCTCACGGAGCATGTCAACGCCATGAGGGGGCTGCAGAGCAACAAGGAACTGAAAGCTGAGCTTGATTGTGAGAAGGGCCGAGACTCTGGTGAGGAAGCACACGACTATGAAGTGGACATCAATGGCTTGGAGATCCTAGAATGTAAATACAAAGTAGCTGTTACTGAGGTGATAGACCTTAAAGCAGAAATCAAAGCCTTAAAGGAGAAATATAATAAGTACGTGGAAAACTACACTGAAGAGAAGGCCAAGTATGAGAGCAGAATCCAGACGTACGACGAGCAGGTAACAAGCTTGGAGAAGTCAACCAAGGAAAGCCAGGAAAAAATGGTCCACATGGAAAAGGAATTGCAAAGGATGACAAGCATAGCAAATGAAAACCATAATACCCTCAACACCGCCCAGGATGAGCTGGTGACGTTTAGTGAGGAGCTGGCTCAGCTCTACCATCATGTCTGCCTGTGCAACAACGAGACACCAAACAGGGTCATGTTGGACTATTACAGGCAAAGCAGAGTCACCCGCAGCGGTAGCCTGAAAGGACCAGATGACCCTCGAGGTCTCCTTTCCCCACGGCTTGCTAGAAGGGGGGTGGCATCACCTGTGGAAGCCAGGACCCCAACCGAGCAGGTGACAAAAGAGGCCACGGAGCCTGGCAAGGAACAGAGCCCAACAAAAACACCAACCATTTCTCCTGTCATCACAGCCCCTCCTTCCTCCCCCGTCTCTGATACCAGTGACATCCGCAAAGAGCCGATGAACATCTACAACCTCAATGCCATAATAAGGGACCAAATCAAGCACTTGCAGAAGGCTGTCGATCGGTCGCTGCAGCTGTCGCGCCAGCGTGCTGCAGCTCGGGAGCTGGCGCCCATGATCGATAAAGACAAGGAGGCCTTAATGGAAGAGATACTGAAACTGAAATCACTCCTGAGTACGAAGCGGGAGCAGATCGCAACCCTGAGAGCAGTGCTGAAAGCCAACAAGCAGGTAAGATGCTAATAAAGCAGTCAGATGGGAAGGTCTGTTATTTATACAGGTCACTTACAAGCTTTCCCAGGAGTATTTCGGAGGAGAGATTTTGCTTACAGGTTATTTAGCCTCTCACTCAATCATGGCAAGGGCAGATCTTTTTTCCCTCCCTCCCCGCCTCCTCTTTAAGCTTTTTAGCTCCGCTTTCCTCAACACCCACCACTCACCAAGGGCAGAGGCAGAAGAGCCTTTCCTGTGGAGCAAAGCAGAGGGGCAGGGAGGGATGAGCTGCCACCCAGCCGGATGCACAGTCGTGTTGCTAGTATTATTGCAAAATGGTGAGATTTCCAACACTGGAAAACAAAACAGAGTGTGCATGGAGAGGTTCTCAGGGGCATGCTGACCCCTTGCAGGGGCAGGTACTGCTGGAGCAGTGAGGAGGGCAGGCGTAGGGGAAACCACCTGGGCCAGCACCTCAGCAGCTGCGGGTGGTGGCATGTAGTGCAGCAGATGCTGCAAACAACCCATTGCGCTCTTCCTGGCTCTTGGTAATACTCCACAGCCTGCAAAACTTGAATGCCCCTCAGCAAATTTAAGGGGATTAAGAATAAATGCCACAAAAGTTAAAGCACGCCACAGGAAGAGAATGGCAGGCGTAAGAGTGTGACCAGCAGCTTTGGACTGTACAGAAGTTCAATATTTCTTTGATAAGACAGCAGGTGTGTACTGGGTCTGGCTGAGCCGGAATTGGTTTTCCCCTGTAGCAGCCCTCATGGTGCTGTGTTTTATGTTGGGAGCTGGCAGGGTGCTGATAGCACACTGGTGTTGTGGCTACTGCTGAGTAGTGCTTACACAGCACCAAGGCTCTTTCCAACATTTCCCCCCAGTGGGACGGGGTGGGCAAGATCTTGGGAGGGGACACAACCAGGACAGCTGACCCAAACTGACCAAAGGGATATTCCAGACCATATGACATCTGCTCAAGTATAAACCTGGGAAAAAGGTGAAAGGGGGGGGGGTGGGGTGGCTAGGTGTCACCCTTGGTCCTCCGAGGCAACCACTCAACCACTACACGTATCGGAGCCCTGCTTCCTGAGAAGGCCCGACATCGCCTGTTCATGGGAGGAAGAGAATAAATCTGTTTTCTTTTTGCTTCCACGCGCGGACCTTTGCTTCGCTTTGCTTACATTAAAACTGCTGTTGTTTTACCCACAAGGGTTGTTTTTTTCCCTATCTTATTTTCTTTCCCCTTTTTGCCCTGTTGAGCAAAAAAGGGGGAAGGGGGGAAGTGATAGAGCGACTTGGTGGGTACCTGGCATTTAGCCAAGGTCAAACCACCACAGGGTGAAATGCTGAGTTATTTTCATTAGAGGTCATTGGAATTGTTTTTAATGATTTTTCTTTTCAGTCAGAAACAATTTCTCCTGCCATTGTCACATTTTTAATCCTTTAAGAAATCAAATCAGGGTTTTCTTTTTTTTTTTAAAGAAAAAGGACAACATCACTACATGATAAAGCTGACTGAAACGGTATCTGCAATTTTTTATTTTGAGAAGGATTCATTATAAAGTTATATTTTAAGAGAATAAAAAATTTCAAATTATTATTTTAAAATTTTTCACAGATTAAAAAAATCATCAGACCACTTTATTTTTGATGTTTTAGAACTGCAAATAAGATGAGAATTACTGCATTTTGTATCAAATGCCAAAAAAGAACCATGTAATGGTGTGTTTTTCAAGAGTACTGTCAATTTTTTTTTGCATAGTACATCCTCCCAATCCCTTTGTATCCATTAGAATCCAGGTCTGCAATCACTTCAAAAAGCTAAATTTACACATGCAAATAGTTTTATTTACTTTGGTACATCTCCTTATGCCCCAAATTAAATCTGAATGCAAAAGGCTGCAGTGGCAGAGTCATCATTCCAGATTGCCTGAGACTTTTCTCATTTAAACCCATGGGTGCATCACATGATGGCATGATCACAACATGGGGGCATGAATCCTGGTTAACAGCTTGGGATACTATTACCTGATGACAGTGATGGGATTTCAGTGTTAGAATTCCCAATAGTTAAGTAGTCTGAAGTTACAGTTTCAAGTTTAATTGATCGTTGGATCTGTAACTGCATTTCTAGAGTACTGGGGATTTTTAAATTACAGCAATATTTCAATATACATTGAGTCTTTTGTAGCATTTCCCCCCCTCCAATACAACACATGTTAAATATTAATTCAAGTAATTAAATACCATCTCTAGCTAAGCAATAATAGCTCTGAGCAATTATATGTGGATTTTCCATGTAATTAAAATGTAATTAAGATGTAATTGAGGTATATGGGTTTAGATTTCAAATTAAAGATTTTTTCCATTAGCATAGAGCTATCATTTATTTTTTGATACTACTACAGAATCTAGCTCAGTCTTGCTCTTTTCTTGCTGTGAGAAATAAAGCATCATCCTAAAGCGTGCTCACTGAAATGGGAAAGATAGATTTGCCAAGTAAGGAAGTGCTATTAACTAAACTTTTATTTATCGGATAGCAGTATAGAATCTTGCAATACTGTTCATGCAAAATATCAACATCCTCAAGCTTCCACGTTAAAAGACATAATAATACAAAAGAGAAGGAGATAGGGGGGATGAGTTTTATTATGTGCTATCAGTACTGCCAGCCTCAAGTGATGGGTATATCCCAGGACCCAAAGCACATCTCGTGTTCAAAAAACAGGAGTCAAGATTCACCCCTTTGGTTTCTTCCCCTCCAAAATAATAAGTTTTTAAGCACTATTAGGCTGGGGATATTTTTCCCTTATGGGCTTCAGTTTAGATGAACCTACAGAGGATATCTGGTTGAGTTTTTCACATTTGGTCCAGAACCACAAGAGCTAGAATTTTTTTTTTTTTTTTTTTTTTAAAATCCTTCCCCAAGCCCGAATGAAGCTGACATTAATACAAAACTATGTCTTTTCAGCCTTTATGTAGCATGGTAAGACACTGCTGGTGCCCAAGGTAGCAGGAGAGAGCTGAGGGAA
Organism: Strix uralensis; assembly: GCF_047716275.1. Lineage (NCBI taxonomy): Eukaryota > Metazoa > Chordata > Aves > Strigiformes > Strigidae > Strix > Strix uralensis. The sequence goes on along the minus strand of NC_133976.1, from coordinate 71,675,959 downwards.
GCCTGCAGCTGGCGGGGGGCTGGATGCCCTGGCTGGTCATCAGCCTCCAGAGGGGCCACATCACATCTCATTGTGCTTTGTAGCAATACTATTACAAAACACCTGTATTTGTTAGCACTCCAAACAGAGACACTTTAGGTGAGGCTTTTTTGGTTGGAGTAATATGGGAAAGCAAGATGAGCACAACCAAGTGCACTGTAAAAATGGCAAGACCTGGCCTTCCTAGAGCATCTCACCATTTGCATCCAGGGTGAAGGCTGGGAGCAGGCCTCTGGGTCTGGTATTTCGGCTTGTATTTCAGTAGTGAAGTCACACCCTTAACCAGGGAAGCACGGGTGCTATCTAGTGACCACCGGAAGTATTGCAAAATTAGGTTAAAATGAGAATTGTACAGTTTTCCTGGCAGTACACTTCCTTGCAGTGCACTGACACCCTCTGTTATCCATCGGAAGAGAAGAAGAGCAAATGGAATTTCTGTCTCCAGACATGAATTGCATTCACTTCTCTTCATAGTGACTTACCCGACTGCAGGACAGCCCCGAAGGAGTCTCTGTTTCTGTCCCCTTTTGTTGCAGTGGGCCTGGCACTCCAGCAGTGCAGTTGCCCCTTTTTTAAATCTTTAGAACCATACAGTAAACTTGTGTTTGAACCTGACAGACTGTTGTGTAGTTTAAAGCATTTGGTAATGTTGATATTTCTTTTTATTAATTTTATTTTTGATTGATTATATTTGTTTTTATTCTAGCTGTATTTTCTTTAGTAATATTTTCAAATAAGCATTTTACTGTTAGGCTGAGCTGCAAAGAGACTACACAAAACTATAACACAAAAACCAGAGCAAGATTTGCTCTAAGAAGCTGCAAACCTAAGCCTGGGAAAATGAATTATTAAATCAATTGCTCAAGATAGCAAGGCACATATATCTTGCTAGCTTGCTTGCTTACATCTCGATTTACATACCCATTTATTCATAGCCATAATTACTGTGTCAGCACCAGTTTTGTGGAGCAAACCCAAGTAGCATTAGCATTAACAAGTAGCATAAATTGTAAAGTAATATCAAATTAATGATATAATAACTTTTAGGATCAGTTCAATAATGATTTTGATTTCTAATAACAGAAAGCAAAGTTGTCTCTGAGGGGAATTTAATATCCTGAAGTTCTGATTGAAAAACTATCAGTTGTTCCTGTAGGTAAATGGTTCGATGGGAAGGAGTTGAATCAGCAAGATCTTTACACCTGTATTGGCAGTAACTATGGTGTCTCCAGCTCCCATAACTGAGATAGCCATAAAAGTCCTTCAGAAAAAATAACTTGATAACCCCAAACATACAGCACCTTACCTATAAACAAATGCCCTGATGTTATATAGACAGAATACAGTAGAATTTCTGCTGGGAAAGTGAGGCTGGGTGGAAAGATCCAGTACCACATATGATTTCTGCACTAAAATAATAGGCTACTGTTCTGCTTTCTTGCGTAAAAAAATAAAGTACTTGTCACTGTAGGACTTAATATTCTTTCAGCAACAATTTTTTTACTCAGTTTGTTTCTCACACTGCTAATGTAAACTAAAAGGGATACAAAGTCATCTTAGAATGTGAATGTGTAGAGAATGTGAGATTTGTTTATGGATTAGGCATCTGGATCTGGGCAAACATGTCTTTGGATAAGGAGGGGGATGTCGTTAGTTCTGGCAGTGCCTCGGACCCTGGGGCTCAGGTGTGGGCCCACCTCAACCCGCCTGGCTTTGTGGCTGGGCTTTGGAGGCAGTGAGGACAGCGGTGGGGGTGGGAAGCTGAGTTCTCTCTTCCTAGATAGTGTTTCACACGCCATAGGAGTCCAGGTGTTGGAGCTCTCGGCTCCCTCCCAGCCTTGCTGTCAGCTCCAGGTGATGTCCTCTGCACAGCAAATGCTACATGGTCTGCGAGTGATTAATCCTGTGTCTCCAGCTGGCTTACTGAGTGGCTGGGTAGTGCATTTGCCCAGTTCCTCTGCATGACTGGTCCCCTGTCAGGAGTGCCATTAGCCCCTCTCCTGTCTTACTGCATTACTTACTTCACTGAAGAGTAGTCACACATCTTTCTACGTTTTCATCTTTTTCTTGTGCTCTCCATTTCCATGTGTGTTGCTCAGAGGTTTCATTTTTGTGTGTTTATGTTTTTATGTTAACTATAGCTTAAAACCAAATGCTTCACAAAAAGCTGTTAAACACAAAGCCAGGTCTTGGGCATCTGCTTCCTTCTGGCACCCACTACTTGGAGATGCAGGCTTTTATTCGCCTCATCCTTCCTTTCAGAGCACTCTCTGAATGCACCATTTGCCCCACTTCTTTAAAATCTAGATTATCCTGCAGAACTGGTTTCAGGCACAAGAACACATTTCTGGCACAGTGAGTACAATTTTGGAGACTGGCGGAGAGGGGGAACAAATAGAAATAAATTAGACTAGAGCTGATGCTGGAGGAAGAGGAATGTGAAGCTATGGCTTCAGTTCACTTTGTCCCTGTTACTCTTGGCACAGTCTAGCAGTACAGCTGAGGTAACCAGACACATAGGTACCTCTGAAAGATGGAGTCCAAGTTCCCCTTCTCCTCTCAGCCCTGTTCCCCATCACACATTCAGGCTTCGGGGTGCTTCAGGTGGGTTTTCTGCCTCTTCAGGCTCCCCAAACTGGCTCACAGTAAGCTCAGAAGAAAACCACCAGGTGTGCAAACGGCAGGGATGGGGAAAGGCTATGTAATTATTCTTTTGGTGGCAGCTAGCCAACGTAGATCGACTTAGCTGCATTGTAAAATGGCATCCCCTGAGCCGAGGAGTCTGACAGCAGTTGGCTTCAGTCAGCATCCAGGTCTCAAGCTGATGAGCTGTAGGTAACCTGAGCATCTGCAGCATCCAGTGCCCACTGGCCCTTACAAAGACCTTTTGAGCATGCTGTGCCTCATGCTTAAAGCAATGTACTGCTGCTCTGCTGGCCCTGGCTGCAGATTTCCAACAGAAGCTTCCCAGGCTTGCTTCCCCCTTCTTTCTCTTGCCTATTCAAAACACGTTTTTGTTAGTTTTATTTACTTCTCTAGTATAGCACTTGTACCCCTTTGTTCTTCACTTAGGAGACTTTCAGAAGGGAGATCCTTGGCAGCCTGGTTCAGAAGCTTGTCTTGTGCGTGGAGAGCCACCAGGCACTTCCAATAGGTTTTGCAATTTATGCTTTGTTTTCTATGTGTTGCTTTACGGAAAACTGTAATGGGAATTAAAAAAAGGTTTCAACATTTGTCACAGTCCTTCCTCTGTTACCTTTATTCACCAAGTAAATTATATTTCCAGGTTATTTCTCATCCTGTAGTGTTACATGTCCATTTAACTTACCCTGACGTCCAGACTAAAACATAATGATCACAATGATCTGTCTGATCATTGTGCACAGTTTCAATGATGTGTAAATTATTGGGTTTACATGGAATATGTAATCCCACTGCTGAAACAATTTTTTTAAAAGTCTAACATTTGGTGGCACATATCTTTAACTCATTTTCATTCCTAAACAGAGGAAAATCTTTACATGAATTTTGTATTAGAAGATGAGGTATGATAGGTTAAGGGACATGGGGCTGTATTTCTCTTACAAAGCAAAGACATGTGAATTCCTGCCTTAGGGGCAAAGCAGAACTCAGTTTGAGCTATAGAGCCTACCTGTGCTCTCACAAATCACCTCTGCCTCATTAGTGACCTGAAAATTCTTAAGTAAATCTGATTTAATCACAGCTGTTAAATAGAAATTTGTCCTCTTATGCACTATTTCCTAGATTTCCTTTCCAAAAAGTAGTTTTATTAAACACAGTTAATCCTTCTTCTCCATGTTAATTTATGAGTGCACGTTTTTGCTCATCACTGAAAACAGATAGAAAGCTGATGATTTCTGCTTTATTCTGCCAAGGCATAGGATGGTGTCTACCATCCTACATGTTACCAAAGCATATGCCAGCAAGGTTGAGAAAAGCTGCATGTATTTGAATATATCCCTAAGTGGTTGATTTTTTTTAACATGTATTGCTGATGATTTCAAATTTGGAATGGAACAACCCATCTGTTTAAAATGACAGGTAGTTACTAGTGATTTTTTAAAATCTCTCAGTGAAAACTAGTGTGAAAGTAGAGAAAGCATTATTGGCGAGTGTACAGTTCAAAAAAAATTTGAATTATTTTAATGCTGCCATTTTGGACTGTGCTGTTTCCCCAGACACAAATGAATAGAGTTGTATTTTAGTAGGAGATGCTTTTATGTCCTTTTATTAAGAGACATTGGTAGTGGGAAATGTGTTGAGTTTCAGAAAACTGAGTTTAAAATACATTTCCAACTGTTTGGCCATTATCATCTTTTGTCATGTCCCCTTGCTGGTTGCTTTAAACTAATGTTCTTCTACGCTTCTCTCCCCTGGTGATAGCTCAAGAACCCACAAGATCAACAGGGGAAATTGATTGCCTGTATGAAATGCTGCAACTTATTACGCACTAAATGAAGTGAAAAAACAACCATAACCCCCTCTGAGTAAATGTAAAAGGAAACATTTTCTTCTTCATCTCATTCAATGGCAATAATTTTAAATGTCTCATAGCAACAGTAGGTATAAAACTATGTAGCTATAAAACTATGTATTTTGAATAACTTCAAAATTATACTAAGCTTCATAGGTAAAGCAGAAGGTTAAACTCTTGCAAAAATAAGACAAATGTAACTATTAAAAGCAGTAGGGCAGTAATTAAAGAAATTTAATGGATGAAATAATTGAAAAAAGAAAGGAGGGAGTGGAAGAAAATAAAGGAATAGGATGAGTACAAAGCTTTGCTTTTCTGTTAAGTGAAAATTGTAATTTATACTTTTTTTTTTTCTTTGTTTGTAGTGGTTAAAACTGCCAAAATACTGCTGGTTTGCACAACAGCAGGCATTGCCAGTGCTCAGACATAAAAACAACCTGTCAGGTCCTGGCAGCCACCATGCCCAAGGAAAGCCTCAGCTGGCTGGAAGTAGGAGGTGAAACACATGGGTTAACAGCCATGTGGCTACGGAGGCCAAGTCTCAAGTGCTGTGTGTCCTGTTTGCAGTGCGGTCAGGGGACACACCTGGTTGTTTACTGCAGCTCAAATGACATGGTAGCAGCTCCTTAAGCTGTAGCAACCCCTTAAACTGTAGTAACTTACTCACTTGCCTGAGTCCTCAACATACAGCTGCACAGTTTTGCAGAAACATTTAAGGTGTCGAGTTGTTGCTAGTGCATTGGAATTGGCTTCATCTTTTCAACTGTGTTCTCCTTTTCCTGGTTTCATGGAGTACAACTTAAAAGAGGACTTTAAAGGGTGTAGTGCAATGAAGCTCAGCTCTAACTTCTTTTACCATGTGAATGAAGAAGGAAATCAAAAGTAAAATCAAACATGGCATGTTAGCTGTTATCAGATATCTGTCTCATAAGCATATATCCTTGTCTGTGTTTTCAGACAGCTGAAGTGGCACTAGCCAATTTGAAGAATAAATATGAAAATGAAAAGGCAATGGTGACTGAAACCATGACCAAACTGCGGAATGAATTAAAGGCTTTGAAGGAAGATGCAGCAACCTTCTCATCCTTGAGAGCAATGTTTGCAACCAGGTAAGGGAAATGGTTTAACCGTCTGGCTCAGTACTGTAAAAGTAAATATGTGTGTGCTAAGTGAGAACAGACTTAGCTGTGTGTGTTGAGTGCTTAGGAGGAGAGACAGAAATTATTTTCTGCAAGGTCAGAGGTTTGCTGGATGAAGGTGAATGAGTCTTAGAGTGCACACTGTGCAAAACCTGCAGGCTTTCAAGTGCTACTGAGATGCATGTCTTGGAAAATAAAGCTGGAGAATAGCAATGTCAATACAACCTTGAGTAAAGTGTTATAAATGCCAATGTATGCCTCCAGTATATTTGCATTTATAGGGCTTTTTAAAGTGGAAATCAAAGAGTAGATTTATGTGGCTGATTTTCACATTCAGAAGTACGCAGTGATTCTGTCATCAAGCTATCGTATGGTTAATGATGATCTTCAGAATCTCATGTTTTCATTATCGTGAGATTTATTACTTACCACTAGTAAAATCTATCTCATGAATCAGCCTATGCTGTAATCCAGCACTAATAATTGTGAGGCCACTGCAATTTCCCACTCCGGCATGAATTCTTATTTTCTCCCGCGGTGATATTCAATTTATTATCTTCTTCTTCACAGGATAAAAGTTTCACTTATCTTCTGTAACACAGTTCCTCCTGGTGGGACAGTAATTAATCATCTCTCATCTTTCCTTCTCCCACACCTTCTTCAGAAGAGCTTTTGGTTTTAACTGCTTTTTACAAGTTACCTAAAAATATTTTTTTTTTAAAGATCCATTGTTTTCAGCAATAAAATCTTAATTCCCAAATACACAAGGAAATTACTACCCTCAGGAAATTATTCTGTTATATCAAGGGTTTTTTTTCACCTTAGGGACAAACACAATGGAGATTTCTTGCTTGTGCTTTAGTCCATAAGTGATAAGATGTCTTCACACCCCATGCCAACATGTCTCCAGTGCTCCCTGTGGTATATAGGTGCCATCTCACCTCTTCCAGCCTTCTAAGCTCCTTTGTTGCTTAGTGACAGTGGCAGCAGCAGCAGCTGGGAGAGGTGAGAAGGAAGGAAAAGGGACATTTACATGCCATGACATTGGTGCTGTGTACAAATTCATCATAGGTTCATCGTCAGAAGAGTACGTGTAGTGCCATAATGGAAATGAAGAACCAGTTCAGCAGGTGGTGTGAACCAAGGTAGCTCCATTGATTTCACTGGCATCTAAAGATTTTCTTCAAGAAAGGAAAGTTGTGTGTGTGTATTAGAAATGCGTGTGTCAATCTTTATTTGCAAATTCATTACTCTAGGAGATACAAGAATGTACTAACTTTATAAGACTACCTGGAAGGCTACTAACTCCAGAGTAGAGGAGTGGCATCATGACCATAAAGCAAATAAGGGTCTTGCATGGAGCATAAATCATCAACCTAAGAGCTAATAGAAGTTTGCAAAGATTTTGAAGTTGTTACTTAAAGGGAATGTTAAGTTGTTGGTGTACTGAATGCTCTTTACCATATTTGGGTGTCTTGAGCACACACTTCTGTTGGATTTAAGGCATATCCTAAAGCTGGTGGGAGACAACAGCATCTCTTCTTTGAGAATTAGCCTTGAATGATGCCATTCATCTAGGTGCCTTTTCTATATGTCTTGTGTGTAGGATGCAACGAAGCTTCTGTTTCTCTTCTATGAACTAGAAAGGGAATCTGGGTGACTTGCTGAGTTACAGATTTCTACTTTGTAAATGTCTAATGTTAGTAGAGATAAGCCCCACCCAAAGCATCTATTGCTGTTGGTAAACTCCATGCCGTAGTGATTAAACACTCAGTGCATGGCCTATGGAACATGTCCCTGCCCTTGAGGTCAGAAGTTTTGCCCAGGATTTTCTGAGCACAGTTATAAAAAGTCATTCACTGCAAGGTCTTGCACATCAGTGTGCTCCTATAGATTTTTCTGTTGTAAAATTTTCCTTTTCCTTCCTTACTGTGGAATATAATGGCCTTTATAATTAAATCAATCTTCCTAAATGTTCAAATCATTGACTCATTCTGAATAGTCCATTTGGAATAGCATTTGTTTAAATGACAGAGAGCTGATATACTCTAGATGTCTGTTGAAGAAGAGAAATCTGTCTGAAAACAAGACTGTAAGATTTTTCATGCAGTAACATGAGATGCAATAGTAACCTTCAGCACAAAAAAGCAATTGTTTAGTCTTCTGTTGAATAAAACAGTGGTTTCCATGGTTATCCTGCATCACATGGTACTTCTGAATTTTTACTGTAGGGAGAACATACAATACTCTCCTCTGATAACAGAGTTATATTAAAGATCTGAAAATTATTTCATATACTGTTTGATAGAGCAATATCCTTTCTCTTTCATAAACCATCCTTTTCTGTTCATTCGGTCCCCAGATGGATGTTCATTCTGGTGCTGAACTGTATAGTTCTTCCTCAAATGCGCTGGATGAAGGTCATACCATGTTGTAAGGAGAGCACAACACACCTGTTTCTGGTCTGAACAGCAAAGATGACACTTTTCTCCAAAGCTCCCCTATGCAGAAACCAGGAGTCATCCTTTTTCTGTGTCTTCCCCTGACACTTGTGCATCCTCCATTCCTTAAGTTCTTTCTTCAGTTCTTCTCTCCTCCCCCTCAAAAGTCCTTCTGTCCTGCTTGTATCTCTACTTTTGCTCTTTTTTCCTTCTGGGACTGGTTTTGTCCCAGTCCAAAATTTCTGTGGTTCTGATCTCTACAGTTTCCTCCTTCACTCTTAATTAGTCTTGTGATCCCTTTCTGAATTTATTTCAGACCTGCAAAGGATATGTCCTCAGTACAGTTCAAACTCCCTTTCCCCAAGTACCTCTCTTAGAAAAGAAAGCAATAGCATATAAAACCTTCTTTTCTGTGGGATGCATGGGGTTGGTCGAGCAGAGTTGAAGTTCCTGTTTGATGCCAGGGCCATGTGCTGCCCATCAGATTTGCAGGTCCTGCCTTTAGCCTGCTTATTTTGTTCTGAGCTGCTTCTGGTAGTCCCAGACCAGAAAAAACAGTGAGAGCCTTTCCTGCCCCTCTTGCATTTCCCCTCACTCCAACCCTGAGTCGCTGACCCAGGCAGGAGCTGTGGGAGTGGGAAGCAGTGAGGCTGGTGGACAGCACTCATCCAGAGGGCAAATTAAAAATATACTCTTTAAACCATTAGTTTTCCCATCTAGAGTAAGGATTTCCCTGGGAGAGGAAGGAAGTCTAGTGCTGAAGGAGAGAAGGAACCACTTTTAAAGCAGGATCCTAAAGGGATTCAGACAGTTTTACTGAGTCCCTACACATGCTTGCTTTCCCAGCCTAAATAGAGATACTCAAAAGGAGAGAGAAAGAAATATTACTTTTTATATTGCCACGGTCCTGACACTGCATGCACTGATTTTATTCTCCATCCATCAAGGTGTTTTCTTGTGATTAATATTTAAAGAAAAAAGTGTGCTGAAGAGATGGACTAGGAAGTTCAGACAGGTTCTGGAGCTATCCTAGATGAGAAAACATTTATGAGCAGAAGAGAATTATGCTTATATGGCTAGAGCAGGGATCTGTCACTGTCAGTGTCACTGGGTTTAGCTCAAGCTCTACTATCATTTATGTTACCTAAATTGCACATAAGCCTCGCTTGGTATTTGGGTTGCATTCCTAGACAAGAGAGATAGATGGAACTAGAAATCCCTTAAACTCCTACATAAGCTTCTTGGATCAGTTCATACAAAATAAGCGGGCTTATGTGTCTGTCTGCTTCCTTTCTGAGACAAGAGAAATGAGAAATAGGTGAAATCTTGACTTTTGCTCTGGCAATAAGTAGACCAGCAGACAGCAAGATAACAGTGTTGTTTATTTAATAGTCACTTGCAGCTTACACCTGTCCTGGGACAAGGAAGAAGTTGGGAAAGAGCTCTGACTCAGGAGGGCATAACCTAACTTTTGTTATTCACTACTATTTGAGTACTTCTGAAAGACCCGTTCAGAGCCCTAGTACTTTCTGGAGCCCTGTTTGGTCTGCAGTGGTCTGTGCCATGCCAGAAGTCATCTCTCTTAGGAGCTCTTAACCTTTTTCTTCCTTGGTATGCTGTGAGACTTCACGAATGTTTGTAAAACGTATGGGCTAAAGACAATATGGATGTCTGTAATGCTTTTTTCTTTTTTAATTGAAAACACTTCTCTTTTTATCCTGCACTTTCACATAGCGGGGAATATTTCAGTGAAGTGAAATGCCATGGCTGCAGTCAGTAGCTGCCTCCCACTACATGGAATAACCTTCACTGCTGCAGACTTCAAGGAGATCTGAGACTGTTAATTCAGCAGTTTCTAAAGTTAATTATGGCCTTTACTTGACTGATTTAGGTTTAACCTTTCTGAACACTTTTTCTCAAAAAAAAAAAAAAAAAAAGATTGAGCAACTAAACACAGAGACAATGGACCATATGTTTGTGAAAAATAATAGGAAACTTCGAGTTGTGGTGGAGGTCAGGTGACTGGAACCACCCAAACACTGCAGTGAACTCCCAAGAATGTGGAGTTGCTATTACGGGGAGACTTCTAGGAAGGGCATATAATTAATCAGAACAGTTGGAAAATGTTGTATTAACAAGACTGCTTTTGTCTCAAGTATGAGGCCAGCTAATAGCATCTAGAATATCCAGGTTTGTCTCAAGTATGAGGCTGACTAACAGCATCTAGTATATTCAGATTTTTAGGGCTAGGGTGTTCATAGCAGGTAATGAGAAGCTGGTTTATCTAAATGTGCTTTAGTAATATCCATCTTCATGGATCTTATATTTCTTAACTGCTCTTAGCTGCTTTTAGAAAGCAGATGCCTAGATACCAAGAACACATCCTAAGGCCTGAAGAAAACCAATCTTTTTCCGAAAAGAAAGTTGGCTTATTGACATACTAAAGCAAGGCAGTTCATTCCTCTAGTGGCACTGTGCTGCAGGTGTAGCTGCAGATGTTACTTTTTTAAAATTTTCAAAAGAAAGCATGTTTGGAAAAAAGAAAAGGCATCTTCTAGACAAAGAGGAAAGCAGGAAAGAATAATCAGGATGGATACAGGATCTATCTGTTTACAAGAAATGAGCCTTTAAAACTCTGATAACACAGAAATTCTAGTAATTCCTATTTCAAATGAATATAGTTTAATCTCCAGAATGGTGATTTCATTCTAATGTCTCTGTAAAAGAAACTGGCTAAAGCATCAATAGCCATTTCATGGCTTGGAGCAGAAATAGGTGTGCAAGCTGTAAGCTGTCTTTCAGTCAACCAACACTGCAGAAATATCTCTCTTCCTCAAGGCTTGAATAAAGACAGTCATGCTTATTAAGGTCCTGTAGAAGAAAGATAATACTGAAACTGTAGCTGAAACTATGGCTGACTTAGTAATTTTCCTCCAGTATCTGAATTATTCAAAAGGAGACTGCAATATGTATATGTGTGTGTTTGTGTGTGAAGAATAACTATGAATTTTTGAGTATACTTTATTTCTGTTTCCCCAGGAGAAGATTAAAGTTTCAGGGAAATTAGTTTCATCTCTCAGTTTGCCATAATTCAAAAGTTTATGGTCACACATTTTGAGAAGGAAAACTGAAATTATTTTCTATGCTTGTTTTTTGTGAGTGATACTGATAAAGTTAAATCCTCATCCATTACACTACTGTAATTACACAGCAAAACTATTTAGATTTATACAGATCGCATGGGGAGGAGATTTGATGAAAGCTGAATCATTTAACATGAAAAATTCTTGGATGTTGCCACAAATGTCTGATGGTCAAATAGTACTGCTACCCATGAATCATTTCACTACTGGTTCTTACTGATCAGATGGTCTGTTTTTAACAAAATGAGCTATTTCACTTCAAAAAGTGACTAAGACCATCCTGAAATGCCTTGCTTTTCCTGTTAACTTTAGGAATCATTGTTTAAAGTGAGACTAAATTGTATTCAGTCTTATATGCCAACAAAATCATGGGAAAGGTGGTTTTATTTCAAAATCTGACTCAGAGGTCTAAAGCAAATGAAAAGGATACAGTTTTTCATGCAGATAAAAGAACCTGAGGATTAAAAAGGAGTGGGTGACTGTAGCAATGGATACCTGAACACACCTCCAAGAGACTCAACAGTAAATGTGAAGTAACTTCCAGGTGTGGGTTTTCCTGAATAGTACCTCTTTAATCAGTTAACAATGACAAACAGCTGAGGGCCTCTCATTTCACAATCCGAGGTGTCAGGTGTTCAAAGTGCTTGCAGTCTTTTTTCATAATGTTTTGTAATATTTTGATTAAGTAGATATTACTGTCTATGAAAAATAGTATCATCTAATTAGTAGACATTCTTATCCCTGGTGAGTTACTAGATGAATCAGCCCCAAAAATTGTTATTTGTGGGCTAACCTGGGGATAATTCCAAACTTTTCCTCCAATTCCTAGTTATCTGCATTAGTTGTAATAGACTGCTCTGATATTCTAGATATAGGTTCTCCTGCTGAACAGGAAGTGTTGGCATTCAGATCCAAGTCCAAATTTATTCAAAGTGGGAATGGAAGAATTCAGGCTGTCTGCTTCCAGGATTAGGTTTGGCAAAAGCTTGGATCTGAATCTGCCCCTGTAACTGCAGCCCAGAAATGTGACCACCAGTAGGGTTGGTTCTTGGACTGGTTCCCCAGATATCTGCCTTGTTTGTTTTCCCAGGTGTGATGAGTACGTCACGCAGCTGGATGAGATGCAGAGGCAGTTAGCAGCTGCGGAGGATGAGAAGAAGACCCTAAACTCTCTGTTACGCATGGCTATCCAGCAAAAACTTGCCCTTACCCAGCGACTGGAGGATTTAGAGTTCGACCATGAGCAGTCCCGACGCAGCAAAGGCAAGCTTGGAAAGAGCAAGATCGGCAGCCCTAAAGTAAGTGAGGAGGCATCAGCCACCGTGCCAAGCATAGACACTTTCCTCCTGCATAGTCAGGGCCCACAGCAACCAAACTTACTGGTCAGCAGTGGCACTCAGAGGAAAAGGTATGCATGCAGTGATCTTTACAGTACAGTGCAGTGGCCAGACTTTCATTAAAGTCGTTCACTGAATTGTAAACATTATAATTCTTTTTTCTTTTTTTTTTTTGTACTTTGACTGGGGAGAAGGAGGTGGGGAGGATATGAATATGAAATTCAAAGCCTGGCAACATGTGGTTCTGATCCACCTACTCACTATGTTATTTCCTCTTCCTTAATGCAGTGTTTTGAACTATATTCTGTCAGTGTCCCAGTGTATCTTGTATGTCTTTAATATTAGTGTGAATGTATTTTCTTTAACAAGTTTCCCTTAAGGTTTTCCGTAATTAGCATCTGAAATAAAAAAAGGATTGTGCTCTGTGAGCATTTCAGCGGTTAACACAAAAGAAACTGCATCTCTTTGTTAAGCTCTGGTGCTCATTTGTTCTTCATCAGTGCCAAAAGAATATGGATGTGTTCACTTGGATCAGTTTTTCTACATGGGAGCTAGCAACCTTTTGAAGGGGGATGGCTGCTATTCATAACCTAATGCAAATATTTCACTGTTCAAGCAGTGACTTCTCATCTTGTCTTGTGACTGCCCGGCCAAAGCTTTATAGGTGTGGGGATCTCCATGGTTCTGGAGATGAAGAGGACTCTCTGTTAGAGAAGTCCTAGATAGTCATTCCCTTTTCTTGTATGTTCTAGTCCCAATGCAAAAACAAGAGAATATTCAGGGAGCCTTGTACATGTCGACTCCAGGATGCTGAGATATAACTCAACCTCATCTCCTCCTCCCCTAATATGAACTAGGATTTCCAATGCAGGCAAGGTGCCCTGCTGTGGAAACGACATGGGGTGGCAACGCTAGTTGGTTTTTACCTGTTAAGCAAATTAACATGATGTTGTCATTCATGAGGCTTTGAAAGGTAATTAAAGTAAAACTCTTTTGTTTCCATATGTATTTTTCTTGGATCTCCTGCAAGACTATTCTCACCTTCCCTTTGTGATCAGAGCCATCCCAGGACTTCAGGGACCTACCTCCAGAAATTATTAAGACCCCCCCCTCATCCCGCCTCCACAGAATCATATCTTCTGAGGGGTCCCCCTTCCATGAGTGAATTCATCCATGGGCACCGTCTCAGCAAGGAAAAAAGGTTAACCGTGGCCACACCAGGTAAACATTTTTTCCTTGGGTGCATGTGGTGCTGAGTGGTTAGCAGAGCAGGGGACCCTTCCAGCACTGCAGATGCAATCTAATTTGGGCATCTTCTTGAGACCTGAAAAGCAAAATGTCTCCTCCTGCGTCACCTGTGGCAGGAGATGACATTCTGCTGGCAGCAGCCCAAACTGGTTCCAGATGCAGTGGGGAAAGTCCTGCTGTGGTATAGGTGGTTGCAGTCCCACTGGCATCCACAGAGGCTGCACCCCTGTGCCTGGGTGGTGCTTAGTCTGGTGGCTGTGTTGATAGTCCCCATGGAAGACACAAAACCAACAGGACAGAGGAGTCAGATGTGTGAGGACCAGCAAGGGAGTGACTGGCAGTGTGCAGGAGCCTACGCAGGATCTGTCTTCTGCTCACCCTGGAGCATTCAATCAGGTTTTTCTAAAGGGTAATGTTAAGCTCACAGAAGGTTTAGTTTATATAAATTGAGTCATGAAGCTTATCTTTGCAGGAAGCTTTTGTTCTTCATTTCCTGCCAAAATGTAGTATCTGCTTCAAACAAGGCATAGAAAGGAAATGCAAACTGGAATGCCATTTCAGAGGTTGTGACATCTTTCTTCTCCTGACAGACAAGCTAATAATTACTTCTCTTCTGCTCCTGAGCAGAACCTTTAGCCTTTTAATGTGCACACTCTTGTCTGGTGGTAAATGTTTTAATTTTTTGTTTTGAAATTTGCTATACGCAAAAAGCATAAGTAGAAAATATAAAAGCTAAAAACCCACAAAGTGACTTCTGCTCAAGTTTATTCTGAAAAGCTGAGCAATACCCTATAGTATGCTATATCTCTCACTCAATGCCAGCAATATCACAGCTGCCTTTGAGTAGTGCCATGCAAGTAACACCCACTCAGGACTTGTAAAACTGCAGAGAGTCTAAACAAGACATTTTCCTAAGGAGTGTTGCAGTAAATAAATCAAAGAATTGGCTCCTGGGGAGAGAAAGGTGGGAAGGGGAAAGAAACAAAGACTTTAAAATGTATAAAATAAAGGGTACTGATCTTTCAGCAATTCCTTTGTATTCTGTTGGCAATGGAAGACCATGTGCTCGTTTTCTACCCGATCAACAGGAATCTGCTTCCTAAACACTGGTGGTGTGTCTTGTATTCTTGCCACTTCATCCGACAACAGCATAAGGATGTTTCTTTCTGATGGACAATTACATGTCTTTAAAGAACCAGATTTTGCATTTTCTGTGTAGTCAAACTCCCCAGTTTGAAAATGTGACGATCTAGGCCAAAAACCATCAATCTTCTAACATACAATTTACAAGACTCTTCTAATCGCAATTGTACTTCCCATGTACAATTTACAAGAGTGCCAAGACAAGGAGAAACAGATTTTAATCCAAGGACTGGATGACCTTTGTGTGAAGAACCCTGACTATATTACAAATGCCATTCAGTGACCGGAAGAAGTAATGATTTTAAAAAGAACTGTGCTCAACAATAGGCAAACATAATTTGCTGTATTGCAAAATTGTTAGTAAAATGGTAAAATATGTGATATGTTATAATCAGGTTGAGGATTAGGTACAGAATTTTTCAGCACTGTTCTTACTAGTTTCTGGAAGGTTTCTTACTGTTGTTAACAGATCGAAGGAATGATGTACCAAGTAGGATTTTTTTTGCCATCTGTCTAATTATATGTTTCTGCTGCTTTTATAGGGAATGTTTAAAAGCCTTGTATCAGAAAGAGTTTCTGTTCCCAGATGATTTGTGCAGTCAAGCAAGCCAGCAAGAAACGTAGCAACCCACACCTGCTGCTTTATCAGAGAGGATGCGAAAGAACAGCATCCAAACTCAAACACTATGGAGTAGAATATAGCTTGGCTTGAGGCTGTGTCCTCAGAAGTGGAGGAGCAATGAAGCCTAAATTAAATGCAACCAGGTTTTTGGTTTTTTCTTTTAAATTTGTGAACTATTTCCTTCACATGAATATTTCACCCATATGATGTGCAGGCTTCCCTATACTTTCATTAGACTAGATATTAGGAAGCATTTTTTTGCAGAACTGGTTGTTAGGCGTTGGAATGGGCTGCCCAGGGAGGTGGTGGAGTCCCCAACCCTTGAGGTGTTTAAGAGTCAAGTTGACATAGTGCTGAGGGATATGGTGTAGTTGGGAACTGTCAGTGTTAGGTTAATGGTTGGACTGGATGATCTTCAAGGTCTTTTCCAACCTAGATGATTCTGTGATTCTGTGATTAGCTCCCAGTGTTGTGGGAACTGGGAGGCTGTAGCTGGGAATGCATTTGATGGAGAGCAAGAGCCAAAATAACTGAAATTGGTAGAGGGAGAAACTATCAGGTTTCCCTGCCCCATGTTCCCCATGCAGCAGCAAGCTGTGCCTGTCTTTTTCTTGCATCTTCTTCTGCACTTGGTGCTTGGCAGAAGAGGCACCATGCTCTGGCCCCAGCTTTGACTGCTGCTGGCTACCTGGTAGAGGAAACCTGGGATTATTTTTTGCTGCCTTCTTCGAGGAAGACCCTGGCATGAAGACTCACTAGTGAAGACCAGCTGAATTAAAGACCTCTCAAGAAGAGGTTGTTATTTCCTACCTGGTGTCCATTTGACTGCCCTCAACTTTAAATCAGCATGCATGCCCCTATGACATCAGGTTGTGGCAGTATAAATTTGTGTGGGCTTTCTAACTGAAGTAATAGCTACTAACGACGTTAATTTCCAAAGTATCATGTTCCATTTCCCCTAGGTAGTAATATGCATTTAGCTTTGCTGTGTGCTTCTTCTTTTCTTCTGTTATTTTGTATCATTTTTACATTTTAAAGTCTTTATTCTTCTGATAGGTAGAACCAGCCGGTATGTGTCCAACACAATTCCAGCCCACTTTTGCCTGAGGCTGTTTTCATAACTATGTGAAGAAATCAGGGCATATAGAAAGCCTAAGGCTGGATTTTACAGTGTCTAACACTGTATTAGAAACTACCTTTCCTTTGCAGTTGCGTTCAGACTCCTTGAATATAAAGTCACTAGATGTCTCTTAATATCCCACAGTCTCAAATATGAAATATGCTTCTCTTGACTTTTTCAAGGAAAGAACAAGACAGAAAAGGTCTGCTGTAGGTACCCCGATCCTGTTCTTTTCTCTGTCAGTTATTTTAGCATGGAAATTCTAAAAGTTGAATATAAAGTTCTGTAATTTTAGCTTAAATCAATCAAGATTCTTGTGTGGATGATACATCTGAAGAAAAAAGGTTTCCCCACAGGCTTATAAGATGGAGAGTAACTAATGGCTGCAGCATTCTCCCTTAAACAGGGGCGGTTAAAGGGTCACCTGTGATCTGCCTGAGAGTCTCTGCTTTGTTAAAGTGCCCCCCAAACAAACTGTGGTAGATGCTTCTTTTCCATATTGTTTACACTTGTAGGTACCACAGGGCAGATTTCATTATTTAAAATCCCACATAGGAAAACACTTTGAATAGTAAAGTATTTCATATTTCCTAGGAATTAAGATCATAAGAAGCTAACCTTTCCCTTCTGTACAGTCATATATTTTACTTTATTAAAATACAAAAAGGAAAGGTAGCCTTAAAATGTGACACATTTATCTCAAATTCAAAGCCCAGCTGAGGTCAGATGCTTAGTTGACATAACCCAGGCTGGCCCCACGGATTTCAACAGAACTATGCTAGTTTACCCCAGTCCCAAGTTTCTGTTTTATAGGGTTTAGATTTTATTGTTCTTCATGTGCAAAACCACTGCAAAATTAGGTAATTTTGTGGAGTTGCTCACTTCTGAAAGCACATTAAACCCAAAAGTTTGCTTGCTTTTCAGGTGTCTTTCAAGACTGATTTACAGAACAGCATTTGATTCTCACAAGAGACTCATGTGGAAGATAAAGACAACACAAGGAGTGCCCATATAATAGTACAGCAACTGCTCAAGCACTAAGCTCACCACCTATCATACATAATTAAGAGTATATAGTATATACTCTTAATATAAAAGTCATCCAAGATTAATTTCTGCTGTAGCTCTGTGCTTATAGGCAAATCAAGTATGAATAACAACTCAATATAAATAACTAGCTTTTGTTTGTGGGCTTGCTTTTTTACCATAATATTTAACTTAATATACAGAACTTCTATGCTGAAGGAAATTCCTATAGAGAGTTCCTAGAGGCATCTCTAAGAGCTAACTTACAGCATCTGTAGGTAGAAACTGTTTGTTAAAGCTAACAAGGAAAGTTATAATTAAAAAACTCAGTCACCCAAATATGGAGGTCCTAAGAAGTCTTCCAATTAAGTCTTTAAACTGGGACTCAAGAGGAATTGCTTAACAGTTGCCTTTGTTACTTGCCATTTATACTGAAAGTGGTTTCACCTGTGAACAATGGGTTAGAAACCTCAGAATACATTCATCTGATGTAGCACAAACACAATTTCACACAATTAGGAGCAGAGAGTCAGCTGAGTAGGGTGATCCTTAGTGTTACAGTGAGTTAAGGGCTTTTGATAGGCCATATGAAGTGTTAAGTAATCTCTCCTGGCTCAAGGGATGAGGAATATGCTGTACTGCTATTTTAATTTTTTCTTTCTGGATTTTGAGCTTTTTTGAAGTTTAGTGTTTAGGATATGATTTTCAGAAATATTCTGTGAAAGGTTTTTCTCTGTGTAATCAGAAGGTCATGTTCCTTATATATTTTTCTTAAAATAATGTTAAAGTGGAATTTATCATACGGGGCAAGATTCTTGGCTTTGGCTCCTCCTTCTTACTTCTTCATCTTGTTTAGGCTGTGTGAAGATATGGGAAAGTATCTTAAAAAGGCATATTATGGGTAGAAGCCCTTGATAGGAAATGAAGCTGTCTTTACCCTTCCCTTTCGGATGAAGGTGTTGGGAAAATGGCTGAGGGAGGCTCAGGCTGACACTACACTCCACAGCAGAGGCTGTCTGCAGAGGTGAGTGTACCTCACAGCATTAGAAAGGTAGGGAGAATAAATTTTTGATAGCAGGTTTAGGTCTTATTTCATTGTGTGGTGAAAAGGGTTTAAGTTCAAGGGCTTTAGCTGTGCATGCTTTTTGTTTGTTTAGGAATATTTTGCCAAAAATAGTTCCAGCTTTGCTTCTGAGCTTAAGTACCAATGCCAGAAAGCTCCTCACAGATTTCTAAGCCTTGCTGCTATAGACACTACTTCAGTATCTCAACTTTACTTTTTTATGCACTTCTCAATTTTGAAACACAAGGACCATTAGAAATCTGAACACAGAGGAAAGCACAGCTTCTTTTAAAAGCTGGCTGAAGTCCTTTGAGGAACACAATCAGCTCAGATCTGAATTTTGCTAGGAGGGTGCTTTGTAGATCTTCATGATTGCTCAGGTCACCCAGTGAACAATTTTAAATATTTCTTACTTTTCCTTTGTGAAGGAATTTTATAGATTAATGAAAAGGAAAATCAATATAGCTAGGATCTTTTTCTATGCTGATTTTGTGTTAATGAATTTTATTCTGAATTCTAGTTCATGAACAGTAAGGATTTATCGGTACATCAAGTGAAACAGTTTATTCTTGAAAAGCAGGGTAGGCAGTTAACTGGGCCACCACTACTAAATAAGGTATGCAGCCATGTAATATTTAACTAGTCAGGCTAGTCTGCTCTGAATTGTTCAGGCAGGTAAGTTTGATTTGCTTCATCCAAGCAATGCAAAGCAGCTGGAGCATGAAAGTTCTTCAGAACCATTACTTTTTAAAAAACCCCACAACTTTATTCTGACAACTCAAATTTACAGTCCAAGTGCAAATTACCCTTTGCCTCATTAGAGATCTATGGATGATTTTTCTGAGTCCTTGGCTATGAATATGTTGCATTTTTATCTACTGAGAATGTACTTGTATTGATGGTGATCCTATACCTGCAAGATGTCTCAGCTTGTGTAATCAGGCAGGCTACTGGCTACTGTAAGACTCATCTGATATTGGTCTAATCTGTCTCTACTCTCCATGAAAAATGGATGTTAGGTGTTTTTAGTAGGTTTGGGTTTTTTTTTTTTAAATCAGGTGTAGCATTTTTTACCTGAATATGATGCCCTTCACAAAAAAGATAATTCAGTCATTATTAACTTATCTGTGTTCACTTTTTTGTTCTGCATTGTTCTATTTTCTGTGGGTTTTGTAAACATGCCATATTTGTGTATATATGTGTTCACTGTTTAAGGAGCAGTATTAGTGCATATATACAGATATATGTACATATCTTCCTGCTCTCAGGGCCATGTCCTGCATCTGATATGCTCATTTAACTAAGTTTAATGAGCATTGCATATTTATGCCATTTCAAGCATGGTACATTGTCCTTGTGGAGGCCGTTTTGAATTTGAAGAACAGTATCCTTGCCAAGGACATTAGTTGGCTGTAACTGGTGAAGAAGTCAGCTGGCTAAATGTACTTTTACCTCTTGGTGCCACTGTGAATAGGACCTTTTTGCTCTGTGCTTTTCCTCTCTTGTATTTAGCTTTCTGGTTATCACCGATGAGACAAAAACCATACATTTCATGCTGATCAATATAATTTAGCTACTTCAATATAATTTAGCTATTATGGCATGAATTCACTGCAGTTCTACAAGTTTCATTTAATTTCTATTTGTATTTTTCATTATATAAAGAAAACAGCTCCAAAATAAAAACTCTTTTTAATAGAAGCCCCAATCTGTTTGTTAAAACATTAAAAAAGAGAAAAAAAGAAAAAAAGATTGCAGTGGAATCCATGCCTTACTGTTGTATGTTTTGATTAAAAGGTTACTGACATTTTTCTCTCTGTAAAAGTTATGATGTCATTGCCAGATGGAATGGTTAATATTAGCATCATTTGTTGAAGTTCTCCAGTAAATTCTTATTAGACTTCTGGTTGTTTCTAACTAAACAGGTATGCAGATGACACATCATATCTTTAAGGTGTGTTGCCAGATATTTGTTAACTTTCCATGAAAATTCTGGGCTTTGGAATCCAGTCTTATCAATTAACTAAAACAGCTATTGAAATATCTTGACAGTGTTAGTAACAAAAGCCATTCATCTTTATCTTCTCTTATTACAAGGTTTAATGTGGTTTCATGACTTACTGGTTTTTGCCATCAAATATACAGGAATATTCAACGTTGTGCTTCTCATCTCATAAAATAGGCAAAGCTGAAGTGAGTCTCTGTTTAAACTAGACATGCTGATATTTTAGCTCTCTAATAGAGCAGTTCCCTGGGATGTTGTGATGTATGGAGTAAGCTCACCAGCAATTCTTTAATCAAGACTAGTATCCCTGATTGTAAGTATATCCCTGTCTGCATTTTTTAGGGCTATGAAAAATCATAGTTGTACCTTATGTTGATTATTCCAAAGCCTACTAAAGTTACTGTTCCCACCGACTTTAACTTTTGGATCCGGCATTTCTTTACCCATAAAATAGTGCAGGTATTTTTTGGTTTGGATGTACTTGTGGCCATCTGAAATGTATCCTAGACACTTATGTTTCTGTGAAAGATAGGTAACAACAAGACAGAAGTATGGTGATTTCTGTGTTTTTAAGACCTTTCTTTTCCTCTTTTAAAATGTTTAAGATGTGTGTCTTTTAGTAAGTATTTCACAAATCATCAGACCTTTCTAAATGTGCTTTTTATGAACTGTATATAAAAGAAAGGAACTGAACATATATTTTCACCTTCTACCATTTCCATTTCTGCTATTTTACTAACCCATTATTTAGCTTCTCAGTAGATTTAATGAGGAATTATTTAAAGCATTCACAGAAACCATTTGAGAAATAAACACATTGTGATATAGAAAATGTGAAAAGGCCTACAAAGCTGACAAGAAACCTCTTAATGTTAGTCTGTAACTGGAGAAAAATGCATTTCACTAATTTTGTTAATGACTAGGTATTATTTATTTTTAAAAAATTATTTTTAATATGAGCTACAGCAAAGGGCAAGGCTGGGATATAGCTTTATCAATATAATTTGAGCTAGCAGTCACATTACCACTGAAGCACATGGATTGATGGGGGAAGAGTTCTCTAGGTTGGGGGTAATTCAGGTCTAAAAAGAAAGTAGAAATCAAGTCATGCAGAATAAGGAAATAAGGGGGGGAAAAACACTCCATATAGTGTAGCTGTTGTATAGATGAAAGAACTCACTAGAACATAGCCAAGAAACCTGACATGTTCTGGAAAACCACTGAATCAGTGACCTACTAAACCATGT
This sequence comes from Strix uralensis, assembly GCF_047716275.1. NCBI lineage: Eukaryota > Metazoa > Chordata > Aves > Strigiformes > Strigidae > Strix > Strix uralensis. The sequence continues at coordinate 71,653,891 of NC_133976.1, read as the reverse complement.
CCGTCTGTGTTACGTGTCAGGCAATGCATGAAGTTGTTAGTGACGCTCCACAAGTTGGTTTGTAGAAATCATCAAGACAGATAACATGTCTTTAAATGCTATAAGGAAATAGCAATTAAATCCTCTACCTGTTCTAATAAGCTCAATCACCTGCTCTTACTCCTGAGAAGCATTTAACAGAAGGGTCTCTGTTACATTTACTCTGTCTGACCTTGTCCTGAAGGTAAAGAGCTGAGAGGAGGAGGAGCAGCAGGAGGCAGCCTTTGTCAAGAGCTTGGGAGTGTAGAAACAGTGGGACGTTCCCTGGTACCTTTGCAAGAAAAAAAATGGACACGTGGAGATGAGGATTTTGGATGCATCCTACTGCTGGCCTACTGCATCTTAGTGCAATATGTAGATATTTCTGATGCCTCCAGCTCTGTGTGTAAATGGGAGTTCAGCAGTATACTCACATCTCTTAACCTTTATTCTTCAAATAATTTTTGAGAAGACTAAGAAATAAGAAGTGGAAGAACTCATTGTTGTTGAAGCTTTTCCAGCCAACAATTATCTAAGATGCCGAGTTTCTCTGAATAGCAAGCTTAAGATATGAGTTACCTGGGTATTTGCAAGACTTGACATAGAAATTTCATGGTAGATCAGCTTTACCATGAAGTAAGTCAAAACTGATACTTGGTTGATAAATTTGTCTATCTCCAATCAACGATCCATTATTCAGCTTAATGGGAACAGAGGTAAAACTCAGACAGTGGGAAAACTCAAGAGAATCTGCGTACTGGAAAATGTCTGTGCAGAAGCTAACATGCACCTGGTTAAGTTTATTAGGTTGCCTGCATGCTAGATGTGCCAGAGCAGGACTGGCTCTCATGGACCTGTACGATGGCTCTGTACAATGGCTCAGCCCCCCCCACTGGTCATTTTGGTCCCAGGCCAGGACAATCTGAGCCAATCTGGCTTTGAGAGAGCTGGGGTTAATATAAGGCCGGTCAGGCTCCATGTAGAACCCATGTGGTTGCTCCACCCAGGTCTCTCTCCTTCCAGGGACAGCCTGCAGAAACACGGAGCTTCACCCAGTTTGCAGCTGGCAGACTGACCAGCTGAGGCTGTGCATAGGGCAGTGGTAACTGTGTTATTTCCAGAGCCAAACTGACCCTGGAAGCAGGAGAAGGGAGAGACTCTTCTAATCTTTGACCTGTACCATTGTTTGTGCTTTTTTCCAAAGGTAAGCCACAGCTGTCTTCTCACCAGCTGTTCTTTGCGATAACCATTACCACTTAAAGTTCCTCTTGCCCTTGAGGAAGGTCAAAGTTTTCTTGGCATCCATTAGAAGAACAGAGATAAGTTTATACTATTATTTGACTAGCTGGTTTAACTTATAGTTTATGTCCCCATCACCCCTGGATATAAGCAGTTTTGGGACTTTTCTCATCCTGTCAGATTACAGTTTGAAAGCATCTCTACAAATCTCAACTCAGCAATGTGGGTGAGTGTTTTAGTACCCTCTGTCCTGTTATTCTTGACATCTTGCCTTTGTCCTTTGGGTTTGGAAGTTTTCCTTGTTCCCCATGTTCGAGTAGAGAGGATTGATTTATTGTCTTTGTAGGACTTGCTGTGTGATGCAATGTGTTTCCGTCTTTGCACAATTAGAAGACCACTGATTTGTTCTTTGCACATACTTTCGACTCATGCTGTTAACCATTCATTCTTTCCCATTAAATTGTCATCTTGGGAAAGAAACCAATTCATTATCATATAAATGGAGACATCTTCTCTTTTTCAAGTCAATTGTCAGTAACATCTTCATAGACATGTTATCAAATTCCTCAAGCTATGGAGCAAGTCCAATTGACATTGGGTAGCATGACTCAAAGTGAGATAGCTTGAAAAATGTAGGTAGGAAAGAAGGACTTTCTGTTGGCCTGGAGTGGTCAACAGGATGCTAAGGAGACCTTGTTTTAAAAGACTGAAAAAGCCTCAATCTCACATTTTGTCATAAGCATTTCTTGACAGCTTTTCTTTTATCAAGAACAATTTTTTCCCAATGTTTTTCCTATCATAAATACCAAACATTTAACAGTACCTGTAAAAAAACGATTGGTTTGTTGTTTGACTTTCAATTTTACCCTTTCCAATAAGAGAGAAAAAAGCTCTCCATTGATTTACTGAACTAGATGCAGTTAAAAGTATGTTATATATCAGTTACTCATTCACAGCAACCCAGTGCTTATCTTAGGATTCTTACTAGTCTTGGTCTTTGACAGCACTGTGTAGAGATTAGTAATTTACTGAGTGTCAAAATGTGCTGAAATGTTCCATTGCAGTATGCTGGGTCCTGAGCAGGTGGGACTGAAAATGCTTGCATATAAGTTTTTCACTGAGGACATTGCTGATGTCAACAGAAGGCATGCCCATCTCTTGGACACTAATAACCCAGTTAAGCAGGCCTGTGTTGATTAGAGTCACCCAGTTCACAGACTGGAGGGCAGAACGCACCTTGTGACATGAGGGAAATGCATTGTTTTTGTGGCTGAGCCAAAGGGAAGCACAGGAAAATAATTTTTTTTTTTTTTTGGTGGGATATGCTCTCAGCAGATAATTTATAGCAGCACATTCAGTCCTCATATGAGCAGATGTAGCTTCTCTGAGCTTGGTATTTTTAATGCTCTTACATCAGGAGCTGATTAGCCCAATGAGGACTAGGCATTAGATTCCAAAGGAAAATCAGCACTGGCTAATCTGTGAGAGAGGAAGTCTCTGAGCCCTTTACACCACCATTGCCAGCAAATGGCTAAAATGTTAAGAACTGGAAAATGTGAACAGGCCTAAGGTATAGCATAGTTCAAGACTCAAAGCTCCAACAGATGCAGTGGTGAACATTGTCTGATACTGCCACAGGACTCTGTACAGACTCAAGTCCTGCTGAATTCAGTGAAAACTGGCATATGAATTTTTGTGTACAATAGCTCCTCTTTGCCTTTTGTGGTTGAAATGGTCACTGACCTTCATTTCTTGGTTATAGGTTCATAGAATTTTAAAAGGACTCTTAAGAGATCAGCCAGCCCAATCCCTGCCCCCAATGGTTTATTTCCTCACAGCAGCTAGAGATGATGGAGAAATAAGTCTGTATTTAATAACTTCATTAATCATTGTGGTGGTGGTGGTCTCAGAAGATACACCAAAAAGTATAACCTGTGTCTGTTCCCCAAGTGACTTCTACACAAATGATAAATTGTCCTTTCACTCTGTAGCTTGACTGATACTCCCTGAGATCTGAAAAATACTGGGAACAGGCTTCTTCCAATGTAATTTTAAAATTTATTTTTATTTTTTAGTAAAAGAGAGCGTGTCTTTCTTACTTTGACTTTATGGTATGTGACATTGACCACAGAATCAGTAAAGACATCTTTGAAACTTTTAACCTTCAGCAGAGTATTTCAGAAAGAAACAAACATTTACTTGATATAGACAGGAGTTCCTTAGTAGAAAGGATGGACTAAATGCTGTCTGCTAGTTTTCACTTTTAAACACAACGTAACAAGAAGTCATTTTATGATTGTCATAACATTAGAGAACAGCATTATAAACCCTCCAAAATACTTAAAAGGATTAAATATAGAAGGAATAAAGTTAGCCCTGGCAGAGCTACTTGGACATAAGTAGATAAGAGCTCCTTTGAATTTGAAATGTGTATATGTAAGCCATATGCATTCTGCTTAGCTCCTTCCTAGCATAATCCTCAAAAACTTCACTCCTGGAGACTGCAGGAGGATGATTCAGCTGTTTTAAGTCATGTGGATCAGTAGATTTCATACTGATGTGTGAGCCAGATTGTACCAGATTCTACCTGGTGCCAGGTAGAGTTGTTGTTTCACATGAAGTCGAGGGAGTTTGCTTACATTGAATAGTTATTATCCAGCTCGCATAATGCTTGCAGAATCTGGCGCTCTATTCACGCATTCTGCCAAATCTGGCAGATGAAGAAGCATCATAAAATATTTGCAGGATGTTTGAGATATTAGAATAGGATCATAAATCAGGCATTTGCATTGTTCTGGAAGACTGTCAGAACAATTTCTTCTGTATTTATGAAACCTGTCCACACCTTTTCATCACACAACATTCTGTTCTGTATTTCTTTTTTCACTGGCTACCTCCTATAAGCTGTCAGGGATGACTTTGCTTTGGAATTCTGCTCAGTAGTTTGTTTAGAATAAGACATTAATTTTTAAAAAAAATTTTACAATCATTTCCCATCTGCAGTTAGCCTGCTCTGTTTGTCCACCCAGGCACCTTTTCTTTTAATTGAACTTTGTGCTGAAATGACAGACCCTTCTATTCATGGCTGAAATGCATTGCAAACTCTTGCACTCCTCTGCTAAAAGATTAACTGAGGACTATAGTGACCATCCCAGAAAATGAGAGAATGGCACAGTATCCTTTCTCATTCCTTTTCTGCTTCCTGACACAGTGGTGCCAGCAGTAACTGTGCATATATTTTTCTGATGTAGATACTTGTGCACTTGAAAATAGGTCCAAACCCCTCTCTTGGCTGAAGCAGGAACAAACTAGTGATTTGGGTGCACTTGCTTCCACCCACTGGAGGTCAGCACAGATCTTCATAGGAAGTAGGGAAAAGCACTCTGGGCTTATATGGAAGGGAAATGTATAGTGGATACAATGTTGGGTGTTGCTAGGGAGGTGAGCTTCTCTGCATTGTACCTGATGTCATGTCAAGACTCTTGACAGCAAATTACTTACATGTTCTTCCAGCTGATTGAGACAAAGTATAGAAGTGGGTTTTGGAAAACATCTACATTATAAAGAGAAATAATTACTGGTGTTAAGCTTTAAGTAGCAACCAACTGATAAAAACAAGATCAAATTCTTTCCAAGTACACGAAGTCCAGTTGTCTCATTTTTAAGGTTCAGGGGAAAGTAACTCCTTTCACTGAAGAATCAGGTTAAAGCAGTCGGAGAGGATGATAGGTCTACAAACCCTGCTGGAAACAAAAAGTAATCTCCAGTAGTTTTCCAGATGGTCACAATTTTACCCATAGATTTTAATGTTCGAAAGGACCCTGATGACAATCTGAATCACACAGGCAGTGGAACGAAAGGCCAGACTGCTGCGGGGAGAATGAGTAAATCTTGGTAGAAACTAGTGAGCTAGAAAGCAGGGTTGTCTTGTTCAACTACTTTCATGAAGTCCCACAAATACTGAGTTTAAAGCTGTCTTCATATTCCAAATGTAAAAACGTAGCAACAAAGGATTATTTGGCTTTACTGTTGTTTAATAAATTAAGAACTAGAATACAGTTTTGCAAGTGATTAATGTGGAAACTGCTTTGGCAGAGAATTGATAAAATAATCTAGACACAACAGTGAAAACCAACTGTATCAAGTTATCCCTTTTTCCTACAAAAAACAACCTCACAAGCACTATTTAGAAGTTGTGAAGACTTTCTTGCAAGCTTTTTCTCAAAGGCCATAATGAGATGGCATCTGTAAGTGTTGTTATATGGATGTAAGTTCCCTGGGGACATTTTGAGTAGCTTTGTTGACACTTTTTATATTAGATGTAAGCAAAACAACTTCATCACCAGCAGAAGAATGAGAAGTAAAGATTTAAACCCAGATCCTGAATACAGCCCATTATTGCTGTCTGTTTAAACAAAAATTTGCCAGTGCTAAGGGGAGATAAACAAAAAATGTCTCCACTGCTGCTTCTGAAAAGAAAAAATGAGGCAACAACTAATGTTATTACTATCAGGAAAAAAGGTGTTTCTGTCAGATAAGGAACCAAGATCACATTCCTCACTAAATCTCTCCATCAGATGCATAGCCTGTGTACTACTGTTACTAACCCTTGCTCTGTAATCTCTCTGTATATATGTCTAATTTATCAGTTTCTTGTAGATTGTCAGCAGCCTGCTGCCTCCATACCGCCACACGGCTCACAACTAGCCAGGGGGCCAGATTGCCAGACTGTCAGGTAAAATTAACAACTCTTTTTTCTTTGCCTATAGCTGCATGCACGTCTGCAACTCCCCTCCTCTTGCTTATACAAAAACTTTTCACTCCACTTCTTCACTAACAGAAAACTTTTAACAACTTGAGGAACAGTGATAATTTCTGCAGCGGCAGTACAAACATGAATCATAGCATTCAAGCACTTATATCCATGTAAAAATATGGAAAAGAATGCAAAGTTGGATTTTGCAGTCCTCGTTTGGTCTTTTTATGCAGTTTCTCAATGATTTCAAAATAGTAATGATTTTATTTTGTTTATTATTTTTTATTATATAAATTTATGTAAATAGGGGACTTTTAATTTTAGGGGTATGTGTAGGCTTCTCTTTTTGTAAGGTGGTATTTTAAAGGCATTTGTGAGATCTGAGCCAACACTTTTCAGAAAGCTCTCCTTGACCTGGAAACTCGGACTCACCGCAGTCAGTTCTTAATCTTGTTGTTAAAAGTAAACTCCTGGTGTCCTTGCTTGTAGTTGGTGCAAAGGCTAAATCATGCTTCTGAGACAGTTGAGTTAAGGCACAAAACCAAACCAAAGCAAAAAGAGATTACTTTTCTGTATCTGTTCATGGTACATTCTGTGCATATATTCACTTATGCCTATACTCTCATAGGTTACATTATTTTTAGGTCTTAACCTGATCTGTAGTGAGCAAATTGATCTATAGACCTGCATATAATGAAGCTATTTCCCACGCAGCGCTTAACTTCACATGTGGGGAAGTCTGCAGTGATGCCCACTGGGGAATGGTGTGGTACAGCTTTCTGACTGTACATCAGGCATTGCTGAGCACTAATTCTGCAAGTCACGGGGGGTCTCTTGGTGGCCTTGGAGCAGCCGCTTATTTGTGCCTCTCCTTTATTGCCTATAAGGTGGAAGTATTGTTAACTTCCTTATTATATAAGCGTATTACAAAAATTTTACTGAGAAGTTGGTGAAAGCTCATTATAACTGATAAGTACCATTTACTGGTTTGCAGTTTGGAGTTTTACAGCACACTGAAAAAAAGTTACTAGTTCCATTTAAAATCCTTAAAATCCCAGTCAAGTTGTTTCTGCTGTACTTAGATGGTACAGAGAGTATCATTAGGTGCTTTGGATACATGGAAGTTTAATGCCAACAAGTCTTATTTTAACCCTGTTTAATTTACCATCACAAAACCAAAGCCTATTCTGTTCCTTCCAGAGCAACTCCCCTGGTGGAGAATGTGCTTTAATACCATCCCTCTCTAAATGCTAACAATTACTGCTGCGATTTTAAACATTCTTCCTGGAATGGAGGACCTACCTGATCTACTGCTATACATCTGTCTGCAAGCATTACCTTGTTCTGCAAACAAACCCCCAGGAATGGATAAGGTCCAAAGGAAAGTCTCAGGGTGTTCTGGTTTGTCCCTTAATTCTTCCTCAGTTAGGAAGACCACATTAGCTACAACCAAAACTGGAAGTGTTCAAGATGCCTTTCTTGCCACATTTCCAAACCAAAACCATGGTATATGGAAAATAATAAGGATAATTTAAAATATGGTTAACACTTCAAAAAAATCAGATCAGTCGTCCCACAAACACCACACTGTATACTTTGCTGAACTATTGACTTTCCAATGACTATAGGTTGATACTCTTCTGGTGAAGTGAAAACAACACATTATTTTGATATATTAACACTGTAGCCTTGCTTGTTTATGCCTTGCCACATAGCTGCACAGCCTCATAAAGCAGTGAAGTGTAACAACACATTTAATGCAAGTCAGCATGATAGCATAAGTTGCCAAGTGCTTTAAATAAAATAATTGAAATCTGGAGTAAAATTTGAAGGCACTTAAAGAACCAGTTAGACTTACTGAGGTTCAGATTTTCTAAATCCAGCAGAGGAGGAAGACAGGAGCTTGTACTGCCTTTCCTCATCCTCTAACAGTCTCTCCTGGAATGGCACATATACTTTCAATCACATGGTGATGCCAAATGAGGCAGATTAAAGGTGTGCCCAGGCCTGAAGTCACATTTTAAGAGAGGTAGGCTTGTTTGTTAAGCCTCTTAACTTTACTCTTGCAGTGACCTCTCCGTGGCATTTCACCCAGGATTAAACAATAGCTTGTTCCGACTTGTAATTCACACAGATGTTTTCTGCCTCCTGCAATATGTCTAATCATGTTCAAACTGGTTAATATGCCTGACCGTAACACTCTGAACTTTAACATCAAATACAGTTTTCCCTTATCCATACGGAATTTTAAGTGGACTTGTGTAATTCTGGATTTTTCTAGTAATTGTGATTCCAGTGCATAGCCTTTGGTGAACCTCACTGGATAAGCTATGAACAGATTCAAGCCAAATGAAACTCCAGGACACATCTAGTCAATTTATTTAGCTATACATCTGTCTGTCTTTTTTCCTAAGTCTGCATATTTCAAGTGGAACGTGATCTGGAGAATCTGTGAGAACTTTTCGCAAGAGACTTTCTAAGCAACTGATGCAGCAATGCATGAAAGGCTCGCTCTGCCTTCCATGCATAACTTCAAGGTCCAGGAGTATGGGGCAAGCAATGAAACCTAGGCCTACCCTGAAAATTACTGGATAATGTTCACCCTTCCTGGCATCTGTAGCTACATGTCTCATGGACTATATTGGACAAAACCAAAATACTGCCATCATCCAATATTAATAAGAATGTGTCTGTCTTTGGATCATGTTCAGGTTTCTGTTGAAAGCAGTGAAAACCTTATTTTCATTATCAGAGGCCAAACTCTAGACCCAAGTTATCTATTAATAGAAATAAAAAACAAACCCAAAAAACCTGATACTGCAAATGAAATTAATATTTATTTCTAATATGAAATAATGCTTTTATTTCATATAAAATAGAAAAGAAATTAAAAATAAGGTAAAATATTAATGCATACAAAATGGTTGCATTCTGAAAATATCACTGGTCTGTTAATATTTTTCCATTGCTGATTTGTTACAGTTACAATTAATGCTAGACAATATTGCATGCGAATGGCATCTTTAAGAGAGAAAACAGAGTACTTACTAACACCAAAGGGCTTTGCATGCTATTTTCCATTGATTTTAGAAATACATGATTAGCATTTTGAGTGCTGGGGGAAAAAAAGAGCTGCTTAAAAACAGACAATAATACTAACACAAAAAATGACACAGACTTCATTCATCAACTGAATGAATAGATCCCCAAATGATACCAGCCTTTAAAGAGAGGTTTACAAAAATGTCTATTAAAACCAAATGTTTTAAAAGCTGCACATATCCCATGGGGAGAATGTAACAATGTTCTTCCTTATTTTCAGTTAATAGTCTACAGCTTCAGGTCCTTCCATGTCTCTCTATTGCTTTGTGTTGTTAATCTCACCTGCCATCCTTTCCTGTCTGCAACTGTCAATGTGCCTGATAGCTCACCTCCGGGACCTGCCACAATCACCTATACTACCATAAAAAGCACACTGAATGCCATGTGTCACTTGCTGATTCTGATGTAATTTTGTTTATATAGTGCTACAGTAATCGGCATTAATGAACTGGATATATTGTTTTTCTGAAGAGAGGTTGGTGTAACAGTAGAGTTTTAGGAAAAGATTCAGATCTACTGGGACTGCAAGTGATGGGTGTATATATGTTGCTACAAAGGTGCCTGATAACCTTGTAAATTTTTTTTCACTTCCTAATGACCCTAATATTTATTATTGGTTGAAAGGGGAATGGTGAGACAAGTTTTATGTTTCTTCTGTGCATAGAACTGTATTTGTAGTTCAAAGTGAGAAGCAACGCAGAATTACCATGAATAGAAAACGGATGTAATTCTAAGCACAGTGCTTCCTCATCTGAGAATAGTCTGGGATAGTTTGTATTACAGTATTTGCAGTCAGGGCTGACTCTGTACAGAAGGTCTTGCCAAAACATTATTATGGTTGTGCATATTTGTGTAGAGGAGAATCTTATTTGTCTCAAAGATGTCCTCTTTCAGGCCATTGCTGTATATAACAAATCTTAACTATGGCCATCTTCTCACTACTCTTCTCCCTCAGAGCATGAACACCTTGTGTTGCTTATTTTTAAGGCTGGGAAGGAAGCCCCAAAGACAAACACATCTCTGCTAATGAGCAAGGAGAATGTCTGTCAAGTTTCTGTTCCTTTCTGACAATTATATAAGTCCTTTGAAAAAAGGAATGAAGCAGCAATGGAGGAGAGTAAGGCAGTCTTTGTAGGGTAGCATGATCACCTCCTTGTTTGTCTTCACCAAATGTGATGTTCTAATTCACTTTTATTTCTCTGAAGGACTTAAGACTAGTGCTTCTCCTAAGCCTATCTTGAAAACTTAAGAGGCGCTGAAACCAGGAGCCTGGCTCTTGATGATTGGAGAAGTTTGAGAGTAAATGCAGACCTTTTGGGTACATCTGCAGTCACTCCTGACACAGGCTCATTTGAGGGGAGTAGGCAAAGATCTCACTGAGATCAATCTTTAGATGCTGTATCTGCACCCATATGTGGCAGAATATAGCAGAAGAAAAGGATAGTTACAGCCATGGAAGGAAGACAGGTTTGGTGTCTTCTCAGAGTGTTTGATTAAATAAGTCCAACTACTAAGTTTCAAGAAAATATTTTAGATTAAATATTTGTGCCTAGGTGCTTCGGGTTAGACTAAATCTATAAGTAAACTGAGGAGTCATAGTCCATTAACACTTTGGGACTGACCTTCTCAGACAGCTGATCACAAAACAAAGCTTGTGAGGAGGTACTGAGCTTCTATAACCCACTCTCACCAGCCATTTTGCAATCTGGAAACTCACCTTCAGGAGCATTAATGTGAAACAATCTAACTTAAGACATGCAAGTCTATGACTTCAAATAAGCACAGAGGTGCAAGGACTGTAGCTCCTACTGAATTGTAATACCTGTGGATTCATGGTCATAGTCTTCTAGGCTTCTCTGATTTGAAAATGTGGACATTGCCATCTACTTTCTTAATGGTGATGGTGCACACTTGTTTCTGTCTTCAAGCAAGCCCATTGTAATTTCTTTGTTTCCCAAAGTAAATGCTGTATGTGGAACTACAGACATTTTCAGTACTACTGGCATTTCCAGTGGCAGATTTTCAAATACCTCTGGCATTTCAAATTGATTCATTTCCAGCAACAGACTAATTGCATTCCTTCCAGCCAACACTCCAGTAGTCTGTGCTGCAGAGATAATATGTAACAGCACAGTTTCTAAAGAAGAAAAACAGAAAAGGCAAATTTTCATGAAGACAGGGACATAAATGATTGTGCTTCATCATATATCACACTGTTGAGCTTGGAATAACTTCAAGACTGTAGAACATTTGAAGCACTAGGAAAACAACTCTTCCCAGACACATTAATGAACAGGTTTTTTGTTTTTTTTTTTTTTTTTAATAAATTGCATCTACTTGCATTCTATTTTGGTATCTTGTTTTGCCACATGATTTCCTTGAAAGTTTAATGGCTGTCACTTATCTTGAAAATGGCAAGATGAGCTGAAGTTCACCCTTTTAAAACAGGACAGACCAAGGCTGAGGAATCATATGGGATGCACTTAAGCTGTGTCCACATTGGCTACTGCAGTGTAGCGGAGACTGCTGAGCTGCCTTTAAATGAGCAAACCTGATTATCTGAAGCTTTTCTAGCAGGAGCACCCTGGAAGTTTGCACCAAGAAGTGGGGTATGTTTGTGCTAGCTGCCCCTTATCTTTGTACTGCCACTGCAAAGCTGCAACTCCAGCCCCACCTGGTTTGCTGGAAGCTGGTTCAGACCTCTCTGTGCTATATGACAGTGTACACAATAAATGCACATTTAGAGGCTGAAGGGGTGAATGCTGTTATCAGACAGCTTATGTACATGGAAAACAGCCAAATGGCAAAAGTATATGACAGAATTGAAGAGGCTTCAAACAGCACAAAATCAAATGAAAACAAACCACAAAAACACCCACCCTTTGGAAGTGTTGATTACAAAATATGTGATGCTTATGTTGCCTGACAAGGAAGGTTACACCGTATTTGTACAAATGTACTACTAAATAGGTCACATTCAGTAAGAGATCACGTTTGCACAAAGTGGTGAAACCTGATTTCCAGACTGGCACTGTCCTTCATTTCATACAATTAATCAGTTGCATATAGAAAGTCTTTAATGCTCACTTAAAGATAGCACCTGTATTTTGTCCTTCAAATTTGCTCCCCCATTTCTCATATGCATTCATTTCTTCATACAGCATTTTTCATCAGACCATGCAAACAGCAGTTGTGTACGTGAACTGACATCCAGGATATCTGTGCTGCTTCATGTATGAATCCAGGTGTCACTGAATGCGTGCACACTGAGGATTTTCTTTACATATCCTGCGTATCTGAGGATACAGATTTAGAGATGAGGCTTCATCCCCTTTTAAAGTTTGTTTCCACCCCTGTACTATTTATGTGCATGTAAAAAGTTTGCCATGTATTTTAAGCACTTTTTCTCTTTTCTTTTTTGATTTTCAGTCCTAATGCTCTTCCAGCAGAGCAGCCACATTCCAGCTCTCAGTGTGCCCCTCTCAACTGTCTCTCTAAGCCTCCTCCTTACCCCTAATCTTCATATGCAACGTAAGAGAAAATGCAAACAGAGTGGTGTTCATGCAACAAAGGTTGGGGTTGTTCCCAGAAAGCGGGTAGACAATCCTGCCTTGTTGCTGCATTGACAAGTCTGGATTCATATCCTCTGCTCTGGCGACTGAGGGAAGGTTGAGAAGAAGAACACAAAGCACAGAGCCCAACCTATCAAGAAGACTTTTTATGGTTCCTCTGATTGTATTCTAACTTTGCTATCACGACTAAAGTGTAGTGAAATTTAACATCTCGACAAAAATGTTCCTCCCAGCTGCTTGGCTTCACCTCTGAAATAATGAGAAACTTAAGCCAATATTAAAAAAAAGTATGTTACAAAAATCCTACCCTCACATCCTCTAAGTTCAGCCATAGGAACCAGTTCAAATTTCCTTTTGTCATTAAGGGTGTGATATTTATTTCTTACTTTATTTGCACCAGAATTTTGTGTCTATAAAATACTGTCTTTTTTTTTTTTTTTGAGAGAGAGAGAGTTCTATTTAATTGATTTTATTTTTTAAAAACAAGCAGAAATAGCTCAAGTGAAGAATGACCATGTTAGTATTAAAAAGAGGCTTGTTGCATTGGCCAGCATATGGCCAATTTTGATTGCACAAAAATGTTGGAAATGGGTTGAGTTGGAATGTTAACAATGACTGTATATTTTGCTGCTGCACTGATATTGTTTATGCACTTGTATTTTTTTAATTCCTATTACACTAGCTTCTGGTTTTGTTCTAGCTCTTCACTGAAAAATAATTATTAAGCCTAAGAAGGAGATGAAAGGATGATTTGTTTTCAGTTGTTTGCTTGCATTGTAGTTATATTTTTGCATTTCAGACAAGTAGATGAATTGGTGCTGATTTTTGGAGTTACTTTCTATTTGGTATCTGAGAAAGAAAATCTGAAACAAGTAAAATGCTGTGTGCTAATTAAAAACATTCTTTCTTCCCGCTCCCATATTCAGGATACTAGCTTGAGGCCTTACCATGAAAGGCTAGTATGAATGGTGAAGTCGTATGCATTTCATGTGAAGTATTCTGTGGTGAAAGAGCTCATGGAGGTAGGGTTAATGGTGTGGATCAAAGTTAGTAGGACTTTACTGTAGTGCATTTTTTCCTTGCCAAAAATCAACAAACACAGAACCTTAGCTCATGTCAGTTTATGACAAATACTCAGGTGATCTATGCTACACAGACTCTATTGCAACAGTGCACAGTGTTCCTAGTTAAAGATTCTTTCCTGTAAAAGCTGAGTAAGTCTGGGGTTTTTCTTAAAAAGTTGTGAGTTTCAGAACAAAATCAAGGATAAAGAAATTTATTTTGCACAGTACCTGACAGCAAGGCAAACAGCTAAGTAGGGGGTCATGGTTCAGCATTTGTGGGCTTCCTGTTTGGTCATCAGCTAGGAAAAAAAATTTGCAGTCCTGCCTACCTGCCTACTTGTTGGTAACTAGCAGATTCCTTGCTTTGTCAGGTGGCCTTAATTTATTTACAGAAGAAAGGCTTAGATATTTCCACATGTCTTTATTCCTCCTCTGCAGCATACATATGACCTACAAGCGGGAAACACAGTACAGCCTAAGGTACAGAGCAGCTGGAGAAAAAAAATTGCTGCAGGTGTGGTTGGAATAATTCTTTCATATTCTGCCTGAATCTGAGAAAATGAAGTCAGTCTTCTGTTATTAACAGTGCTTACCAAATGTTACGATACACAAAACATCAGCAGAGGAAAGAATCGGTGACCACTCAGTGTGCCTAACAAGTCATTATTACCATAGTACCAGTAACAAAGGTGCTGTAAATAGAAATACTCTATGTCATCAACAACGTATGTCGTGTAACCTTGGCAAAGCAGCTGAGCTATTGTAACAAAACATTCAGAGTCAGAGGTGGAGAAAATAAGAACAAACTGATATCCAATTCTGATCAGATCAAACAGACAACACTCAGCAGCGTTTCGACTTCGGTTTCCATGCGGTTCGCATGATTCTTCTTGTATACATTCACATCGCTCTTCAGTATCATACTTAACATACATGTTGTCTTGTCATAGAAAAGTCAAGTGAAACCTTGTTCAGCTCTATCATGTCTGACACTGAAATTAGCTGCTATTTTAATTTTTATTTTTAAAAAACACAACATTTTGTCTGAGGCAAATGCTGCCTTCAGAAAGCATCTCAGAATTCCTGACCTTGTCAGACTGGTGTATAAATATCATACAGTGGCTGTGTCTGTGTCCAACAAAGACAGCTACTCTATATTGTTAAAAAGAAAAAGAATTTGCATTGCACTTTGAATACAGTTACTTCAGGCTGCACTTGAAATAGTTTTTCCTATTTTCATATCCAAATCAAACACATTTTCCCTGAATTTAAGTTAAATTAAACAGAAATTCAGTGAAATACATTTCCTTTCTACACAGATACGAATTTATGGGAAAAAATGTTGTATCGGAACAGTTGTTTAGAAACGTATTTGTTTTCAGTTGTGATTTGCAGAGCAGCTTTGGGAAATTGAAACATTGTAGTGGTATGTCCATGTGGATTAAGAGTTACAAAACAGCATCCAATGGCATAGAAATTGTGGCCCTGTTTTATAGAAATAAGTGGGTTTATTAAATTTTTTATTCTCTTAAGCTTTAAATTCTTCATTTCAAAGGTTTCAATTTACATTTTTTATATGTAATAAAACTTAAGTGTTGGAAATGTAAGAGAACTAGAAACAAACCAACTTAAATGTACAAATGGCTGTAGTTATTGTATTGTAAGTTATAAAACTGTGTAGGTCCCTGGGACAACTTTTGTCAGTTAACCAGTACAAAATAAAATATATATCTTGAACTTGAGATGATAAACTCTTCTTTATTATATAGTGATTGATAACATACAACTTTGTGAGAGATTTTGTAGGAAATATTTACATGCAGACAAAACCAGAAACAAAAACCTCTTTTTTTAAAGGTTGCAAAATATTATATTTTGCCCATTTCAAGTTAATTTATGATGTGTGTCTATATATTCTGATTTTTAAAGATTAAAAAAACCAATACGTATATTTTGTAATGGTAGAGTATACTCAGAAAGGCTGAAATGTGTTCCACACAGTAAAGAAGCAATTCAAATTCTGCTCTGACTTTCGTATCTGAAATACAGCTTTCATTCTCTATGATGGCATTGAAATTCCTTTGGATTTGGAATAGCCTATTCAGTTCTAGGGCATTTTGGTTTGGGTTTTATTTTCTGATGTAGTGAAAAAATATTCCTTATTCAGTGAAGTGATTCACTTCTGGAAATCCAGTTTATAGGAAATATGTGGGAAGAAAGGAAAAAAATAGAAAAAAATCAAGTATAAGGGGAGAAAAAGATGAATAAATAAATTGTAAAATGAAATAGTATGGAAAATATATTTTCTATCAGGAAGAAGATAAATGGAGGTTTTACAGAAAGAGGAAATATTACCATTTTTCATGCTAATCGTATAGAAGTTTCTGCCTTCTAGATGGAGGCAATAGTGGTATTCTTTCTGATTGATCTGGTTGACAGGTTGGCATCTCTGCTTTCTCCATCCACATTTTTCACAGTAAATTAATGTTATCATAGCTATACAGTAGGGTTCATAGAATGAAACTGTAATTAACACTGCAAGTTTTAAGGCCAAGGTGATTTCAGTTTAATTTTTATTTTAAAAAATTGTGAACTTGTTTAAGCCATTTGCCATATTTAAGTGTGAACAGAAAGGAGATTATGTTATGAAATATAACCTCACTTATGAAATACGACCTCACCTATGACAGCTGCTCACGATAGTTATGTTGGAAATACTTAAGTAAGCTGTTAGTAAAATATGACCCAGTCCTTATCACACTGGGAATGACACCCACAAGTCTGGGCCCTTATTTTGATACCAACCTTATCGTTCAGTGTGCAATGCCAAAGTCAGTAGTTGTTCTACCAATTCCACTATAGCTGGACTGATCATCATCATAAGGTATAGATTATATCAGCCCTTCTGAGGTCTGTTCCTTTCTTGGTGGAAGATGCTTATCCACTGAAGTTACAGCAAATTTCTTTCTTTTGTACCTCAGCAATCTTTGTTTGAGAACGGCAGGCACTGATATTTTACCTTTGAAGTATGATGATTGCTATAGTTATCTCTTTGAAAATTCCAGTCATCATTTTTCTTCAGTTTTCCTTTGCTGTGTGTGCAGTGAGTCTGAAAGGTATATACAATATTCAGACTTTTTTAGCCATTAAGGGTTTTTTTTAGTATAATTAAGCATCCTGTGGAAAAGAAATAAAAAAGCAATTGCCTTTCGCCTTCAGGCACAAATGCATCTAAATATGCAATGTAAAATGCGTGCATGAGATTCCTAACATCAGGTAGCTTTTCCATATCCATAACTAGGCTAGAAAATTCTTATTTCTTGTGCGAGCTGCATATTCCTCCTGCTAGAAGGGCAAGAGGACTATCACAGAGAGTCTGTATCTTTCATTCTGAGGTGCATGGCTTAAATCTTTATTGGATTTTAATCTGTTTCCTGTGGAGTTCCTGAAAATCCCCTTCGTGAAATCTAATGGCAACCATGTGACAAACTGACAGAAGGTAAAGGAAAAATCCTATATTCTATGACTGGAGTTAATGTGCAAGCAGACTCTGGGTGATATGGCCTTGTGTTTCAAAAATGTCTTTCTACAAAGCTCTGTATTTGTTTTGATTATCATGATTTGCTGTAAAAGAAAGAGTGAAGAAGAGTGTATGTTTTTGCTCAGTATTAGTAATCTGAGTTAAACAGGTTTTTTTGAGTATATGGATTTAAAAAATATTTTGGAAATCAATAAACACAAGCAATTGACAAAAGTTTCAAGTACACTGGCTTACTAGCTGAGTTGTTATTTTATCAGCTATGAAGAAGAAATAAGAGTAATCTAGCTTTTTTTTTTTTTCCTCCTGTTCACAGATATGGCTATGTGTGCTATGCCAGTGGATAAATTAAGTCCATTTTATTAGTTATTGCCCTATTGATTTTCAGCCCTGTGGTTTGACTGTTAAAGGGTTAATTAACTTGATCCTTTGTAAACAATTTTAAAAAAAAAAAAAAGAAAACTGATGTTTTGTGACTTTTGTAAGCTATTGAATGTTTCCATTTGCATGATGTTCTGTATCTAATGAACCATACAGATTGCTGTGTTCCTTTCAAAAGAGTTTTAACATTGGTGAAGTTTGTGACAAACACAAATTTGTATACTGTATGTTTACTGCTGTAATAACTCAGCTACTCCTATGTTGAATTGACATTATGTTGTCCTGCCTTCTTGGGGTTAAATGATGGAGTGTTTCTAGGTGGTGAAGAATATAAAAGTATATATGTTCATTTGCTAAAGACTGAATATTGGAAACTCTTCTTGTTGCTACTTTATGCTAAAAGCAAAAAAGTTAAATAATTCTTGTTTCAAAAACTGCATCATTTGTTTTTAAAATTGAAGTAATGCCCATGTTAACTCTTCCTTGTCCTTGTAGACAATCTTAGATTAATGCCTTGTGAGGGATTCATAAAGTCTGTGCTTGTACATGTGTAATATGATCATGCAGTCAAATGGTTGGGAAAAACACTCTAGTGCTGAAGAAAATAATTAAAAGAAGCCAATATACTGATTCTTACATCTTTATGTTCCAATTAAAATTACAGTGTAATGCATAACTGTTCCAGTGAATAAACTGGCCATTTTTGTTCATTTAATGCCATGCTGTCTGGTCTACTTCTATTTACATCAGTTTGCAGTGCATTGGCTTGGCTTATACTTTCACATTTACTTAGTTCTTAAAGATCCAGCATTGTAAGTTTAAAAGGTACCAGACACGAATTTGAGAAGGGAAATCAACATTAAAGGAAAAGGGAATCAGAATTAAAGCAAAGATTTAAAGCAAAACAGCCACCTCTGGTTTTTGAGATTGAGGCAGATGCTAAAATACTGATTCCCCATATAGTGTTTCCAAAAGATCTGAGTAATCTCTGAAATGCTGCAACATCTGCATAAAGTCTCACTACAAGAATGCTTTGTATGATGCAAATGTCCACCCTCAGGGGATGTGGACACGAAGGAAGTGCTGAAGTCAGCATAAAATTGGCTTGGGAGTGCTGTGTACAGTACAGCGTACCATACCTGCTTTTTAAAGTAAGAAACATCTTTTATCCCTTGCGGAAGAGCCTTGCTCTGACAGCAAGCAGATCAAAATCCTCCCTCAGCAGCCAGTCCCACAGTGGTCCGGAAGCTCAGCCCTGGCAGGTCAGCAGCCGCTGCGGCTCCTCTGGTGAACCTCGCTGCTCGCAGGGTCTCTGAGGAGTAGCAAATGTCCAGTTTTTAGAAATGGGCCAAGAAAAAGGAAGAGCCTGGAGGAAGAATTGTGCCTCCAAGCCTGCTGTGATGTTTGACTTAGTGGGAACTATTGGGGGGCTGGCTGGCGGGTGAGGTGCTTTGGGTAGGAACAGGATTTGTGCATGGTGGCAGAAATGCAGTTCAAGAACTGTTACTTTTTTAAGTTCTTCCCACTTCTCTCTTTTCTTCCTTTTTTTCGTCTAGCAAGGGGAGGTCTCCCACCTTAGCTGTGTTCATTGCAGAAGTGCCTTTGGCAACAGTGGTGCATGATCATTTTAGCAGAAGGGTGACTACTCTGGATAGAATTTTCTTACATTGTGTGTTCCTCCCCTTTGATTTTAAATTAAAATAGTTTCTGAGAATTTAAAGAAAAGGGTAAAGCAGGCTATTCTTCCTCAGCATATTTGTTTTGCCAGCAGTTTCACACAGGGTTGCCTCTTGTGTGAATGTTTTCATGGCAAAGTTGATTTGAGAAACTTTTAACCTATATTGCTCCTTTCCCTTCCTCTGTATCATCCCTTCAGCAGGTCCTGTGCAGCTCTCAAAGAGGCAATGGTATGAGTAAGGTCACTGAAATAGTCTGGATTAAAAAAAAAACCCTCCAAAAAATATATCTTCTCTTTCCAAAGAAAATGTCTGGTAATATCTCCCTTGAGAAGCACCGTTACCCCTTGTTCTGGAGCAGAAGGTAATTTCTGACAAATGAACTATTGGTTTTCCTGTAGAAATACGCCAGATGATAATGAAAAAGATCCTGAAGCTAAAGTTTGCAGTGAATTTCCACTGCAAGTCTTTGTTTCTGGATACCTCTCTTGATAAATCCTGCAGTTGTGCCTAGAAAAATGCAGAGCACTCCCAGTGTTACCTAAAGGCAGCAGGAGCCATAGTTTGACTCTCTTAACATCATAAAACACTGACAGGCCACTGGCAACTCAGGCTGAGCACAAAAAATTACTGTATAATTTTGAACAATGTTGAAACCTAGATTTCATGAGACCAATAATAAGAACAGAGGTACTAATTATGAAGAGGGCCATATGAAAGGGCCCTATATCCATATCTTCTAGCAGCCTGTGGATGACAGACACGGAAGAGAAGATTTTATATATAGAACAGAATACAGAGGGAAAATGGAGCTAAAATAGATAATAATAATTATGTGCATCCTGGGAAAAAATATTTGGAATAAAGCCAGCTCTCATCTATTTGTGTATGCTAAAGGCACAGCTGCTTTCCTCTCAGTGGAAACTTTAAGTGATTGCCTGAATGAAAGAAGAAAGTCCTAACTTTGCACAAAAATAAGGCCAATACAATAGTTGACAACTCAGCAGAAGCTTAATAACCCAGTAAAAAATATTGACCTTTGCAAGAATGATTCCTTCTTGACTAGAGCAGTATACTAGAAAACACACACTTCACTCATTATTATTTACAAAATCTCTTATATCATATTGGAGGTATCTAACTTCAGGAATAAGGTTTGGTGACTGGTTTTAGAGAAAAAAAAAGTTTAAATTATTGTTATAATAATACATGATTGAGAAAATGTTATTTGTGAGAAAGCTCCATATGAGGAGGGGAGAGAAATCCTTTCATCTCCCTTAAGTGAGTTATCAGTAAACTTTGAAAATAAACAATGAGGCAATTGTGTCCCTTTAAATGAATTCATAGGATTCCCTACCTGGGGAGGGCTGTCATCTTTTTAAGTATTGATTACCTCTCTCAGGGAAATTGTTTTTTGTTATTCAATGCTGTCATATTGATTAAGGTATTAAAACTGAGGCTATTTGCTCAGATTAGGAATATGATATGAAAGGCTACATGAGTACAGAGCTCCCTTGAAGATCAAATTCCGAATGCAGCAGATTTGGGCCCAGTATTGTTCCCTCTCACAGAGATGGGAAAGGCCTATGATCACAGGAGAAAAAGAGGTACTGTTTTTGTAGCGCACAGGTCTTCTTCTATCCCCCTATACAAGACTAAATATCTTTGCTATAGTTGTAAGAAAACTCTGTTACATATGGATGACCTCTGTAAACAAACTCAGATGTCTCAATGCTGATCCATCCAAGGTAGCTCTTTCTACAGGGATACAGCTTGTTAGTGCCCTAAGATGAAGAGGCAGCTGTCCTTCGTGTCTCTATGGATGCTACCATCAGACCCTAGAACATAGAATTTACTTTAGAATCAGGTGGGATTTGACCCATGCCATTCACAGTTGGTTGGAAAACTTGCTTTGACCTGAATGAATGGACTTGCCATTCAGTTTGTTCCTTTGAAAATTGATTTAAAGAGATCCCTGGGAGCAACGCGCCACACACTTTAGTGAGATCCATCTGGGTGTTGGGCATTTACCTATGCGGAGCAGATGGCAGGAGTATCTTCTGCAATTTGAAGATGTGGCTGATGAGTGGTTGTGAGTTCTTTCATGACCAGCTTGTGACTCCACTTCAGCCATGAAAAACGTAAAATTAGAACTTATATAAATGCACTGCATACAAATATCAGCAATCTCAAAGTCCTACATTACTTAAAAAGAAAACACCTCTGTGAAGCCACCACTGCTTTCAAAGGTTTTTGTATCTAAGCCAAATGCAAAGTAGCTCCTTTTATCTTCAGAGCACTCTATGCATATTAATTAATTCCCAAAACATCTTTGCAAAATGGGTACTGTTATCTCTCACCTACAGATAGACAAATTGAGGTTGTTTGGATGGGTAAACATCAACACTCAAAAAGAGAGACAAGTTTCTTTACATGTAACCCTTCACCTCTGCACGTACATCCACCCTGCACACACTGAAATACCAAAGTGGTTTTAGATGCGGTAGCCAGGTGCTCTCAGCAAGGTGAGTTATTTAGTCCATGTGGTACATATCCTGCTCCAGAACCTGCATTGCTCAAGTGCTTGAGTTGGTTCAGAGCTCATTCCCTGTTTCTGCAGTGCTTGGTATTAATAGACTCTTGCTATAAATAGTTGAGGCTTAACATCCACTTTCTGGTTTTAGTTTACTTAGACCTATGCCCTCCTTCTGATTGTCTGCCAGGCCTGTAAACCAAAAAGGCAGTTTGACTCACTAGGCCCATGATGAAAACATTGCCTAAACATGGGAAAACTTTCTTCCCCCAACAATGTTAGCTCAGTAAAATACAGATGTTCTTTTTTTGGTAGAGAACTTGGATTTCCTTCAAAGTGACTACATCCCTGTAAAGACTGTGTTCAAAATCATGAATATAAATCTGCGACAGAGCTCAAGTTAAGATTCTGAAGTTTCTGAAGTTTCAGACCCTTATGTATGCAGTTATGCTTAGTGCTATTTATGCATGAATATAAAAGCATGGCATATTTCAGTATGGTAAAGTTACAGCCATTTGCAGTGCATAAAGCCTTGGATATATACTGTAAATCTTGTTAAGTTCCGAAATGAGACAATGTTAGATCTCTGGAGGTAAAAATACATTTTAAAAACGATAAATACGAATGGAATGTTATTTTTGAGATTCAGGATACAAGAGAGAGTTTAAGTGGAACAAGAGCAGCATTTATATCCTTTTCACACCCTTTGCTCCAAATAATCACATTTCAGCCCAGAAAGATTCAAGGGAGTCTGTGGAATGTGGAACAGAGCAAAGGAAAACAAGGGTGGGTGAAGCTAGCTTAGAGGAGTCTGCAAATACAGCAACAACTTTGAAGTCTCTTGGTTTTAAGTCACTATAAATTATTGAGAAGCATGCTGAAACTCCTGTGCATGTACCGTATGCCTCATTAGAAGTACTCTTAAGTACCTGAGAGCTTGGTTTTTACAATAAGGAAAAGAAACAAAGTTAAGGGAGTATTGCAATATTGAGACTGGTATATTCTCTCCCAGAGCTGGAAGTAATAATTATGCCTTTCTTTTCACAACATGTTTTATCAGGCAATTGCTCTCCAGGTGTGGATTTGTTACCAAAACATTTCCTTTACTGTTTAGGTAAGCATTCATAGAGAGACAATGGTTAATATTTATTGTATACAGCACCTAAGCAGTACACAGCTCTTTAAACAAAGTACAATCCGGTATGTCATAGTACCAAGGAAAGAGAGCAGAGCCCAGGCTAGGCATTGGGAATAAATGCAAAGTAATGGCAAAGAGCACTTTGTTTCATGGTCACACATTTCCACGAGGACACAGCCCCTGCTCCCAGCTGCAGCCCTTCCTGGAGCTTGTGAACTCCACGCAGGTAACATACCAGAGGAACAGCTCAGAGCATCCACCAGCTCCTTCCACACAAGCTGTCATCTTTTCCCCAGGAGTCACTACCAACTGTCCCATCACCTAAGCAGGCATGGGCCCCTCTGAGGAAAGGGAGAAGCTGCAAGGCCCAGGGAGATGGTAGCTAGAGGCTGGCTGCTGCCACCTTCATTAGCAGAGCCCACCACCAGCTCCCCAGCAGCCCCTTGGAAAAGCACTCCCAAGATCTTGCTGGCACATATTTTCCTGTCAGACTACAAGGAAATGGTGGGCCATATCAGGAACAGCTTTGCCTAATTGATTAATCCACAATTTTCAATAGTGATTTTAACTTGATCTGGAAAAAAGCTAGAGAGACTATTGATTTTGGATGTGGAGTACACCTAAAAGAGTTGTCAGTCCTGCCCTGGGAATCAGACCCCACTAAAGTGTCTCAAATGTGGAGCTTAGACCATGGTTTTTAAACCTGTTTTCATAGTGACTGGTGGCTTTCACCACAGAAGGAAAGAAGAAACAGGAGGCGAGTAGAAAATTTTCCTCAAGCATAGCTTGCTTTCTCTCTGCTTTGTACTAACATGACCTTATAGAAGTTTGTTTTCACCTGTAGTTAATCCAAAATTAAAGCACTGTTGCTAATGGTATCTAAATGTCTGACATAATTGGATAGTGGGAAACATTTCATTAACCTGTGGTAGTGATAATGAAGAATATTCTGACTTCTAAAAGCAATTGGTCTTTTTTAAATGAATGCTATTCTGCAAGATTTATCTAACAAAACTGATTAAATAGCAATTACTCTCTCTAAGCAGCAATTCTTCAGTAAAACTAAGGGATATGTGTGATAGCTTTATCACAAAGATTTCAATAAATTCCAAGAATTTGCTTGCAATAGGCAAAATGCTTCTGTGCAGCAAAAAAGCGCTAAGACAAAATTAACATCAAGGCAGTATGTAGCAGGAATGTTTCTTCCTTTGATTATCACAGTGCTGTTCTTGCAGAGCTACGTGTTAGCATGCATCTGGTGGTCTTCTGTGTGGTAAGGAAAGAAATCTAGGCTGTCAGGGGGATAAATGGGATTCTTTATTACAGTGACTGGAAGCAAACAAAACCTGCTGCTGGGTAGTCCCCATAACTATGTTTGATAGGGCCCAAAATGACAACAGGAGAAAACAGAAACACAACACTCTTCCCCCTTATACTATCAAGCAAGACAGGACAGAGATCTGTATTAGAAACATTATTGTCTGCGTGAAAAGAAACTGCCATGAATTTTCTTCTGAGGGCTACCAACCCATCCTTTCTTGTTCCAGCAGTTAATACCTAGGATTTGTCTAACCCCCCGCCTGGAGTGCTTGTCATGGGTTACTTCTGATGTTTGACTCATAATTCACACTGTTGACCCTGCAGCTCCTTCTCACGGGGAAGTAAAGACATTCCCAAGATACAGTGAGTTCTAGACTTTTCGATGGGAAGTAGGTAATGAAAGAGCTGGGTGCATTTTTTTGGTCTAAGCCAGCATACTACTATATGGTAGGTCCTCACCCTTTTCTGACACACACGCTGGGTGCTGCACAGGGAACAAGCATCAGGCTTGAGACTCTCTCATCTTTGTAAGCCACTCCTCAGGCTACGAAGTCAGAGTCTGCAGCCTCAGGCTGAAAGTCACTATGTCTCTGAATGCTGGATTCTGTGTTTGCCTGCTGATTTAACCGAGGTTAAGTATCTGCCTCGAATTTGCTTGCTTAGTCTGTGTATCTCTTGCACACACTGTGGTTGCTTTGTGCATTATAACTGCTGCTGCCATCGGAAGAGACTTTTCATCTGGAATGTGCATGAGAGCCTGAGATGAGTGAGATTCCTCTCTAATTAGTATCCTACTCTTATCTTTTTCTATATCAGTTCTTGTTCTTCATTATACTTCACTGCTGGCAGAACTGGTTTGCAGGTTATATATGCAGTTCACAGAAGATTCAAAATGTATCATGAGCTGTACCTTAACTTAGGCAGGACTTGGCTTGATTGGATATGTATTTAAGTATAGATTTTCTATATTGTAAGCTGCATTTTAATTTTAGTTTTTATTTGGAGTTTTATATCTAACGGGGAATGGCATTTTTCTGTCAGACCTCAGAGAAGGTACTGTCCAAGTCAGCTCTAAATAAGGTATTCTAAATAAGCTAATGTTTGTGATGTTGAGAACCATTATACATGTATTTTTGTTAGGTGCTGAGTTCAGGCATCTTCTTTCTCAGGGTCCTGCAGATTAATCCTCTAAGAATATGTTACTACACAGATTTACTGTGGGGTACAGGACAAGGTAGTACTCAGAGAAATCAAAGCTAGAGGCCATAAACTGAATCCAGAAACAGTTTTATTGTGTAAACTGAGAAGAAAATAAAGTTAAACTCCAGCAGAAATAAAGACACTTGACCAGAAGGAACAACAGAAACAGTCTCACTCAAGGAGTTAGTCAAAATCAAGTCTTCTGAAGGCTGCTTCCATTGGAAGAAGAAAAGGTTAATGCAAAGAGGTTTACTGGAGGAACAATGGTTTACATACAAAGTGAAGCATTTGTTTTCTCACAAACTAAACAAAGATTGCCTATAAAGTCCTGTTTCCCTGAATGCTTAGGGGCTCGAGCAGCATGAGATGAGCGCTTGCAAGCCTTTCACATGCCAGAAGCGCTCTTTCAACTTTTTCAGTTGTCCTTGTCTTCCTTCTACACCTCTGTGCTTCCACGGGTTCCTGTTGTTCCTCCTGCATGCAAACAGGTATGATTAAATCAAGTCTCCACCACTGCATTTCTCACCACTCCCACAGAAAGCTTTGGAGCCAGATGGCCCAGCTATTGCCCACACTTGAAGGGGTTAGCTGTGGCTTACTGGTTACCTCAGTTACCGTACAACAGAGAGGTATGTAACTCTTCCCGCACTTCGCCTAGGGTGGGAGGTATGCTGCAAGGCTTTAATTCAAGTAGTGTCATTTTTTGACCTTCATATATTTCAAGCAGAATCAGCTCCACCGTCTATTTTAAGCTTATTCAGTATTTTCTGTTCTTGGATCCCTTCTCCAGTTATTACACTAAATTTTTAATCATTTAGGGTGAGGTTTTCCAAGATAATATCTATCTCAGATTGACTTTTTACACTTAAAAAAATGTTTTTCCTCTTGCTGACATTGCCAAAAGACTCTCTGTCTCTCCCTGGAGATGGAGAACAAGAGAGATTGAGAGCAGCGTATAAAAAAGGAGGAAGGACATGCCAGAAGGAGCGACCGGTTGTTACCCTGTTAAAGCAGGCAGAACAGACCCATTGCTGGTGTACAGCAGTTCAAAGCCAGCTTGAACCAGCTGCTCCAGGTCTGTGCTGTGACTAACTGGAGAGAGACAATAAGCTACCCTGAGAAGCCTGTATCACACTGCAGTGTACAAATGCTCGTTACCATGAATTTACTGACTGCATGAATTTCTTCTATCACAGCCTGTCACCTCATTGCTTTAAATACATCAGTGTGCTTCAGGATGATTTTCTCAAGAAAATGAGATTTTGTGACCAATCTCCTAATGCCACAGAGTTGCCACCATTCTCTTTTCTGAGATGACCTTTATTTTCCAGAGTGACATTGTAATAAGTTACCGCTCACTGATAACATCGCAGAAAACAAAATTAACATAATTACTCTCATTTGGTTAGATTTGTAGGGTGTGTGCATTTGCCCTTGCTTCCTTAGCTGTTTTCCTTCCAGGAGCAGAGCTCCATGTTTAAAGAGGCAAGTACAAAGTTCAGTAATAAGTGATAATTATGCCTGGCTAAAGATTGGCAGTTGAGCAATCTGCTAATATTTAGGTTAGAGAAAGGTCTTCTATTTTCAACCTTACTTTTATTCCCATAAGCTAAAATTTTGTATTTTACCACTGTATTGACATCTTGGAAAACTCTGAACAGATCACTTTGTCCCACCCCTCATTTTCCTCCCCTGTCAAGAGAGACTGATACTTCCTCCTTGGTTAAGTGTTTTGAGAATTATTAATGAGGGGCTCTCTGCCCCTCTTGCTCTCTCCTTGTTTAAACTGGTAATACTGAAGATTACTCAGTACTAGAACTGGTCTGAGTCCAGAGGAAGATTTAAGTGCATACCAGTGTTCTGGAAGAAGATTTTTATCTGAATGAGTTAATGATTGATCCTTGGCACACATCCATGAACTATATGTAGCTAAAGTTTACAAGAATATCTAGCTTGTTGCAACAAAGTCAGCAGGTACTAGTGCTCTTCATAAGCACATTCATCTCCATATGCCCAGCCCAGGTCAGGAAATAAATCAGTCTTTTATCTGAGTTACCGCTTTTTTGTACGTTTGCAAAAGAAAACCTAATGTTTGCAATTGCAAGCACAAAATAATTTTTAGGGGGAAATGAGAGGGGAGGCTGTAAAATACCAACCTTCTTCTGGAAGAGAATGATTTCACAAAGAGACCAAAAGAGTGAGGTCCCTGGCATGTGGTGGCAGATGTCCCAGCTGCACCAGTTCCCCCCCGTGGGAAAGCAGAAGACCCCACTGAAAGCAGAAGAGCCACTCGTTTGACTTCCGCCTCATGATCCTTTGCTGCTGCATGTGTGCTGTGGGTAGCACCACCACTGTCTCTCTCTGCCACCATGCCTCCCCCGGGTCAGACACGGCTGGTGCCTCACACAGGTGGTCCCCTGACATCAGGAGGAGGTGTGTTACTGTTGGGTCCTGCATGCCCAGAACGCCCGCTGGAAAGGACTCAGCAGAAGCCTCACACCATAGCACAGGACTCTGGAGGAAGGTGATGATGCCCCTTCACGTGGTTCTCCCATGTAGATGTGGCCATGCTGCATGCATGACTCTGTGGGTGCTGACCAAAGGTATCCTTGTCCCTCAGGAGACAAGGAAGTTGCAAAGTCAGCAGCTTGCCTGAGCAGTCCATAAAATCTCATTACTGAAGATGTAAGAGCATAAGAGTGGCTGTATGGGTCAAATGAAAGGTCTCTCTTGCCCACTTCCCATCTCTGATAATGGCCAAAAAAATATGTAAGAGCAGGGCAAGTGCAAGAGGGTACTTCTCCAGAACATTCTTCCAAGCCCCAGCAATTCATGGGCTTTCTGGCAACTAAAGGTTGTGTTGGACCATTGCCAAAGGGAGAACATCCCTGGAGTGTAGCTGACTGCATTCCTTCTCTTTTGTGAGGAAATCCTCCAAGTATGGCTGATGGCAAATGAGGTAGCACCTTATAAAACAGGAGGCCCTCTTTTAAAGAAGCTCCAAAACCTGTGATTTCCAAAACCCAGGGAATCCCTGTGGGGTGGGAACACCACTTTGAAACTGGTTTGCCTGACAGACTCCAAAGCTGTCATCCTGCCTGCCACAGGCTGCTGCTACCCACTCTCATGGTGCCCCAGGTGGGGATGTTCTGTCTCTAAACATCATGTCTCAGTTAAGCAGGTAAACAGGTGCTTTCAGACACTGTTGCTACATAAATGAACCTAATCCCACATCTCACGATTAACACTGATTGAAATTTAGAGAAGCAAGCACTTTGGCCTGAATGAACCATTTATTGATGCAAATACTGCAGCTCCATCCCTGGCATCAAAACTTGCTTCTAAGTGCTAGGACTTGGAAGTCTTTGAGAATTTTCTCGTTGGAAGAGAGAGGACTGCATTGCGGCCAACTTCTTTTACGAACACTGATCAATCTTACAGGAATTGGGAAGGCATTTCAGAGGTGAACGGTGCGCGGAGGCGGCGCACGACCCCGGCGGGGCCGTGTGTGAGCGGGTGAGGCAGGAGCCAGGGGCCCAGCGCCCGCAGGGCCGTGGCGGGGCCCGGCGAGGCTCAGCTCCGGCCGGAGGAAGCGGAGCAGGTGCGGCGCCCCGCGCACCGCGGGGGGAACTTGGCGCCGCCGGCCGCCCGGCTGGGGGAAGTTGCCGCGCAGCCCCTGGCCGGGCGGCGGAGGGCTGGGGCTCGCCATCCCGGCGGGGGGGCGGCGGCCGCGGGGCAGGTAGCGCGGGGCAGGGCGGCGGGGCAGGGCGGGGAGGAAGGGGTGGGGAGCGGCGGGCAGGTGAGGGGCCGGCGCCGCCGTCGCCGTGCAGGCGGGCGGGCAGGGAGGGAGGGAGGCGCTGCCCTCGGGGCTCTGCCGGCCCCGCCGCCCCCGGGGCGGGAGGGACGCTGAGGACCCCGCGGCTTCTCCCTCATTCTGCCTCTGCCCGTCTCTCCCCCGCCCCGAGGATGAGCAGAGCCGAGGGCGCGCACTTCAGGCGGGCGGCTATCCGCAGGAGGTCCAGCCCGGCCGCCGTCCCCAGCGCAGCAGCGCCCACCTGCCCCGCGGGGGCTCCCGCCCGGAGGATGCCCGCAGGTAACGGCCCGCAGCAGTTCCTTCGGTCCCCGCCGCTCGCCCGGCCCCGCTGCCGAGGGGACACGGGGGGAGCCGGCGGGCAGGCCCGGCGCCGGCTTGTCGCGGGGGGATCGGGGGGGGGCGGCAGCGCCGTCCGGCGCGGGTCACTCTGCCGTCGGGTTCGGTGTGGGCTGCGCCCTGCGGGGAGCTCCCAGGGGGGTCCTCTGCCCCTCCGCCCGGCAGCGGTAACAGGTAACAGGTTGGGTGTCCCCGTCGGAGTCGGGGAGGAGGAGGCGGCTCACTTCATCAGCTTCGGCCGCTTCCCGGGGGGGCTGGGGTGGGGGCAGCTCCGGGCTCTCGGAGCCGGCAGCGGCCGCAGCTCAGCTCACCTCACACCCTCAGCCCCCATCTCGACACGAAATGTTCCTAAATTGTACTTTTAACAGCTCTTAGGCTGGCAGGACAGCCAGTCTCCCTCCTCTGACTGAGCCATGCCTCACGCCTGCCCCTCCCCGGTGCCTCTTTCTTTGCTCCCTTCAGCAACAAGCTTGTGTTAGACTTGTTACGCTTCAGCAGGCAGCTGCTATGACATCAATGCAGTACCATTAAAAGGGGCGGTCAGTTTAAGCTGGTTATCGGTGTTACCTTGGCCATGCTGTAAAAATCAGCAGTCATAAAATCCAAACTCTGAAAGTTATTGCTTATGAGTTTACAGATGTGGAAGGACAAAGTTGTCGAAATAAAGCTTGAAATCTCTGACGTATGCTTGTTACATTGGTGGCAATGACAGCATGTCAAATATAAGGACGGGAAGTTTTGCTTGGGGAGTGTCTTTTCACAAATTCCTGAGCAAGAGGCCTGTGTAATTTAACAGTATGCCCAGATAAGGACAGACTATCACAATGCTGTTGATAGTGTGCTTTATTTTAGCTTTAATGTGTAGTGACTTTGGATATGTACATGAACCCACAATATTTTTTTATTGGTGGTGGGATTTTTTTTTTTTTTTCCCAAGGCTTTATGCATGCATACATCGTGAAGGAGGAATTGGCAGCTGTATTTGTAGTATGTACACTTAATAGATTTCATTCTCCTCTAATAGAGGTACACTTGTAACAAGGACCCTGTGTTTTTTGTTAGTTTCTACTTCAGTTTCATTAGGCTTCTGCAGTTGGTCACTGTTACCTTAGACTCCTGGGTAACAGTTTCATACTCATCTACAATTTTTATACTTTTCATCTGTGCCCACACCAAACCCACTGGGTGACTCTTATTTACTAAACATATGTGCAATGCATAGCTTTTCAGTGTGAGCATTCTTCTTGTGGCTTTTGAATGGCAGGAAGGTTGTAAAGGCCATGACAAGAGCGATGTGCTGCTTATAAAATATTCCTACGCTGCAATAACCATAGTACTTTCTTGCATCATGATTGCTAAATATGATTACAGTATAAAACTCACAAAATTAAAGTAAGGAAATGAACCCCAAAGATGTGGGAAATAAAAGGGAGACTCAGTGATGATTTTTAGGCTTTTTTCATGTAGGCTCATAATTCTGCCTTTTTTCATCCGTAATGTATTTCCTCTAGAAAATGAGGTGAAGAAACCTTGTGTATACAAACAATTTCTTTTCTCTTAGTGGGACTTTGGCTCCCTATCTGCTCCTCCTGTTGGCAGTGGCCACTGTGGCATGTGCTCTAGCCATGCAGGATAGCTTCATAGTCGTCTTAGTCTTTGTAGTCAGAATGTGACTGTGCCTGCTTCTGTTACTGACAAAAGATGATTAGACTGCCTTGATTCTGCAAGTATAGACTTTAATCCCCAGGTGCAATGTAAAGCTGGGTGTGTTCTTTCTCCTATCAGAATAAAAAAAAAGTTGTTTACACTTTTCTGGCTTACAAAAAGATAACTGGATTTCAAAGGGGTTTTCTAAATGCACGCGTATGCCTTTGACCTGCTTGAAAACCTTAGGGGAAAGGAGAAATTAGTGTAGCCCACACATCTCCAATCCCTGTCTCTGCCAGGTGGTGTGAAATATGCCAGTTACTTATGTTACTGCTTGGGGACAGTTGTCTCAGATCTGTATCTGGAAAGCAGCTGGAGAAATCAGAGGTATTACATGAGCTATATTTGCTTATGAATGCATTAGAAAAAAATCTGGATTATGTATATGGCAGGCATATCAGAACTCTTCTCAGATTTAGTAAATTGTGTGTTCATTAGTGCAAAGACATTATAACTCCTGTATGCTCAGTAGTTTCCTCACAGCCTTTGACATTAGCCCGATGAAGTAGGGAGTATCACAGGGTTTCAATGCTGGGAGACAGAAGATCAGGGATTTTTGGTGTCTGAAAACATTTCTAATACTGAAATGGGCTACTTAAGGTTTCCATTACAGCATCAGCCTCTTGTTGTGCATTGCAATCTAAGTGTCTGACTTCTAACAGAAGAATCTTTCTGCTCTTCAGCATACTGTAGTCTAAGTCATTCAGGTTCATTGTCATGTGCAAAATTGCAATTGAATTTTGTTAACGTTTGAGTTTGAAAAGGCTTGGTGTGTTTACCTACAGAACAAAGCAAAAATTATTTCCTGTTAGAAGTGGACATTAATTTAAAGGTTTGGATGAAAGAGTACTTGAATCTTCAGAGATACTTTGAAATGGCTGGACAATGTCAAGGCTGGTATCTGGAGACAGTTTAGAGAAGAGTGTTTAGTGGAGTAGCATGATTAATAATCTGTGTTGGAAGGGAGTAACTAATGTGCATTTGGTATCTTTCTTCCTGCTAAATTAGAATTCAGAGTTGATACTAACTTGAACAAATCTTTACTTCAAACGTGTGTATGCATGTTAACTCAAAATCAGCTATCTGCCAAGAAACAGGTGTCAGCTACTGCTTGCTTGTTAGCACCTTCCACAAGCCAAGAGCTCTGCAAGGTGTGAGCGTGGCACTACTTTGATTCTACATGGGATTAAGCTATCCTAGAAGATTGTATCTCCATTTAGTTGACTTGATTTAGCTGTGCAGACATAGCTCAGTACACAAGGACACATTAACTCGCTTTCATAGCAAGAAATAGCTTCTTCCTGCCATAAGTAGTCACCTCTGTCCTTGATGCACATAGACTAGGTTAACTTTTGTGCCATTCAAATCTTTCACTGGTTCCTTGGCTTTGTTCACTTAAGTGCAAATTTACACATTTTCTGGACTGTATTCTTCTGTTCCCTTTTCCTAAATATGTCTGCTGGCATTGTACCATATATTGGCAGTCTCAGACATTGCAGTGTGCCTCTTGGGGAACTGAGGTAATTTGCATTCAGGATAGCATTCACTGCAGTAAGGTGTCTGCAAACACTGACAGGAAAAATAATAGTTCTTCACTGCTACTGCTGTATATCTGCCCGTTAAATGGATATGATTTTATGGGATTATGTTAACAAAAATTCAGTAGTCTTTTGGGTTTCCATATTGCAGTGGGAGATAACTAAATGAGAGTCTATTAGTGTGCTGCTCTAGCCTATGAAAAATGTCTTTATTGTTCAGGGGCTTATTCTTTAAAAGCTAGAACCACAGCTATGCCCTGCCTGATAGTTTTTCATTGTTATTGTTTTTGTTTTATTTTCAAAAATAAAGTAATTAATTTTGGACTATCATTCTCCTTGCTCCTGGCTTTGTATTACCTGCTGCATTTTGTTGACTGGTTTGCAGTGATTGAAAATCTGATTGCTATACAGTGTGTTCAGGGAAAACCTGTATGATCATTAGGGCTAGTCTGAGCAGTGATTGGAATCTGTAAATGCATTAGAGACCACTGCAAAAGAGAACTAGTTGCCTTGCATGCCTCATGGGTGAATGCAGGGTTTTTGAATTTTTTCTGAAGTTGTCATTTATCAAGGAGAGCTGATACTTAAAAATGTTGAGAGAGGAAGGTGAATATATAGGAAACTGCTTCTAAATATTCCTCTTCCTTCAAAAATGAGGGAAAGTATAAAAAAATTGCTTTATGCAGAATTTTCATGCAAATACATTTTCGTGTTTGTTATTATAGAGCTTCCTGTTTCTGTGGGCCGAATTAATCCCATGTGCCTCTTATTGAAGAAAATGTGTTATGTGAAAGTGCCAGGAAATGGAACTTAGCTTCCTGAATACAATTTTACTGTTTTCTTATTCCTTTCTTCCCCCACTTCTCCAAATATTTAGGATCAAAATAATCCCTTTAAAGACATTAAGAATGTGCTGTTTGGTTCATAGACTATCCAGGACTGAAGTCACTTACGTGTGTAACTTGGGTTCGCTTTGTGTGTCTATTAAACCCTTGCTTAACAATGTCTACTGTACCCAATAATTGTTGGTCTTGTAATACTGACTTCTTGGTGATCAGGATGGTGATTTCCTTAAATTAGAATTTGTATTCACTGCTTGACTTGCTAGTGACAATACACAAAGGGTTTCAAAAAGGAGTTACAATTTGACATGGATTTGCTGAAAATAACCGAAGTCCACTCCTTGCTGGAGAGACTTCTTTAGAATATACCCTGAGAGGGCAAAATTGTAGATGTGCTAGTAAATGCCATTCCTGAAATGCTTTTAGGCATAGCTGAAGTTGGGAAAGTAATAGTTTACACACACAATACAACTTAGTTTGTTGTGCAAAATCACACGAGCAGGTTGTTTTTGCAGATAAATTAATAAAGATGGTTGGGAGACTTCTGGATTGGAAAAAAAGCTCTTGCTCAAGGAATGTGCTACTTTTGGGTAACTGGTAAAACACAAATATTGAGAAAGGAAGCTGTTCATAAAAAAAAAAAAAGTTATGATTTGCCCTTGGCTATTATTTTTGTCCCTTGTCTGTCAGTACATGTGTTGCTTAAAACTGCAGTTGTCAGACTTTTCACCCGCTTCTTAAGTCACGGTGAGGGACTATCTCATCTCCCCACATTTCAGTCAAAATCCCGTTCATAACTGGGCAGGATTTGATGCTGTTTGTCAGTATGTCTTGGGTACAGTGTGATCTGTGATAAAGCACTCCAGCTGTTGTACTTTGCACTGTTATGTCTTAAAGTAGTGTTATGAATTTGCTGTATAAGACAAATAATCTTCCCAGGATGAAGGATTTGTCAGAGGGAAAGGAAAAATATGAAGCAAGCAAATCTTAAAATAAGATACTTGTGGGCCTTTTCCTCTAGTCCTGTTAATGCTGGGTAGATTTTTTTTCAAAACGTTATAATCAGTTCAATCTTTTAATCAAATTACTGACTGCAAATCTTGTAGCTGAGACTCCTTTTTCTGTGAGGGGAAAAAATGGCTTTATGTTCCCGTATGGGATACTGCATGTAATATCTCTCCTGAATATAAGACAATCCAGGATGAATAGTTACACTTAGATGATCAGAATGATCCCTTCCGTCATGTTAAATCTATGAATAAACTTTGCCTCCAGCTCTTGATGGTTGAAACATTTTAATCCAATGTTTAGCTGTGGAGAGCTTGAGTTTTTCAGGCTCTTATTGACAAACTCCTGTACTTCTGACAAGGGAAGAGAGAATTCTGTTCAGAGAGTATAGCCCCAGAGCAGTAGTTTTGTCAGTAACCCAGGCAAGTAAAAGGGGGAAACTGAAAGAGGAATTTTTTAATGGTTTCTTCAGCTAGCTGCGGCAGAAGTAGCATTTTAACAGAGATGACTTTCACAGAAGAAACTACTTTTGAAATTAACGTAGGGAAGGGAGGAGGATGGAGCTTTGCTGAAATGTTGACAAATTAAGTCAAAATCAGAGATGTGGTCTCAGCGCACAGACACAGCAGTAAGGCAGTATCAGAAGATATGGAGAAATAAGTAAAAGCAGAAGAGGAGAAAAATTAAACTGCTACAGTAGTCTGCAAAGTCAGACATGTAAAGAAATGTATTTTTAATGAGTTTCAGAGCAATTTCATGCCTCTGCTCCACTTTACCGAG
Source organism: Strix uralensis (assembly GCF_047716275.1). Classification (NCBI taxonomy): domain Eukaryota; kingdom Metazoa; phylum Chordata; class Aves; order Strigiformes; family Strigidae; genus Strix; species Strix uralensis. Next base: position 71,618,329 of record NC_133976.1, on the reverse strand, counting down.
TTTCAGTGTATAAAGCGGTTTAAAATTGGAGGCAAAAGACACTGAGTAGAAGGTAAGGCAGAGCAATGAAATAGTGTTAGTTACTAAGTATTGATGCTAAAGCATGTCATATATGTTAATGTAGAGTTAAATAGCCTGGAAAGAAGGAAAAATGTGGTGGAACTGTAATGGGAGATGTGAAATTCAGTGATTTATTCCTGACTTCTGAACAAATGTTGTCTTGCAGCACATATAATAATGCGGCTGACTTACAGGTCTAGCCTTCCCCTCATGAGGAACTGCAGGCACTTGCCCTCCCTCTCAAATAGGTGCTAGTATGCCAAGATGTAAATGAAGATCGGGGAGAGAAAATGGTGACCAATGATTAAAAATAATTCTGGCTGATTCAGTGGCTGGATTTCTTCTGGCCTTTTTAAAGATTTGGCTTTTTATTAGTTGAGCGTGTGATGTTCCCATGCTAAGCTTTTTGTTGTGTTGGTTGCTGTTGTGACCAAGTCCTCGTGGTAGGGACTTCCAGCTACTGTAATGTCACCCAGCCTTGTGGTGATATAACTGTGCTGTAACTCTGTTTAGCTCCTCCATACTCGAAACCTGGGGGGTCTGAGCTGCCCCTGAGCACTAGTGCTGTGGTACCGGGGCTGCTGGTGGCCCTACTGCGGGCAGCTCTCCTAGGCCCTGGTTTAGTGCTGCGTGCTTTCTCTGGACCAGCTGGGTTCTTGATGGGGCTTCTGTGTGATCTCTTTGGGGACTTTGTGGCACTCGAAGCAAAAGTCAATAGAGAAGTTTCTAACTGCATCTTTGGTATGTGTTCTGTTTCTGCGAAGCATGAGAGTCCTTGATCTGGAAAACTTGCCCATACCCCATGGCTTCCGGAGGTAGAACAGGGAGGGAGAGGGTGTAGAGCTCCCTGCCACTGTTTCTGTTTCTGGTTGAGGATCCTGACTCGACCAGTCGCTGTTCCTTGCGGGGACTGTCTAGTCTTTAAGCTCTAGCTAGTATGCCAGGGTAGGGCAACTTTTTATTTATTTACATAAGGGTTATATTGGTAACCTTTATCTTCCTACAAGGCTGAATCATTCAGTTGCTTAAGTTGTTTCAGACCCCTAGGTTCTCTTCCACCATGAAACAGGCATTTTAAATAAAAAAATCAAAGTTAGGGTCTACAGCAGACTTAAAAAACCCCTATAAATTACATGAATTGTTAAATTGTTAAAGCAAATAATATTTGAAGGTAAGGTGGTTCTTAAATGTTTTGCCTTGTATCAGAAGGGCTTGATGACAACTTCTTGCAGGGAGTAATCAGAATGTTTTTCCTCTTTGCTCTCACATACCACCATCACTATCTTGTTTGTGATACTTGAGTTTCTTAATTGAATATTAATATGCGCATTATTTGTATTAATATGAATAATTGAGTTAGGAAATGAAACTACTGGCTAATTACATTCATCTTCACTACTGGTGATTTAAGAATCAAAACAAAGTCACTGATACAGAAAAAATAAATAGTTTTTGATAGAATTTAAACTTTTTTCAGTTTTATGCAGTTGTATTGCTAGCCTTTACAGTTGACTCTTGCCAAAATGTCCTATCTTAATATAAGCATACTGTACATTCCTGTTTATTCAGTCTGACACTAACTCTCCTCATTCAGAAATTCACATTTCATCTGTGAAGGAAGAATCCTTTTGTACTTCCAACGATTCTCCTATGGGCTAGCAGTACTATAGCATTTGAGAAAGTTATGTGGGATGACAGACATCTGCAGATGGTTCTCAAGAGTTCTTGGGGATCCTTTTATTTGTCCTTTGAAAGCTTGTAACCTCTTAATTCTTAAAGAGGGCTTTTATGTCTTTAAAACAAAATCTTGGAAATTCTCAAGTGAAAATGATTCTAGGGGAGGCTTTGCAAAATATCTGATTTTTGTGATCTAGATAATAGAATAAGAATTGCTATCGGTATATAAAATTCTTCAGCATTTGTGTTTTGGTTTATTTTAATTCTAAATATAGAACTGTGAATTCTATTAAGATGAATTTTAAATTTGAAAGCAAGTTGCATCTATTTACTACTAAAAATAATTGTCCATTTTAGAAAATAGAGTGGTTGTTAATGCAGAATTTTAATTTGACTTTCATCAAGTTCTGGTAATCTGAGCCAACTGCTGCTCTAATTACCTTCACACTCTTTTGAGATATGCATGATAGTTCAGTAAGCGGTGTTCTTTATAATTTATTAATCTATATCTGATCCAGTGGGCAAATATGCTTACCAGGCTTACAAATGAAGGGCATGCTAACACCTGAGCTGTCTGTTAACATGCTGTTTAGAGGCTGCCAAGCTAGGTCAGGTAGCAGAAGGTGATTGCTGTAGCACTCTGATGGCTTTTGTGGTTAAGTTGAATGGAAGGGTGTAAGCAAGTCAAAACACAGCAACCTAAGTGGTTGGTTGTGCACATAATCTATTTCTAAACTTCCTTATAAACTTTCCTTGTCCTGTGTCAAGCATAGAGGATATCTTCAGAATAACATTTCCTGACATGCAGTCAAAGGGGGAGAAAAAAAGTCCATCCTAACTGCTAGTATTGGCATTGGGCTGCCCTTGGTGTTCAGCTTCAGTGTGGAGAATTGCCCCTTTAAGTGTTTATGTTATTTTCTGTATAAGGACTGCTTGTGCACAGGATATATTAAAAGCTTTTTGTTCATAGAAATGAGAACAGTATCAATATTGTGTGTGTTAGTAAGGAATTTAAAGGAACTTCAAAACCCAAATGAGTTGCCTGTTTCAAGGATTTTGATAGAGCTTAAACAAGTGCCTGTTCATTTTAACTGTGGAGAATTATTACTTCCTGGTTTTAACAACTGTTTACTTTTAACAATATAATCTCTGCTTTTCTCATGTGGCTGATGCCAACTGTGTAGTTAACTACTTTTATATGGGGTTTTTTGGTTCTTTTCAGCAAATGCAGTGGAGCTGCAACAGGAAAGTAGGCTTACCATTTTAAACTCTGAGTAATATTGGGATGTTGGAATGGTACATAACGTGTATCTTACCACCATGAATACTGCGTCCCCTTTGTTATTTCCTAAATGACACTCAGCAGTTGTGGGACTGGATCTTGATTAAAACTAATCTTAATTGGGTTTTGTGTCTCATGTAACTTACAGAAAACATTGAGATAGGAAGGTGATAGGTTCTAAAGGGGGGAAAAAAAGGTATTAAGTAGTTTCACTGTGTATGTATTATGATTTGCTGATATAAATACTTACATAATTCAGGAAACTGAAGAGTATTTCAAGGGGTGTCTCATGCATCACAAATTGTCATATTACTTTTTTTCCCCACAGCATTAAAAAGTGATGTTTAAAGACATTTGCCAAGCCCTTATTGATTGCTTTTGTTCTGCTGGGGTCAAGGCATACATGTTCAGCATTCATCTGAAACAGCCTGTGGTATTTGACAACTGTGAGCAGGACCGTGATCCTCTTATATGAGACATCAGAAAGCCTTCACAGTCTTCTAAAACTGCTTGGATAGAAATAATTCATACTCTTATTCTCTAAAATTCATGACTTTCACTATGGTTTTCTGAGAGAATATTAACGTAATCCGTTCAAAAAGGAAAGTGATTTTAAAGCAGACACAGAAAAAATGGTCAGTGTCCGAAAGACTGGGTTGGTAATGCTACTGAAGTATCTGCATGGGGAATGGCTCTGGGGCACAGCAGTTTAACTCTTTCCCAGTTAATGTGTCTAGGTATGATGTAATGAATACTCAAATATGGTGAAATCACAGAATCCAAGCAGTCACTTGCAGAGAAGTGACTATACAGCACTGTGAATGAACAAACAAGTTATGTTGTTCAGACCCAGTAGTGTCATAAGTGCCCCTTTGCAGTGCAAGGCTTTCTGATTATTTCCTTTTGCCTGGAGGTGCTTGGGAGATATTCTACAGATCAGGAAAAAAATACTGATATTTTCTATTAGTGACATTTTGGGGACAGTTTGCTGCAGGAAAAAAAGTCCAATTCCCTCTGCTGCCCTGTGGTGTAGAGTGCTATTGTTCACACCAGTGCTGGCTAAAAATAAAAAAAAAAGTAAATCTTTCACTATTTCCTTCCTTTCGTCCCAGGGAAGGAGATTGGAGACCTGAGCAGATGTAAATGGCTTGTGCTCTTTGAAGACTATATGGCAGTGCATATATTTAGTAGTCTTCTATTTTCCACAGTGCTTTGAGCTCTGTTTGCTAGTACAAAAGTATGTATCAGGAAAAAAGCCACTCCTGCCCCTCTCTGCTTCCCATATGTTTATTCTGAGGTAGTCCTTCATGTCACTAATATTTGAGCTGCCTTTGTGCCCGCGTACCACATGGAATGTATTGTTTGGGATGGAAATGGAGGGATTTCTGTAAGTATTTTTCCTCCCTCAAAAAAATCAAACTAAGTAGCTGTTTGCTGTCAGGTGTTTGCTTCAGTTTCGGTAAGGAAATATGAGAATTGAGAATATATCATCCTTGCCAAGACTGATAAGGACTGCATGCTTATTATAGTTGATGAGATGACAGGCAACGCTAAATGAGGGTAAGGCTAGCAGAGCTGGAAACTGGAATACATAAGAGTTAAGGTATCCAAAGTACTACAGCTGAATTTTTTTTTGGGGGGGTGTGGAGGGGTGGGTACGTGTGGAAGGGCAGGTTGGTTGAAGTTAAAATACAATGTTTACAGTGGCTCAGGGTGTAGAAGCAAGGTTAGCTTTTTGATAAGGGTTTTTTCCAGGTGTGGTACACAAGGGGTTAGAAAAGCAGAAGCTATTTAGTAACTGGAAGTAAGGAGAGAGCACTGCAAACTGACTGCATGGTGCTGAAAGGACTCTTTATCCTAAGGATTTTTTTATTTTTTATTGGTGTGTGGGCTTACACTGAGAGAAGGCAGGAGAATTCTGATAGCGGGTAAGCATGCTAAACTTTAAATGAAAATTTCTGAACTGCTTTACAGCAGCTGCTAACAAGCCACACAGAATAAACAAGGTAATCCTGTGCTAATGAGGAACCACCTCCATTTTTACCATAAGATCTTGAATGACGTATATTCGAGTAAATAGAAACAAATGATCTGTGTGTTTGTGTGGAATGCATACTGTCTTCTTTCCTGTCTATTTTTCTATATGTGGATGTTATACCATTGAACGATTAACTATGTGGGGAGTGTGGTCCTTAACTGTAGCATGGTTCTTGTTAGCATGGGCTGGTTAGGTGTTTTTTCGTTGTTTGTTTGTTTTTTTTTTTTTAATCCTGTTGTGGAAAACATGATTTTTTAACAAATGAGTTACTATCTTTTAGCAAATTGGAGGTCAATTTGAGAGACTTCAGTGTTATGTAAAAGAGGTCTGATAACCATAGTTTGGTGGGTTTTGTTGTTGTTCGAAAGCTTATAGGTGGCTTGCCACAGACAGAAACTACTGGGGGGGGGGGAATTTTTTTTTAATTATTACTTTTACAAACAGTATTGGGTCAGTGTTTAACCATTTGGGACATAATGGCAATCTACACAAATATTACCTAGAAGTTCCTGGAAAATAAGGAACACCTTCAAAGGCTAAAGTAGAAAATAAGGAACTAAAAACTGTGATTAAGAACATATAAAGGTCTCTGAGGAGAATGTGTCTAAAGCTAGGTGTCTGCCAGCTCACAGTGCTCTTACTGCACAGGCTGCTTCAGCCAGCTGCAGTGCTGCATTGTTGTAGCAAAGGGACTGATTTCTCAATGCATTGGCTTTGTCACAGGCATTGCAGTATAGGTAGTTCTTCCAAGGTGCTTTTTTGGTAATCTAAAAATATTCCCTGTGTATAAAACAGCAGGGGGCCAATCTAATCCCTAATGTAATTTGATAGACTGTACTGGAGCTAACCATGAGGATATGGTTAGGTTTGGATGTAAGCATTTGGGTATAGTTAATACCTTCAAGTATTAAACCTTCAGTTGTATAACTTATTTTTTTTCTGACAATTAAGCCTGACTTACTATTCTTCATGTTAGCAAGTAAAGGTCAGGAGCAATGCCTCTTAACCACATCTAACTTGATTTAACTCCAGTTCATTCAGAGGCTTTCTGTTAATGCTTTTTGTCTTGTGTTGGAAATAACCATGTTTGCTATACTTTTATGGAGTAACAGGGAAAAGGGCTTACGCAAATTGAGGTTGTTCTTCAGGATTATCTGCCCTCATGTATGTTTAAGTAATGCTGCCCTGCCTACCCTGTTAGCACAGTCGCTCCTGCAAGCACAGGGCCAAAGGTAGTTAAGTGACACAATCAAGTCACCAGTTTTTTTAGTATTGTTTTTGAAGTATTTTCATGACGAGACTAATTTTTCTTTTATACACCACATTGAATTTGTGTTGAAAATGTAAACTGAGTGAATTTTGTATGTTGAAGGTAATAGTTAATGCATGTCTCATATGGTAAGATAACTTACTAGATTGTAGATAGGTTTCTAGCAGTCAGAATTTCATGTCTGTTTTTATTGCCTGACTTCATAAAAATCCTTGTGATAACTCAGCAGAGTGACTTGCATTTGTCTATTACTACAGCAGTCAAATCTAGAAATACATTAAGAGCCTCAAATGTTGTCTAAAGTTGAAGTTTTCCCTTTTCAAATGTCCACCTCAACCATGCTTTTATCAGCGTCGTGTAGTCAGCAGTGTGCTGTTGGGCTGATTTTTCTACAGGCGATATAAAGGACAGTGTCTGCCTCAACTGCTGCCTTCTGCAGAGTCCTGAAGCACCGGCATGTGAGGCAGCAGCTTTCGTGGCACTGGAGCTTTGTCCACCAAGATTCTCCTCCTGTTCCTGTGCTCTTTGTGGCAGCCTCAGCATGGTGTAGAAAGAAAGCAAGCGCTCTCTGCTCTGAACAAGTGGAATGAATAATCAAAATACAATAATCTCTTCTGCAGAATGATGATCGCTTATTTTGCTTATATGTTACATAGCATGATGAGATACAGATCCATCTAGGTACAATAAGAAATTGTCAAGGAATTCACTGCCAAGAATTTAATTTAGCAGCAAGATACTGTAGGCCATCTTTTTTTGATTGTGCTGTTGTGGTTCTATAATGATTATAATATAAAAGAAATAAGTTGAAGATTCTTTTGCACAGCATATTGAGTCAATGAGAGGTTTGTTAATGTGACCTTAGACTTGTCTGTTTCTTCCTTCAAATCATTGCTCCCTGTGGTTACTTAGCAGAAATGCTGTAAGAAGAGTAAAGCCAACTCTTACTATTTGCTCCTTATTAACTTGAAAGGTGTGGGGTTTTGGGTTTGTGGGGTGTTGCGGTTTTTTGGTTTTATTTTTTAAAATATTATCCTGTTCCCTAATTAGTATTTAGCAGACACATTTAGAAATACACTGCAAAATAACTGTGAAAAGATGCATGATTGTTTCCTGATAAGTGGATTGTGGAGAATGCCTGCATGTCCTCTCTGGTTCACTTACCTGATCCTAAATAGGAGGCAGGTGTGAACTTTTTCCATTAATTCTAATTTAGGTGTTTGAATTAAATAAAAATAAAACCCCCTGTGTTTTACAACCTCTCAGAGATTAAAATGAAGGTAATTTTTTATGCTAACATATACATGACAAGAATCTGAGTTTTGAAATCTAAAGCTGAGTTTTATTCAACTTAGTTAAGGTGATTTTAATACAAAGGTAATTTATATTTAAGTAGTTTTATTCAACTTCACTATGTTTCAAAACTTCAACCATTTTGGTTTACACACGGAATTGTGCCTTGCTGGGTTGAAAATGTGAAAATTCAATATTAGTACATGGTACCTATGGAAACTTTAAAATATGAGCAGCTGCATATTGCTCTTTATTGACAAATAACAATAAAACATTGTATGAGATCCAACAATATGTAGGCAAGTCTTGACAGATAAATATTTAACTCAGTGTTGGTATACAAATTTAGGTAGCAATCCTGCACTTACTATGCTCAAAACAGGCAGGCAAAGTCAATGCAGTAGTTTCTTTGACTTCATATTTGAATTTGAAACAACCTTATTTCCCTCATGGCAGCTCACTGAGTTCTCCACCAGTTTCTACTAAAAAAAGAATAATAAATTGCTTCCTTGCTGGAACCAGAATGTGAAGGCTGCAGCCTGGCTTCTCTCTTCAGTATGTTTGACACAGCAGCTATACACACACAGCCACAAGGAACGTGAGTGATGTCAGTCTGTCGCATTTTTCGAACTCTTGCTGCTATTCTTTGGGCCGAAGCTGGTGGGGTGGCCGCTGTCACTGCTGTGGTAGTCCTGTGCCCTGACGGCAGGGGCTACTACTGTATTTCCAGCTGGCTGTGATTCAGCAAAGTTGGTCTGTTTTTTTAATTCCTACTAGCAATTATGGGTCTGGCCTACCGATTGCATTTTGATTTAGCAGTTGCTAGGGGCATAATTTTAAAAGCCAGAGAAGCTCTTTAGAGGTTCTGAGATTTTTGTACCCAGTGAAAAAGGGGAACTGGTAACAGTATTGGTCGTATATGGAGTGCTTGTGACTGTATGGTAGAACATACTCTAATGTATTACAACAGGTCCCGGTGTCTGAGTACTTCATCATCCCATCTGTCATCAAACTCTTTTGCATACTTCCCTCTATCTTCTTTTATATGTATGTTCAGGTGAAGCTCCTCACTCAGCATAGTTTTTAACAAAACAGAAGACTGACATGGAAAAGAACATTCAGGATGAATGTTCATACTTTGAACTTTTTTGAACTCTCTGAAACCCTTGAGTACTGAACTACAGCCAATAAACTAGGTTTAGTTTCTCTAAGGTTTAGTTTAACTGTGAATCATTTGCAAATATTCTGTGCCTGGTAATGCTGTGATTCAATAGAAGTAGTTGTGCTGAGTAAATTTGCCATGTGATATGAAAGGTAAGGAGATTTCTACCCTATTGGCTGTATATTTATATCAATCAGACCTAGTCTTTCTTATGTTCAAGGTGAAAGAAATATGACCAGGTAGAACATAGGCTTGTTTACTACAGACTTCATTCAAAAGATCTCCCTTTCACAGATTAACCTGTGATTAATCATAAAATGGTTACATTTAGCAGTAGTTTAACATGTTACTTTTCTATCCTTCGTTCAGAGTGTAGAATGAAGACAGAGCAGTCTACCTGCATAGTTCGTTCTTTGTGAGTGGCTAACTTTGAGCTGGAGATCAATGATAAAAACTTGGAATTGAGGATAAACATGGAAATGGATAAAGATGATTATTGCTGGTAAAAGACCTTTAATCTTTTAGTGGTCAGAATTCCTTTTGCTGTAATTCCTGCACCATCCTTTTCATATCTGGACTGTGGTTACTTATGCTGAATAGTGAAACCTTTCTAAAACTCACTTTTTCTTTCAGCTTCCATAGCAATAGCTGCCCTTACAGAAAAGCAAGTGCAAATGCAACCTTCTTCTCATTTTCTCAGGCTTTAAGTAACTTAGCACTTTACAGTTGCCTTCAGAGACTGCTCTGAAAGCTCTGAATCCTGCTCTGAATCTGTCTGAATCTGCTGACAGTTGGCAAAATAAATTTGTCTCAGCAACTTTCTCTCCTGTTCCTCCTTCTTGCGACTGAGCAGCATAACAAGGAATGAGGTACAAGTTAATGGCTGTATTTTTCTGGACATAAGACGCAGGTACACTTGTCAAGTGTACTTTCACCTAAATAAGAACAAATGATCCCTAGGACTGTTTTGTCAACTTGTAGGCCAAAACACTGGATCCTGTACTATATCATGTCCAAAATTAGTAAAAACATCTGACCCATGGTTTTGAATTAAGTGTTCCACTATACTAAAGCCACCTAAAAATCATACTTCATCTATCCCATTGACCTGACTGGGAAAGTCAGTCCTGATTTTACTAAATTATCATGCTTAGCTACTGAGTAGCCCTCATTATGGTGACCGTAATTCTCAAGATGACATAGAGCAGTCTGAGATCAGTGGCACCACAGGCTGACCATTTCACAAGACTGAAATCTATTTGTTTGCAGTTGGAGATTGGCTGGCTGCTTGTAGATTTCTGGGATTTTAAGTGAGAACTGTGGGGTATTGTTCAAGTTAAATGGAAATCCAGTATTTTTTGGTCTCATTAAAATGTCTTGATATTCCAAACAGAAAATTTTTCATAGTTTAATTTTTTTAAAAAACAAGACCTATTGTAGTTATTCAAGATTTTGATCAGCTACTGGGTCTGTGTTGCTAATATAATATCTAAATTTTTATTTTTATTTTCAAGTAGCTTTGTATAGCAGGTAATACAGTTTTGAAAGGATTATGACTCTTTACAACATCTTCAAAACCAGCATGGTTTCCTTTGTATATGTATTTTTCATCTCAGGAGCAAATCATTAGCCTTCAAAGGTTATGAAAATATTTGCTTTGATACAATATTTTGGACCTATTTATCATGATCTATATGATGGATATAGTTGTACCTCCAGAGTTGCCTTCTAAGCAAAAGAAACATTAAAGGATCAGTAGCCTTCCCTCTACTTTCAAAAAAACCAGGAGACAGCTACTATGTTTTATTCTATTGATATTTCTGTCTTATTGGACAAATAAGTATTAAAGCTTCATGTTGCTGCATAAACTATTTGAAAAGAGTCAAGTGCACAAGATTTGAAGGTGATGTTTCTATATATATTTTAGGGTGTCTTCACACCACAGACCATTAAGTTAGAGAAACCAGAACTACTTGCTGGTTATTGCTTTTGAACTGCTCTGCTGATATGAGATTGCTTCAACAGCATTGTGGTGAAGATCCTTCAGAAACCCTGACCTTGTATATAATGAATACAAGACATTTCAGCTGCAGGATTATTCCAAAACTGTTTCATATGATGTCATTACTATAATACTTGTGAAACAGAGAAGACGTTATTGGGAAGTAATGATGATGTCTTTTGTGTCCTGAATCTCCTGTGAAAATGATTTCTTCCTTCAGCCATATAACTAAGAGTAAGATGATACATATTTACACCAATCTCATATGTATTTTCAGTGTGGATGCCTTGTTTTAAAGGTAAACTGGCAAGGATCACGTATCTTTTTCAGATACCTGGTGGCTCTTGGGTATGGGTGACAAAAAATCCACTTGTCAATTCAAGCTTTCCTGTAGAATTAACAGGCAGTGCTCAGCAGGCAACCAAATTGCCCTGCAAGGAGTGGTGAAGTGCATATGTTCTTCAGGTAACCACAGAAGTGTGCTTTCTGTTCACCCAGACAGACTTTTAATGTTCACTTACTTGTGTATCTGCTTTCTGGAGCATGTGTTACACATGCAGAGTGCAACAGTTAAGAATGAAGGGGAGATGTTCTGAGCTTGTGTTGGTTCTAGGCATCCTCCTATGAGTCCCTAGATAGGAGCAAATTAGTATGAGAGGATGATATATCAGAAGGTAAGAGTAAAGCTCTCACTTTAAAAAAACAGCTTATTCATAGAGTAACTGAAAAAGTGCAATATTCTGGTGAACAAAACTTCTCCCTTATTTCGACCTTGAAAGCCACAAAAGGAAGTAAAAGGCAGCAAGTCCTTCAGCGTGTAGATTGTGCAGCCACCTTGAGTCTCGGCGTTGAAGATGTGAGCCGGAAGTCAGCACAGTGTAGAAAGAAATAACTTTTGACCTAAGGAGAAGAAATGAACCCATAAATTCTTAACAAATGCTCTTACATGTCTTCACTGGTAAGTAAATGAATTACTGTGGTTAGACAAAAGTGTTTCAGAATAGTAAGGGTATGGTATGGGTTCCATAATTTTCCATAGAGCTTTTTTTCTTAAGGCAGATATTTAATGTAGTGGATATTTAAGGAAAAAAGTACTTAGGGATTTGTTTTAAAGTGGGAAAAAATATTTAAACTGTATTCTGCCAACAAGATTATTCAGAATTAAAATAGCCTTTTAAATTGCCACCTGTAGCTAATTAGGATTGATTGTTTCTAAATGATGTATAGGGAAAGCAAAACTATTGCTCAGTGCAGTTAATGAGAGAGTTGTGAGAGCAAGTTTGAAAGTGTCCTGTTGTACAGCCAGGATTTTCTGTAAAAATGTAACAGCTAAATAGCCTGTTTTTCTGCGGTGCTGAGTTTGAGCTCTTCTGAAAACCAGTTCACTAATTTACAAGTCTAAAATACTGGATTTGTATTTTCTAACTTTAGGCATGCAAACCAACAGATTAGTATCATTAAGTACATTCCTAGGTATTGTGGCTATTTTTGGAAACATGACAAGTACATATCATCTGTAACAAAAAAAAAAAAAAGGGTGTGTGTGTGTGTGTGTGTGTGTGGTGTGCCTGACCCTTTTCAGAGTGTTAAATTGTCAGTAAAAGCAAAATCTAACCTGGGCAAATGGCATCTGCAGACAGCTGAGGCTTGTACTGCAGTGAAAACATGAGGTCTACAATGCAGTAATTAGGAAGGGTAGTCAATACTTGTTAATGAAGGCAGTGCTCGTGATCTGTCTTTGAAGGGTGAGCAAAGCAACGTTGCCCTTCATGTGGTGCCTTATTGACCTGCTACAGCAGCCACTCTCTGCTTGCATGGCTCATCCATGGAATAATTGGCATGCTTTCTTTAAGAATAAATAATCTATTTTCCAAAAATGCTGGAAATAGTTCAAGAAAAATGAAATTGTAACTGTAAGAGTTATGTCTGGATACATTACGTGTGTGCACAATTACAGGGTTTTTTTGGTGGGATTGACAAGCTCCAATAGCTGCCTTTTAAGAACAATTTTCACTTTTTTTTTAATGTAGGTTTGATTTTTGTTAAATATATCAGTCTAAGGTTTACACCTCACAACTTGAAGGAGAGGTATTTAGTTTGAACTGCTTGCTGCTGTGGAAGGATAAATGAAATATGAGCTGTTTGGCAGACAAGATTTAGACATTTGAGTGATTAAAAAACCTCTCTGAGAATGACTGCTACTGTGTAATTCCATTAACTGTATGGGATGCCTGTGAATTAGCTAGGCATGTTTCTGCCCTTGAATTTGCATTTTGCCACTCCTTTATTTGTGCTGTTCCCATGAACTGTTTTTCTGCTTTTTTCCTGGGATGCCAACTTCTAGGGGTGATCAGAGTAGTCAGTTTCTGGCAGCAACCTCTTCTTTATTGTAGCTGTCAGAATGAGTTTGCCAGGATCAAAGATGGAGAAAGGGTTTCTATTAGAAAACGAGTCTTTGCATTGTGTTTCTTCTAAATCTGGTTTAAGATGAAGAACATGTCACTGAGGTCTCCGTTATGCTGTTTAGTTCCACAATTACAGAAGAAAGTACCAAAGATGGAGAGCTGTTCATTTTCCCATGAAAGAGGAAAGCTACTACTTTTTCCTTTTGGAGCAAGGTGAAATGAAGGAGAGAACTTTCAGGAATTCCTCTATGCAACATTAGTAAATCATTTTGACCAGTTTTATTTAAGGTAGGTGCACTGCCATGAGCAAGAAAAACTAGCACAAAAATTCTGCGTCTTCAGATTTATCCTGCTTGTTAGGCTTATTAGCATGATTTGGTAGTGACTGAGGGTGTTCTCAGAACCTCTTACAGCAGCCTATAAACATGCTGAGTAAGGTCACGCTATAGGGAAGTACTCCCAGAGCAGCTCCAAGTAAAGTAAAATGGCCCTTCTTTCTGCCAATTCCTAGGCTTGCAGTGTTTGTGATTCCTGAGTCTATCACTTACAAGACTACGCTGACATATATGAATTCACTTTATTCCTTAAAAAAAGCTTCAGATATTTAAAATATTTTCTTGCACAATTAATACTGAGAACAATGGCCATTTAAAATCTTGCTAGTATTTTAATGGAAAAGACTTTTTGGAAGTGACTTCTGTCAGGACTGCTGTAATAGTCGCAAGATGATGCGGTGACAGACCACTGGTGCTAATGGTGGGTTTTAGATTGCCAGCCTAATTTGACAGACATTTAGAACTTCCTTGCTGTGATGTTTACAAGATGCTCACATAAACTTCAGTGGGGTTGAGCTGCTGGTATGTGGAAATCAGTTCTAGACCTGTATTTATCAATGGCTTTCTTTGTAGATGGTTTATGTTCTGATGTTTACAGTCCTTTATGTTTTGTACACTAAACTTAGTGTGGTGGGATCTTCATCTTAATGTGGAGGCTGCTCCAAATACCAATTCTGTGCTCACAGATAGAGGGTTATGAATTCAGCCAGGCGGGGGCCTGTCTTTTACGCTGGTACAACTTGGGAGAGGAAAAAGGGTAGGAAGTCAAGCTTTTGAGTACACTGATCTTCACCAAAATCGAATGTTGCAGTTCAGGCTTATTTTCCCCTCCTTCTCTCTCTGGTAAATCTGCTCACAGTACTTAACTTGAAATGCAGCTGGGGCCTTGTTTGGGAAAGCATAACCTCAAAGCACAAGTCTTGTATGACTAAAGAATGAGCTATATTGGGTCTATCTGTTTGTACTGTTTGACAGATGAAAAGCCTTTTTTAGATTTAGATGCTTCCTTTCTGCTGCCTTGATGGAACCATGAAGTCCTTCTCCTTTGACCGAGCTGTGTGTGCTTTGAAGTAAGGAGGAAAGAAAATGATGCTTTAAACAAGGCATTTGTGTTCTTGTAGGAGTTCTGGGAGCACAGCAGAAAGAACTAATGTTCTGGGTATGAAATACTATTTTCAAGGGAAAATGTTTGCTTAGAAGAAAGTATATTAAAATTATATTGCTAACTCCAGTTCTGTAAACTTTACAGAAGCCAGGCATAGGGGGAGGAGAGGGAGTTCAGTTTTCTTTTTGTAAATCCAAAGAACAAAGCATAGTTGACTGATACACTTAATCATTGCTTCTAGATGAAGTGTTGACTGCCACCCATAAAAAAAACCTTCCCATCTTCCTAAGCTGCTTCTTGTGTGTCTAAAGTAATCAAACCAAGCCACCTACATTCAGAAAACTGTAAAAAGGTCCACTTGTGCCAATCCTATACTCACTACTTTTGTAAACTTTATCGAATAGGGCCTTCAAAATTCTTAGTAATAGTCACCTATTACCTCTGTATTAACTTTGAGACAGAATCCAGAAATACTGTTTCAAGCATGGTCTCAGGTAAAACTGTGAACACCACAGTTGTTAACTGAAGTTTGCAGCTGTAATGTGCTTTAAGAAGGAAAAAGGGAGGGAAAGGAAAAATTCAAGTTCTTTCCAAATGAAGAGTGCAGGTTTTGAGCAGGTTGTAAATTAAGGATCCTGCACTGCAGTGGGGGTGGTGCCATCTGCTCAGCAAGGCCTTTGCAAGAGGCTTAAGCATTGCTTTTGCTGTACTTCTTCCACCCTTTCTTCCATGGGCTGCAGGCTGTGGAGGAAGAAGTGTGGGGGTTGTAATGTGTGTGTTGCTGTACTTGTATGTGTAGGAGACTGCTGATATACAGACATGCAGCAAGGGAAATGTGCATTGGAGTGGATTGGAAGAACAGATAAACTAGAACAGAAGAGGTTACGTGTGAGGTGATAGGGTAAGTGGAGTAGGTAAGAAGGTAGACAGTCTATCAGTTGTCCTTTCTGTATAGGATGAGTTTTCTCCTTTGAAGTTTGGTTTGGAAGCGAACGTATGTGTGTTCTGCTTTGACTGAATTCAGCAGCTAAACGTGCTTGCACACTATTACCAGAACCCAAATGAATCATACGGAACTCTAAAATTCTTGTCCTCCTAGCTAGTTTACACACAATGGGAAATATGCCAAGTTTGTTTGGGTTTTAGACTTACAGCTCAATACATTTCAGTTCCCGTACTCTGCCTCAGCTGCCACTGAGCCCTTCCCCAGGCTGTTGTAGAAGTTGTGAAAGCAGCCAGCCCACCCCTTCTGTGCAGATGATGGCCCTCCGATCCTACCAGTGGCATCCTTTCCAGAAAGGTCAGCCTACTAAGATGGTTCTTTCATAATTTCTTTTTAATTTTTTTTCTTTATTTTTTTTCTTCTTTCCTTTTGATTTCTTTAATGATCTGGTTAGGGCTTGCCAGACATTGTTTTGTACAAGGCACTGGCTGGCTTAAAAGCTAATGTCTCCTGGCCTCCTGTGGCTATTGGAAGTCCTGTTATCTTGAGTTGTCTGCCGTAGTTGATGAAGTCCTAGCCCTGTACTCTTTTGCCTACTGCAATGTTATGTGATCTTCCTGTGAATTTTTCTTTGTGATCACCTAGGTATCTTGGAGAACAGCTTGTTTCTTTGTGAAACTCTACTTGTGTCCAGTTTAAAAAAAAAAAAAAAAAAGAAGTTCCTCAATAATACTTTATCTCCCTCTGATAGTCAAAATGAAACTGGTGAGCCAATGTCAGTGTGTGCACTTAGGTTTATTTTTAAAACTTCCTTCTTTGTCTTGACTGTATTCCAGATACATATTCGTACCTCATACGATGCTTGTATCTTTGTGAGTGTCTGACAGATAACTCTAAACTTGATAAACTTTCTTTGAACTACTCATCTTGACACTTGAACTTTTAAATATCATTGTTGTATTCATATGTGTACCAGAGGAAAGGATTGGCTAAGAAACACATCTTGTTAAGAAGGCATTTTTTAACTGACTTGTACAATGTGAATGTTAGTCTTTTTTTAACTTTTTCTTTTTAAAAACCGCTCTTGAATGTAGTCAAGCCACTGTACTTATGACAAACCTCTTTGGTGTCCTGTTCTGTATTTAATTTTTCTCACTCCTTTTGTGTCCCTAGATATGATTCTTGAGGCTGAAATAGGATTTGAGGTTCCTGTTTTGTGGCCAGTTTGTTCAGGAAAGTAAATGGCTGGCTGGCTGCTTTTTCGGCAGGAAGTGTATACTGCCTTAGAGATTTGTCTGACTGTCACTGAAAGTAACAGCCATGCTGATGGCTCTGAAACAACAGTGAAATACAATAACCATGACTGAAATGCTTTTGTTGTGATAATGGTGAAGGGGAATGCTATAAAATAATTAACTGTCAGGTAGCAGTAGCATTCTGCCCTTTTTTTTTTTTAGTATCATGTTTGTGGTTTCCAGTAGCTTCTACTTTTTGTCATGCTTGTAACATAGATATTTAAGATTTTATAAAAATACCTCATTTAGTCTTCTGGCAAATAAGCAGTAGCTCCCCATACACAATGGGTTCTGGTCACCCTTGTAACTAGAGAGGAACAAAACTACATCTGCCTATTCCCTCAAGACTGGTAAATTTTAGATCATTCATTTGCTTCTGATTCAAGAGAAAGGGTAGTAGAACTTCTGGCTAAAAGTTTATAGACTGGAATAAATGTTTCCTGGTTGTCTTGAGTGGTTAAAATGTCAGCTGGTTCTGGGGGTGTTAAAGGACATGACACTACTTGTGGATCTGGGTTTCTTCCTGCACCTGTCTTTGCTGTGCTTTTTCCAGCTGATGCTGTATGTGATATATTTGAAACCTAAGTGCAGATGTTATATAATGAATCACTTTTTTCGTTGATTTGGGCACCTTTACATAATTTTTTCATCATCTGTTTGAAGGGTTTCCTGTTAAACTCTCAGAAATATCACAAAGGTGGTTTGATCACCCTCACATCACTTTTGATACCAGTGCTATGCCATGCAGACAAATTTTTCTGTTTAAAAAAAAAATCTGAAAAAAGTCATGCTTTATAGTTTAGTTGCAAGCACACTATTAAGTGGGGAAAACCTTGATACTTTTTCTTTGGGTTTTTTTTACTAGATTTAGCCCTTTTAAGTCCTAAAATACTTGGAAGTATGTTTATCACCAATGCTTCTCTAAAATCTCAAGAGATAGCATTGCTGAGAGCCCTATACATGAATAATCTTAAAATACTGAGAGAAAATTTATATCTGCTCTCTTCCCAGAAGAACCATGCATCACCCAGTAAAAATAGATTTGTGATGATATAGTAGTAGCAGTTCTCAGTCTAGAAGTTGTTCCCTTTGGAGTGGGATGTGTAGAACTGAATTCAGATGGGCACATGGGAGACTGGCAACTCTGTGGGTAGGGATATGAGCAGGAAAAAAGCAACATAGTTGCATTTTTGGAATAGTGGTTTTGATGCTGAACCTGGGAAATCACAAGATTACATTTCATGAAATCCCTGGTATCCTGGAAATTTGCTCTTCTCCATGGAATTTTTCCTTACAAGGTCAGTATTTAGACTCCCTAGTGGTATTTTTTCAAATATACTTTTAGAACAGCTAACTCTTTAAACATGGCAGAGACAAGCAGCTGCATCCCTAAAATGATCCTTGGCAGTTGACTACTGCTTTCCCCAGCTGACAAGTTTTCCTGTTGTCTTCCGCTTCCCTTTTGTGTCAGGCAGTTGATGATACTTGTTTGTCCTGTAATGGGAAAGCAGTTTCCTCCATCCCATACTAGAACAAAGTCTGACTTTTTAATTTTTTTTTTTTTAAATTTTGATTCCTGGGTCACTTCTTTATCCTCTCTCATGTAGCAGCTTAAAAACACTGTGAGTGCCATCCAGAACTGCATGTTTGTTTTTCTTGCTTTATGAGTATCTGCACAGTCTCAAGTAATTAACAATTGTTTCCTCCCTGTACATTCTTAGTTGATGGATTATTAATGCTATGGTTACCCGCACAGAAGTCTGCATGCAGAATAAGGGAATATGTTGAGGACAAAAAATTCATTGTAGAGCCAAAGAATTTGAATTTAGACTTCTTAAAGTAATTTAGTTGCTTACCCTCAAACTTGTTCTCTTTTGTCATGGAATTTTTGATGTTTTAAAATATCCATGTAGGATATAGTATAGTAATTCCTTCATCTATTCCTGTTTGGATTACAGTGTTTCCCAGGTTTTGTCACGGATAGCTTTCTGTTTTCATGGTTCAAAGCATCTGTAAGACAAATGCAGCTATCTGTAAACTGTTTGTGCACTTGAATGTGAGGAGGACACAGTGATGTGGTGAGCTTTCTTCTTTGAAAACGATTAACATGTCCTGTGCTCCATTCTAGTTTTTAATGGAGCTCATTTATCTCATAGAAGGGGAAGCCACCTTTCTAAATCAAAGGGTTTATTAAACTTACTTTTACGTGTTTTCTATAGTATGGTCCTTGATAATCTATGATCTCTTGTCTAAACTTAATCTCTCTATTGCCCCAGAGTACTCCTGTAGGTTATTCCTGTCAACCCTAAATAAACTGTATAAGGATTAATAGTTAGACGTAAGTGAAAATTCCGGATGAGTGAAAGAGTCCAAATTACTTTTTCTGAGGTATGAAATGCATTGTTTTATGGGATATTTTATCAGCTGTGAGTATTGTTGGTTTCCAAATTGATGACGCATGGTGTTCCAGTAAATTTGCCTATGACTTTAGCTAAGGTCCAAGGTGGTGGTGCGCTTCATCCATGGAAATTGTCTGCAAAGTTATTTTCTGTCAGTAATGATAAATTCATATTGCTATTTATGCTTTCCTGTGTCTTCCTAATCACACCCCCCTCCGAATAAAAGCTGAAGAACCCAAACGGAACATGTTAATCTGATGCTTAGTATGTGCATTTATTTTTATACAAATAGTTGTGCCATGCCTCCATACACCAAAAATGTAAAAATTCTTTCCTTTCTATGAAGTTACTATGAAGTTACTGAACTTTAAAACTCTTTAGAGGACCTTTTGGAAAAGAAACCCACCAAAAGAGTTTTTCAGAGTTCTTCTTGGCTCTTTCTTGTTTATGTTTTCTTTCTGTCACGTACACAAACGTTCAGGGCAGGGAAAAATTTAAAACACTTGAAACTCAGCAGATGAAGAAAGAGAATGACTAACATTTACTGATGATGTTCTTGTGGTACTTTAAATTATACTCAAAGCAATTTGCACAGTGTTAAACTGTGATATTTGAGCTTGGAGGAGGACCCAATTTATCCTGCTGTACTTAGGTTTTGGTGTGTTGCCCTTTGGGTAGGGGCAAGATGGTCAGACAGTGATTCTGGCTCCCAAAACAATTTTAGTAGTCCTCTGGAATCAACTGATGGGCCAGCCAAATTACACTTATTGCCTGGAAGACAGGGAAAGGAGAGGAATTCCTTTTTCCTTGGTTAATACAGGGCTTGACAATCTCCCATATTGTTGTTAACTACCTGGACAACGGAAAGAAGGGCATTTCCAGCAAGTTTGTGGATGATATTTAAATGGGGTGGGAGCAGTTGATATGGGTAGGGTAGGGATGCTTTTAAGAAGGACCTTGTCAGACTGGAAAAATGGATTGAGAGAAACCTCATGCAGTTCATCATGGGCAAGTGAGAGTTTTAGTACCTGGTTTGGAAAATCTCTGTGTGGTACAAGCTGGTGGTTGGAGAGCAATGCTGCTGAAAGGGAATTGAAGAGGAATGTGAGTCAGTAGTGTGCCCTTGTGGTGAAACAGAACCAACTGCAGCAGGTCAAGGAAAGTGAGTCCTTCAGTGACAGTTCTGCACCTTTCAAACCACATCTGGAGTATTGTGTCCAGTTCTGGACTCCCTGGTGCAAGGAAGATGCTGATAAACTGGAGCAAGTCCAGTTGTCCAAGATGATCGGGGCTGACGCATATGACATAAGAGCCTGACAGAACTGGATTTGTCCAGAAGAGACATCTATGGAGTAATTTATTACTATTTTCTGTCACCTAATTGGGGGGGGGGGGGGGGGGAGTACAGAGGTGACAGAGACAGACTCTTAACTCAAGAGGCAACAGATGCAACTGCAACAAGTGAAACTCCCATGTACACATCAGGGGAAGAAAAAGGTTGGCATCAGGGTGGTCAAACACTGGAAGAGGTGCCCAGAGGGCCAGTGGTATCTCCATCCTTGAAGGCGCTCGGAGCTCAACTGCCAGGGCCTTGAGCAACTTGATATAAGCTGGCCCTACTCTGAGCAGGGCATTGGACCAGGTGACCTTAGAGTTTCCTTCAAAACTAAATTACTGTATGAGCTGAGGTAGGAGCGAGAGTGTCTTGAACCAGATGAGGGTCTGACGACACTTGTTAAATTGCCTGTTGTGATCTGCAGATATTCCTGTAAGAGTGTAGGTGCATGACTGCTTAGCTGGAAATATAAATGGCCCAACGCATACAGATGGTTTCCTTTTATTTTTTTTTTCTTAGTTCATTCAATAATATGCACTAACACTTAGGCCAGTGACTGTCTGACAGCTTTAAGACAGTAAGAATATGTATAACGGGAGGGGCCACACTGACAAAGCCCTTACTGAAATAGTCTTTGTTGTTGACTGCTGTTCTATGTAAGGCAGATAAAGTAGCTGTTTTGCCTCCTACGGAAAAGAAAGAAGCACAAACTCCCTTGTTGTGGATAGCAAAAGAAGCCATGCAGAGTGTTGTGGTCGTGATTCATGCTCCCTCTGGTTCAGCACCTTAGCTGCAAGAACTTTTATCCTGTCAGTGATTTTATTTGCCTTCCACATCTTCATTTTGTAAGGAAGTTAGGGCAGGAGTTAGCTGGGCTCATTGACAGAGCTTTAAACTAGATTTGAAGGGGGAAGGGGACAAAACATCAGCCCATCTGAAGTGCATGTATACCAATGCACACAGCATGGGTGACAAACAGGAGGAGCTTGAAGCCATGATGAAACAGGAAAGTTATGATGTAGTGGCTATTACAGAAACATGGTGGGATGTCTCACATGACTGGAGTGTGCCAATTGATGGCTACAAGCTCTTTAGGAGGGATAGACAAGGAAGGAGAGGTGGTGGGCTGGCGCTGTATGTTAGGGACTGTTATGATTGCCTTGAGTACAAGTGTAGTGAAGACAGGGTGGAGTGTCTTTGTGTTAGAATCAGGGGGAAGGCCAACAGGGCAGATGTTGTAGTAGGAGTCTACTATAGGCCACCCACCCAGGACAGAGAGGTGGATGAAATATTCTATAGGCACTTAGGAGAAATCTCACGATCGCTTGCCCTTGTTCTTGTGGGAGACTTTAACTTCCCAGACATCTGCTGGAAAAACACAGCAGAGTGGGACCAGTCCCAGAGATTCCTGGAATGTGTGGGAGACAACTTCCTGACGCAGCTGGTGAGAGAACCAACCAGAGAAGGTGCCCTGCTGGATCTCCTCTTGAACAGAGAAGGACTGGTGGATGATGTGGTGGTTAGAAGCCGACTAGGGCACAACAATCATGAAATAATAGAGAGGCCAGGAGAGGGGGCAGCAGAACTGCCATCCTGGACTTCCAAAGGGCTGACTTTGTCTTGTTTAGGCACCAGCTTGACAGGATCCCTTGGGAGATGGTCCTGAAGGGTATAGGGGTCCAGGAAGGCTGGGCACTCTTTAAATAGGAAGTCTTTATGGCTCAGGAGCAGGTGGTCCCCAGGTGCTGTAAGAGAAGCTGGTGACAGAGAAGACCACCCTGGCTAAACAGGGAGCTTTGGCTGCAACTCAGGGAGAAAAGGAGAGTTTACAGCCTTTGGAAGAAGGGGCTAGCAGCTCTCAGTGATTACAAAGAGGCTGTGAGGCTATGCAGGGTGGAAATCAGGAGGTCTAAAGACCAGCTGGAAATTAATCTGGCTTCAGCAATCAAGGGCAACAAGAAATGTTTCTGTAAGTATGTCAGCAGCAAAAGAAAGACCAGGGAGAGTATCCATCCCCTGCTAGACGCAGGAGGAAACATGGTAACAAGTGATGAGGAAAAGGCTGAGGTGCTTAATGCCTTCTTTGCCTCAGTCTTTAATAACAAGACTAGTTGTATTGAGGGAATTCGGCCTCCTCAGCCAGAATGACCCCCCCTGCAATCCAGGAGGAGATAGTCAGTGACCTACTGCATCACATAGACACACACCAGTCTATGACACCAGATGGGATACACCCGAGGGTGCTGAAGGAGCTGGCTGGGGTGCTCACAAAGCCACTTTCCACCATTTACCAGCAGTCCTGGCTGACTGGGGAGGTCCCAACAGATTGGAAATTGACCAATGTGATGCCCATACATAAGAAGGGTCGGAAGGATGATCCGGGAAATTACAGGCCTGTCAGCTTGACTTCAGTGCCCAGGAAGCTGATGGAGCAGCTCATCCTGAGTACCATCACACAACACATGCGGGACAACCAGATGATCAGGCCCAGTCAGCACGGGTTTATGCAGGCAGGTCCTGCTTGACAAACCTCATCTCCTTCTACGACAGGGTGACGTGCTTATTGGATGAGGAAAAGGCTGTGGATGTTGTCTGCCTCGACTTCAGTAAGGTCTTTGACACCATTTCCCACAGCATTCTCCTGGCAAAACTGGCTGCTCGTGGCTTGGATGGGCACACGCTTTGCTGGGTAAAAAACTGGCTGGATGGCCGGGCCCAAAGAGTTGTGGTGAACGGAGTTAAATCCGGTTGGCGGCTGGTCACGAGTGGTGTCCCCCAGGGCTTGGTTTTGGGGCCACTCCTGTTTAACATCTTTATTGATGATCTAGACGAGGGGATCAAGTGCACCCTCAGTAAATTTGCAGACAACACCAAGTTGGGTGGGAGTGTTGATCTGCTCGAGGGTAGGGAGGCTCTGCAGAGAGACCTGGACAGGCTGGAGCGATGGGCTAAGGCCAACTGTATGAGCTTCAGTAAGGCCAAATGCCGGGTGCTGCACTTGGGCCACAACAACCCCCAGCAGTGCTACAGGCTTGGGGAGGAGTGGCTGGAGAGCTGCCAGTCAGAGAGGGACCTCGGGGTGTTGATTGACAGCCGGCTGAACATGAGCCAGCAGTGTGCCCAGGTGGCCAAGAAGGCCAATGGTATCCTGGCTTGTATCAACAATAGCGTGGCCAGCAGGGACAGGGAAGTGATCTTACCCCTGTACTCAGCACTGGTGAGGCCGCACCTCGAATACTGTGTTCAGTTTTGGGCCCCTCACTACAAAAAGGACATTGAATTACTCGAGCGTGTCCAGAGAAGGGCAACGAAGCTGGTGAAGGGTCTGGAGCACATGTCGTACGAGGAGCGGCTGAGGGAACTGGGATTGTTTAGCCTGGAGAAGAGGAGGCTGAGGGGAGACCTCATCGCCCTCTACAACTACCTGAAAGGAGGTTGCAGAGAGCTGGGGATGAGTCTCTTTAACCGAGTAATAAGTGATAGGACAAGAGGGAATGGCCTCAAGTTGCACCAGGGAAGGTTTAGACTGGATATTAGGAAGCATTTCTTTCCAGAATGGGTTGTTAGGCTTTGGAATGGGCTGCCCAGGGAGGTGGTGGAGTCCCCATCCCTGGAGGTGTTTAAGAGTCGAGTTGACATAGCGCTGAGAGATATGGTGTAGTTGGGAACAGTCAGTGTTAGGTTAATGGTTGGACTGGATGATCTTCAAGGTCTTTTCCAACCTAGATGATTCTGTGATTCTGTGAAGTTATTCAATTATATACTTCTTGAATAAATCATATAATATGTAATATTGTATCTTGAGACATCTTTTTTTGTCTTTTAGTTACTGTGATTATCTGTCCCAAAGGAACTATAGACAATATAAAATTTTTTCTTGAACAGTAATTTTTCATTTTTCCTTCTAGGTATCCAGGTACATAATAAAATGCCAGATAAGATAATAATGTGCTCTAGGATCCAAATCTTCAAAAGTGGATTCCTCAAATGGGAGCAGCAAATACAAGCCTGTAATATTTGGGTATTTAGTGGCTTGATTTTTTTTTTTTTTTTTTAATTGATTGCCCAGCTTCAGCCATCTGCTTTGAAAGTCTTTTATGAGAATATCATTATACAAACAAACTGTTTCATTTCTGGGAGAGGTAAAAAGTTACTATTTGCATCCACCTCTCCCCTCATGTCCACTCAGTCATGGTAGTTGATAGAAAGGCTCAACAATCTATTCTGACAAATGCCTGGGACATACTGCAATAACATAAATATGTTCGAGTCCCGTACAGAAGAGACCAAAGAAATTCTTGGAAAAGGCAAAGCTGATGTGTTTTTTTTCTTTGTGGTTTGTAATGGCTTTTTTATTATTATTTTTGAAGGTGTGAGTGTATACCACAGAGCTCTTCTGGCTGCAGTATGTCTTTCCATGTGCAACTGACTTAAAATTCATGATGAGGATGTCCTAAACCATGAAAAGACTAGGAAGCAGCTAAAGAATAAGTAGCAATGTTTACACTCTAAAATGGTGAGTCAGAGTCATGGGTGCATGTGGCCATGGACTTGGCAAAATGCAGGGCAGCTGCTCAGAATCTGCAGTAAAGGGAGAGGGACCCAAATGAAAGTGGGTATCTTTTTTTTTTTTTTTTTTAACAGCATGGATCACCTAAACACTTCTGTATTTAAAAACAATTTTTTAAAAGAATTTCCAGTGTGTGTTTGCTGAATAGTAATGTAGATAGCACGAAGGTTTTGGCATGAAGTAAACTTAAAGAGCTTTTATGGTTGTTTAGCTCTGAGTTATTTCCAGTTTACTTGTCTCTTGCTGCATGAAAAAGTCCTGTGTGCTGCCACTGCTGATTAATATCGTTTACCATTTTAATTCAGAGGGACATGTACAGAACGTACAAGCGTAAGGACAATCAGATGTTGCCAACCTGATTTGATTTGAACATGATTAATAGTAACTGCAGGGCTTGACTTGTTTATAGACTTAAAAACTAACCAACAAAACAGCCTCCCCACCCCAACTTACATCCTTTGAAATGAAAAACTTCTGTGCTTATGTGCATGTCGGTGTTCTCTAGCAGCTCCTCTTTCCCTTTAGCTTTCTTGCTTGCAAACCTGTGAGCCAAATGATGGACTGGATGAGCTTCAGTTTTTTATATCAATTTTTTTCTGCTTCCGAGTTTGCCTTTTTTTTTTCCTTATTGTCTATTCTACTGAAACTGGATCTTGAGTAGGTGAGTCTAAAAATCTGTGAAGCCACTGTTTCCAGAATAACTGAGGCTTTCTCCCTTAGCTATGATATAGCATATGAGCCACAAAATCAAAAAAGGGGATACTCATTCATCTTGGTTGTTTATTAAATAAACTTTTTTTTTAATATATATATAATTGAACATAGCTATTGTTTTGCTATTCCCCTGGAAATAGTAGAGAGCATGATGTGAATATGGAAAAATTCCTCTGAACACATGTAACACTTCTGCTTATTTTGGGTTAGAGGTTGGTAGTCTTCCTAAAATACAGGCCCTTGGCAGACTTTAGTTTCAATATTTAGTGAAGATTCATGCTGTCAAAGGGGAAAGGGAAAATAACGAGAATGTTTACCATCATGTACTGTACTTATGTAGTCTTCCTGTGTATCCTGAGCAAACTTCTCGGATCTTTTTGCTTCCAAATCTAAACAACATAATCCCTCAAATCTCCAGAGAGATTGCTGAGGAAAACTGTAAGGCTTCTTGTGGTTTAGTGTCCTCATACTCTAAATAACTGTGACTAGAGTCTCTTTCAGCTGTTTCTTTTGTTTTCACCAAGAGCTCAGGAAACACTAAATGGTTAAATTTTTCCTTTCTAAAATAAAATGTTGAGCAGTCTCTCCTTCCATTCAATAAGCAACATAGGGGCTTCTAGCTGCCAGCTGCAGCTTTAGAGGGATATGGTGTATGTACAGGATATATATTGTGTTCAGGGGAACACACGTTACTTTGGCAGTCTTTCCCTGCTTGTGTGTTGTGTTGAGTCAGCTGAAGTACTTATATCTATTTTTAGTATCGCTTTTGATAAATCACAAATGTAGATGCCCTTGGTTTGTCAACCGAGTGTCTTAAATTTGGATGTGCTAAATCATCTCTAAATTGAGGAGTGATGCATTTTGGAGATTTGTTTTGGATCATGTAGGACTATGTTAAAAATCTATTTTTGGGACACTTTGTCTCCATTTTGTAGCTTCCAGGTATGAATGTCACAACTTGTTAAAGTCTCTACTTGTTATGAAATACAGTGACTGATTAATAGCTGAATCCAAAACCTGTTAGACTACAGATTTTGCTATATCATGTCTCATCATAGTATGGGATTGCCTTAAAATTAGATTGCTGTATACTGAGGCAATGGAAATAGACTATTTGGAGACAAAAAAAACCCACTGTCTTGCAGTGCAGCCTTAATTATTTGTCATAAAAGACTTAATCTAAGTTTAAATAAAATAATAGAAGTTTAAATAAATGGCAGTGTAGTATATAATGCTACTGAATTCTAGGTAGTTGTGGTCCAGATGAGTAAGTGTTCTTTGTAGACTGTCGGATGCAGGTGTTTTCCTGTTGATAACAGCAATCACTCCTGATGGTTATAGTGCTGAAATCAAATTTAACTTTGCAAAATGAAAAGCAGAATTTTTGTTTCATTAATTTCTGTTCAGCTGTCACTTCCTTCTATAACCTGAAATTTCAGGAAGAAAGAGTGTGAAAATTCAGTGTGTCTGCTGTTAAAGTTGCAGGAGGTTGATAGAAGTAACATCCCAAAAAAGATTATAATTCATACTGAGCTTTCAAATACTAGCTTCAGGGCTTGAAGGAAACAGTGAGAACGGTTTCTGGGTGAGATAGTGGGCAGCTTTAGAGACGATGATGTTTAAACTCCATTTTCTCTGGGAATGCTGAGGATCTTAACCCAGCTAGCAGTTAGGAGAAAAAGAGTGGTTGACTTTTATGCTAGTAGGATCAGATGGCTTTCTAGTGAAGAACCATTAAAAAAAAATTCATAAATTCATTAACTGCACTGTCTGGCTGCACTGTGTTTTTCTTTCTCTTCTATTAGGCTGAGTTAGATGTAGTGTATGCATTTGATGTACTTTTCTCACAACCATCTTCCCAGGATGGACTAGACATACCAATTAGGCTTCATGGCTGAGCATTGGACTATGTAGTCTCCTACTGTTTTTCCATTTGTGTATTTCTAGAACTGTCTTATTGATCATTAAACAACAATTTTCTGAAATCTAAATTTTCACACATCATGAAGCAATAGTGCAGTAGATACGTGCTCCACTTCTTGTTTTAGATTATAGTGCCTCCAGTTCTAAAAAAAGTCAATTTGAGGAGGAGGTACTACAGTGGGTGTCACTGGAGTCTTCCTAGTGCAGCTGTTTGTGAAAGGCATTGTTTTGCAGGGACCCTTAGCTTGTATGGGGCAGTTCTTCTTGACTTTGCAAGCACTTATCCATTTGTTTTTCAGCTTTGCACTATGACTGTATCTTTCTCATAGGAAAGTCAACAAAGTCTTCAGCAGTTTCTCAAAATAAAAGAACACCAAAAAAACCCCCAACCACCAAAACCACTGTAAAAGATTTAGTCTTGCTATTTCCTTAATTTTGTCACTTTTAAAAATTATTTCAGACTTTTTGCAATATGAGCGCTGGAGAACTCTTTCATGTGGCACCTCAGATTTGTGATAATTATTCTTCTGTTGCCAAGAGTTGGGACTTCTAATATATTGATAGGTAATGATACTACCTGGTTTTTCTACAGCTGACTCCTATAAGTTGTGCTTATAAAGGGATCACACATTACAACTTCAAAGGAAGAAGACTGAAAGAGGCAGTCACACACAGTGGTTTGTATGACATGGCTTACACCTCATGTCCTCGGAAGTTTGTTGAAATACACTTTTTTTTTTTTTTTTTCCTGCATGTAATGTACCTAAAATGAGCAGTGGAGTATTTAACAGGCTTCTAAAGAAGCAGCATGGAGTGGGTAGTGTGACAGGTGAGTATCTGGCTATCTAGGAAACTTTCTAAAGAAAGCTGCTGGCATTGTCTCTGCCTGATACCATGGGATTTTGTCGTAAGCGTTCATTACTGTGGTGTGCTGGAAAGTGTCAAGTGTTTTTATTCTGCCTGAAGATTCTCTAGTACCACTTCAGTAATTGCAGAAAAGAGTCAGAAGGTTTTGGCAGTCGCTGCTTACATGTTTCTATTGCTGCATTTTGCATGGCTCAGACATGTAGCAGTAGAAGGCTCAGAGGCCTTCTGCTGAAGCTGGGTATAAAGACCACAAAGATGAGAAGCAAAAATGGAAGAGCAGCAAATGAAAATTATAAGATTATCGTGTTTATGAGTTTCCTAGTACTGGAAGGTAATAAATAACTCACTACTAGACAGTTCAATACTGTGAAAAGAGTAGTGAGACTACAGGTGGAAGCAATTTACACAAATCTCTTCTCCCATTTATTCATGTGTTTCTAGTTCTTCACAAACTAAAACACAGAACCGTTTTTCTACATTGAGTGACAGCCATTCTGCATTGCCAGAGCTGCCCATTATTTTCTTAAGACGTGAGGGTTCTTTAAAAGGCGTTAAAGATGTGACTGGAATATAACTTATATAATGTGAACTAGAACATAGCTATAGAGTTCTCCTTATTGATGAGCACTGAGTCAAGTAAATCTTGACCTGTAAGGATTTTGTTTCTTTTTAAAGAAACATTTTCTTTAAGTGCCCACTCGCACAATCTGCTGTTAGTATGTGTTGAAATATTTCTGGTTGCTTATTTCCTGAGCTTTGTCAGTAAGTTATGAAATTCAGAACTTCTGTTTTTATAGAATGAGTTGATAATGTTCATTCTATTCCCAGTTTAAGGACTGTCTCCTAGATGGGTAGAGTTACTTGCACAAAAACATTGGAATGTAAGGATTCCTGCTCGCAGTAATGACATTTCTATATAAGGCATGGGTAGCTGTAAGTAGACCTTTTTCTGCCTGTTTTTTTTTTAATAGTTTACTGGTTTTTAAGTAAATTTATGACCTGTGGGAGAATCTCAGAAATATCTGAAAACAATTATATACATAGTTTTCTCCTCCTGTCATGTAGCTGATATACTTACAGATCTCTTAAAGAATTAGAAGACAGCAGGAGTCAAGTAAGTTCTCTGGTAACCTGTGATCAAACTTGTCTATGCAGGAGTCCATTCTATAGTTTAGATCTAGTTTTTCTGCTAATATCGACAAGAAACTGTGCTTCTTGCTGTCGTTGAGGAGGAAGTCATCTGTCAGCATCCGAGGGCAGTTGCACCCAACTGAATTCTCATCACTTAGATGAGCTGCAGTGGGAACAGAATACGAGTGCATTGATCCAAGGCAGCTATCCCTGCAATGAGAAGTTGAATCTTGTGACCTTTCTCACAGCACACAATGGATTTGTGTACAAATTTGAACTTATTTTCTGACACTTTCCTAACTTTTGCTTCCTTTTTTTCTGTCACATGCAGTCTAAGAATAGTGATGATCTTTGAGACTGTGGATGGGAGGGAAGTGGTGCATGTTCCTAAACCTCCCCCCCATCATTAGCTAGCAATGCATCACCAAATATTCTGTTTTCTTGAAAGTGAAGTTTAGATAATAGCTATATGTACTAGCATGCCTATATTCTAGCTGTTTAAAATATAAGTACAGGCAGACTGGATGGAGAGTATAGTGTATATATACGCTGTGTATATGCATTTGCACTATATTGTATTACTTGAGAGACATAGAAATGCTGTTAAAATATTCATCCCTGTTTGTGCTGCATGGTTTTGACTTGATGAGCTCACCAGTGCTATAGCAAAGGCAATCAAAACTTCAAAAGTGTTTCCAAAATTTTTTTTTTGGTGACCAAGATACATTTATTAGTTCCGCTTTGTACGTGGTATATGTCAGTTGATACTTATTTCTCAGAATGTATAGATAGTTTGGGGAGTGTGGTCTTTCTTTGTAGGTATGTCTTGATTTATGGGGTTTTTTTCCCTTATCGTTACTTCTGCAATTAAAAAGAAACTAAAAAGTTTAGATATTTCGAGGTATTGGAGTGGCACATGTGCCAGTATCTTTTTTTTTTAAACTTGCTCTCCCCCCTCCCCTTGTAGCAAAAGAATTAAATCCTTAAAAGATATGGCTCCATCTTTGTTGTATGTTAATAATAAAAACCTCCATGATATTCTTACTGCAAACAAAATGCTGTACAGTAATAGGCTATACTGGGCCTGTGTGATTAGTATATTGGAATATATCCTATTATATTGGAAATAATCTGAAAAAGAGATGACCTGTATTTTTGGGCTGTATGCCTGTAATGCTGTATATCTGTCATGGGCACACCTTGAAGCCCCACCTGTGACCAAGACCCCTAGTACTTACCAGATTGTTGTAAATAATCTCTGCCGAAACCACCTTTTTTTTTTTTTTTTTTTGGATCTGTGAAACTGGTGGGCAGTTTCTGTGTCTTTTGCATCTGTGAAACTGGCTCATCCTTGTGGGAGGAGGTAGACTGCAAAGAAAACTTTGAGCCACTGAAATATATGCAAAATAAAACCAGGAATATTATGTGTGACTTCACTGGAACACGTTGTTACTGTCGGCCTGAGTGGTACTGTAAATTTGGATTGTAAAAAAGCTAACTCACTTGTGTGAGCTGGCAGAGGAGGTAGGTGGAATTTTGAGTTTTCATTGGTGTGTCCTTGGCAGCTACCAGTAAATCCTGTGACACTACTTTTCCTTCCGCTTGGCAGTGGAGCTGTGAGCTGTGGGCATGGACAGGGCATGCTCCACAGTTGCCTGATCAAATACCAAAGCCTGGTTTCTTTAGATGGCTTACTGCTGGCTGATCTATCAGCCTGCTGAAGGAGCTTCAGGCTAGGGAAAAGTAATGTGTTTTGTAAAATTAATCTGTTGCTTGGTCCGAAAACTGTTACAGACCGCTTAGAAAAGCGTGTTGGATCTAACACAGGTACTTTTAGATCTTAGAAATCTGTGGCAAAGCAGTGCCTGCTGAGTTTGGAGAGGAATTTAAATTGGATCAATGTGAATTATGTGAGTGGGTCTGTTAAATGCGTTTTAAGAATTTTTCTGGGTTTTGTTGCTGCTAATAGGTTAACTACCTGCAATGGGCTAAAGCACAAGGATGCTGATGTAATATTTAGTAGAGCTCAAATACCACTGCTCTTGCTGTACCTCAAATTACCTACCTCTGTGAAGCATAAATTAAAGTTCTGGAGTTATAACAACTTTTTTTTTCTTCCCAAATTTCATTGATGAAGTACGAGAACTTCCTGTATCTGCACAGAGGAGACTAGCACACTGAATACCCATAACATCTTTAATTGTTTTATGGTAGCATGGTTTCTCTGCATTTCCTTAGTCCTCTACCGTTTGTGGTTTTTACTGGAGGATACGTCATAGAAGAGGGAATGTACAGGCTGTTCTTCTTCCAGACACCATTTCTGTCTTGGTTTACAAGTTCTGGTGGGAGTTGTCCAAGCCAGAGTAGTAGAGCAGTACTGTGGTTCCCATGCAGACTTCTCAGAAACTCTTTAGTAAAGCCTAAACTAAAAGGAAAGCTCTGTGGTCACAGTTCCCACCCATGTGCTACTCTGATGTCTATTCTGCTTTCATTGGGATCTCAACTGGTAAATAAAGAGCAGAGGGCAGAGCCCCTGGGGTTAGGCTCTCCCCCAGAGCTGGTTTTACTCTTGCATTGCTCAGAACCATGTCCAAAGAGCTGTCTGTGATCTCTCTTTGAGCCTTGCGCGTCTGAGCTTTAGCTGGCTCAGCTGTCAGACGCTGAATGTCAAACCTAGGAGACTGCTGCTTTTCCATGGAAACGCTCTGTGCGATTGCAGAAATAATCAGGCATGTCTGGTGGTTGCTGTGCCCTATTGTTGGATGCTTCCAGACACTAAACTGAATTGTCCTACCTTGACAAACTGAGTTTTCAGCCAAAATCCAGCTCTGCTTTTGTCATCTCTTGCTTTTTTTGAATGCAGATGGATTGAAAAGCATTAGTGTCACAGTTTATTCTGCTGTTGGAATGTAAGCCCCTTGATGATGGCTTTTCCCTTCTTTCTGTTCACACACATACTGCAAAAGCAGCTCCAGACCTCTTGCTTCTGGGTAGGTACCACCAGTATGAGCCGTCTCATGCCTTGTATGTGCAAGGCCTGAGCTGCAGTTTCCTCCTCAGGGAGGCTGTGCTCTTGTACATTCTCTTTAACAACTCTTCCATGCACTTTGTTGTACTATTGACATAAAAATTATTCAGTGTTTACAAAAAATTGTGTTAACTGTTTCTCTGCCATCAGCAATTTCCAAGAAGATTTTCTTTCCTAGAGAAAGTAGTTCTAATCTAGGGCCTTTGGATTGATGGATGTTTTTTAAATTACATTGTACATAATTTACTTTCCATAATACTTTAAAATTATATTAATCAATGTGCCTGACTAACTCTAGATATGCTTTGGTGTGGTCTAAATTTAAAGAAAAAACTATGTCCTTTTCTACAGGCGTTAGTAGCTTGGAGGCACTACTGGTACAGCTCGGTGGGAGAGGTGTCGCAAAGAATTTGGAAACTAGAGTAATTCCAGTTTATGAAGTAAGTGTTTCAGTGTATTGGGCTGGTGCTGTTTGTGATCTGAAAGTAACTGTCTTTGGAGACATAACAGTAGAAGTCTTGTTTTTTCTACTTCTGTAAGGAGTTTAATTTCATAACTTCAGAGTTCTTCTGGAGGACTGCCTATGAAGGAAGGATAACTTCCAGGCTTGTACCCCAAATAGGTCACTAAGATGGCCTAGTCTGAGCTCTGTCCATGTTTCTTTGTTGTCCTTTAATGACAGTTGCCAAAAATAAGCATCCGTAGAAACAGCTGTTGTAACATTGGAAGAATGATTTTGTAGTGGATGGAGACAGTCTATGTCATTGAACTGGTGAGAAGGAGGTAGCTCGTGTTCCTGCTGCTAATCCTGCTTTTGTAAGCAGCAACAGTTAGGAAGGGAAAGGTTTATCACTCAAAACATTGACATCACTTAATCAAACAGCGGCTGTAAGAACAAGAGCAAAACAGTAATTGTCCCTTCTCCCATGCCTAGCACACACGTGCTCCCGGCCCATAGGGGCACCATGTGAAAGAAGGAGAAGCTATAGTCTAGTTTTCCTGTGACGTTGAGGAAGCATGTGCTGATGCAAAAACATGGGGCCTGAAGACACTTGGGAAGTAAGAGGAGTGCAACTCACCCAGGTGTGAGGTCTCCATTTGTTTTTTATCTGCAGAGGTGCTGCTGAGGAAGCACTTGCTGTCTGTCGAGCTTTAATTCATTGTTTTCCTTCTGCCAAGTACAGTCTTTTTTAATTTAGGAAAACAGCCAATTGAGATAAGACTGGAAGAACATCTCTGTCATACACATAGATCTTAAAAGGACCAGTGTGGAAGCCTTACCCCTTCTATGCTTGTCACAGAAGATGTTAGATCTTGGAATTCTGGACAAGTAAGAGGAAATTTTGCAAGTTTCAGCCCTTACAGTTGCTTACAGAATATATTTTTTTTATATACTCTTAAAAATTTAGACATCCTGTTTCCCTTGAAGTGAACTTCCTCAATACAAGATTGGTATCAAGTTAAGAGAAGTACATACATATTATATTGAAGCTGCTTTCTGTTTAGAAACAAAGCTGATAATATAATAGAGCAGATCAATGGTCTATTGTATTGTTTTATCTCTGGCAGTAATGTACAGTTGATACAGCTGTCAGGAATTACAAGGTTTTTAGTAGAAGTCTAAAAACAGGTATGAAAAATGGGCAACAGCTCAAAACCATGCAGGTGTGAGGCCTGGTGTCAGTTACTTACATGCTGTGGTTGGCTTTATAAATAAAGCTTTCAAATCTTATGCAGAGAATGGAGACTAACTTCTCTCAATATGACTTATTCTGAAGTCATGTAACTTGTTTTGGGTGAATAGATTTTAAGCAATCATCACGCAAAAAAAAAAAATCTAATCTGAAAAGATACATTTCTAAAGTTCGAGTCCCCACCGACTTGCATGAAATAACAAAGTCCTAGTCTGTCAGATAGCAGCTGGGACTGGAAAAAGCTGAAGCACATGGTGTCATTGTTATAAAAGACAATCTCTTCAATGGAATCAATTCAGGAGACAGGATGTCAATATGTTGTTTATTTTCATTAATACCTTCCAGCTAAAAACAATTTGTTCCTGGACTCCTATCTGGCTCAGACTGGGCCAGTGAATAAGGGCAGTTGGCTAAGTTTTCTTTCCCTTCTTCAGCCCTCTTCAAAAGCATTTTGGATGTGCTGTTTTCCTCTCTCTTTATCAAGTAGTTTGAATAAAACATTTGTCACATATACAGAGGATACTTGTTTAGTGTTGCTCCATGTAACGTACCTATTGCTTCTGCCAAAACTTGTAGTGCATCCCATTGTCCCTTTCTTTGTGTGAGGGCTGCTCTATGTGGTTTATTCAAACATTTGCACTGTGTCTGTGTAAAATCAGACTTAAGAATTAAATTCCAAGTAAGAAGCTGAAATGGATTCTGACTGCTGTTGCCCTTTATTCTGCTAGCAATCCTTCTATAATGAGTACAGCTAGTACTTGTTCAAAAACAGTCTAAGGATTTTTGTCAGTGTCTGGAACCCGTTTTCCAATGCCAAAATGCATGTAATATTTCAGTAAACAATAACATTTTTTTAAATATAAAGTTAGAATTAACAAAAATCTAGATTACTTTGTTGGAGATGTTTTTCATGAAGGGAAAAAAAAGACTGAAACTGAACTTGAATCCCTGTAATTTTGAAGTCTGTTTGCCAAGAACTGTAATTACTACAGGTTTTTTTCCATAAATACACAATACATAAAATCTATTAGTATATTAAAACTAATTTTTGAGCCATGGTCTTTATTTTTAAGAGGCAAACCAAGAAATTCTATTGGCGTGTTTCATAATGCTTAAATACTGAAAAGTTTTTGTTATTAACAATTGGCAAATTAAATAGGAAGTTGGCTTCCTTCCTTACTTTATTTTACCCTTGTTGCTGATGGATGATTAGGTTTGGCATCCGTCGTTGCTTAAGCAATTTCTGATGATGTAAAGATTGCTTATTTAGAGGAAGAAAATCCGTTGAAATTAGTGGCATGAGTCAGAATGATCTACTAGTCCTGGAGGCGAGGTTGGCAGACCAAGGTTTGGTCCCATGCCTGTCACTGGCACCTACAGTGCCCTTGTGAGCTCCAAGTCCCCTCCAAAGTCTGGGCCCTCATTAGCCACCATTCTTTCCATGGTGGGGACTCTCCCATGGCTTATGGGTATGCAAGCCCTGTCAGCAGCCATCTGAAGGGCTTCCAGTGTAATGCACTAGTAGTTTAATAGTGGTGTCTCTTACCAATGTAAGAAAGACTTAACTGTGTTTGCTGTGAAACAAAGCTAACTTCCTTATGCAGTGAAGATGAGGGAAACTGAAAATTTGGGGCGGTGGGGTGGAGAAAATTACTGAGCTCCATGCCTGGAGCCACCCAGAGGAAAAGATGGGCATTTTTGTGGTGATGGGCTTCAGCACAGGGTTTTTCAGTCTTCTGCAGGAACAAATGCTGCCCTGCAGGACCAGCTACAAGATCAAAGGTGCCATTAGGGGAGAAAGGAAGGGAAGATGGTTTCCTCAAAATAATAATTCAGCAGGCCTAAGTTAGCATGTCGCAACATGAAGTCCAAATTTGGCTCAGCATTAAGAAAAATTGCCCACGTTTTTTTGACGTGCTGTTAGTCATAAGCGCTGCATGGTTTTGAGAGCAAGGGAGAGGAAGTTTGAATGTGTCAAGAGAGGCAGACCATGGACTACCGTACTACATGCTTTTTCACATCCAGTGGTTTGAACCCTAAATATTTTGAGATGTGGTGCTGTGCAACTCATCAGTATTTAAAGCCTTAATATATTTTTTCAAAGGTCTTTTTGTTTTGCAGACAAGATCATTATCGGCTGGTCTTGAAAAGCCACTTCCCTTTCCCCTCCAGATCATGTCAGTGGGAATTTCACGGAGCGGGTGTATGCCACCAGTGTAGGTGTGTAGCTGTGCAGGATCTGGCCTGGTGAGAGCAGTGGTTTTAGACACAGCTTTTATGCAAAAAAAGGCTTTTCCAGACATGGACACACACTCCCGGCAGCCTGGGGGTGCATCAGAGGGACATGGTGGTTTTGCCCGCTGCTGACTCAGCATTGGTCTAGGCAGATGCAGGAGCAGA
Organism: Strix uralensis; assembly: GCF_047716275.1. Classification (NCBI taxonomy): domain Eukaryota; kingdom Metazoa; phylum Chordata; class Aves; order Strigiformes; family Strigidae; genus Strix; species Strix uralensis. Next base: position 71,581,400 of record NC_133976.1, on the reverse strand, counting down.
TAAGCCTGAGAGAAGCCCTAAGACCAAAAGCAAGGGTCTGTGCAGTTCTTGTTGAGGAAAACCCAGGTTGGGAGATGATAGTGTTATCGAGGGGAGCAGTTTCAAGGTTCAGGAGATAGAGATCAGGCAGCAGACCTTCCCATCATGCTGAAATCAAACCCATTCAGGAGAAGTAAGCCTGCCTTCAGAAAACCATTTTGTCAGGGGGAAAACCAGTCCTTAGCTAATTTCTCTGAGCCCTCTGTTTTATCAGTAAATGAAAACTCTCGCTAGCTCCCCCTCCATTTTAGCGTGTGTTTTACGCCCCCCCCCCCCCCCCCCCCCTTTCCCCCTCTGCGGGACGCGGGAATAGGCAGTGTCAAGGTTAAACCTGGCTGCAAGCTTTGGTGAAGGTGTGTGCCGCCTGCTCGGGAAGGCAAGGCACCTGCTAGGCATGCCCAGTGAGCGCTGGGAGCGGGCGCTCCCTTCCCTGGCGCGCTGCAGGGCTGAGGCACAAAGAGCGCTTGTTGCCCAGTCTCCGGGAGTCTCCCAGTGCCACCACTAGCTGGGGAGGACTGGTTACCATGGAGGCTGCCATCTGTTCGCTCCCCACTGGAATGTGATTATCCTCGCTGGGTTGGGAACCAGAAAAAGCAGGGGAGCGTGTGCTGTCGGCAATTATCCGCAATGGAGTGCGTTAATGGCAGGCTGGAATTAGCTAGCTGGAGGAGCACATAAAAGGATTTTACCAAAACTATTAATGATTTCTAGCCAAGAGGAGTGAGCTTTTTGCAAGGTCAGTACTAAATTCAATATGTATGTAAGTAGGTAATTTTTAATTGGCGCAGCAGCTTTATGATTTAAGGATGGTAGCACCGTGGAAATAATGCTTATTGTTAAGAGGGTGTGTGTGGGGAGAATTGTATTTTAAAGATCTTTGTTTGTGGGTTTCAGTTCAAGCAGTTTAATTTGGGGTCGTTAAAGTAGTAAGTCAGAACAATAACTGGCCGAACTGACACAAATAGAGCAATTGGTATCTCTTGTCTTTATGAAATGCTGTTCGCTGCCAAATCTGTTTGATTTACGTGCCTTTTCATGCTGATTGCTTTTTGTCTGAGTGATTTCTTTTTGGACGTGATACGTGTTTGGTTTTCATACTGGCATGAAGGGTGAGACAAGGAGGAAATGTTCAAACAGAGCTGGTGATACAATGGGTGTTTAGGGTGTTTTATGCAGTTTGCTCAGAGGAAGCAGCGTAAGGGAGGCAGAATGCAGGAGCAGGTTTTGCACTCTTCGTTCCCACCCTCTGCCCCTCTTTCCAACTCGCCAACTGACCAAACATTTTGGACTTTTTCTCTTATAGAGCTTAATTGTATGGAGAGTTGACATGAGTTTTCAGGTTACTCTGCAAATATTGTGACTGTTTTGGTAGCAGGATTTCATTTAAAGGGGAAAATAAGGTTAGCCATATATCTCAGTAAGGCTTTTGTGTCCTATAAATGTGCTGTAGGAGCTAGGAGTATTAAATTTTTTCATAATAAATGCATGATGAACGTTTGTGTGCAGTTCAAATTACTGACTTAAATGAGGGTCATTAAAATTAATTTGTACACCAAATAGACATAATGTTACTTCAGCAGATATTTTTAGTCACGAATGGGCTTTCCCTTTTCAAATAAAGCTCTTATGCAGCATCCCTCTTGCCAGGACTGCCATTTTTATTTGGTACAGGGGAGGACACTACTAAAGGCTTTTAATTAACACTGTGTCAGTCTTAATTCCACCAGTGTGCCTTCTGATTTTATGCACTTAAAATGTCATTGCATTGGAGTCTGGGAGAAAAGTTACCAGTGGAGTTAATAAGTCACGATTACAACATATTTGACTAGGATAAATTTTTAACTTACGAGATGATTTCCAAGTCTTGGTGTGTAACAAAAGTGTGCATGTGGGAGGTTGAGGGGGTTTTTATTTCTTTGAGTACTTTTAACTGTTTGTGGTGTATGAGCTTTTCTTGTGCTTGTGGGAGCTTGGTGTATGTGCCTGAAGTGGAACTGGGCGAGTGCTCTTAATGGAAGCTGTATCATCTTGTAATTATAAAGACTTTTTTTTAACCCCTTTCTTCTCCAGAATTTAAGCATTTCGGTGCTATTGAAGTGGGCAATTTATGCAAAACTTGCTTTTAATGGGCTGCAGTGGACTTGTTCACACCTGCAAGTTGCAGGTCTGTAGTTGTTAAAAAGAGTGCAGGAGGCAGATTGGCTTTTGTGCTTGAAAAGAGATTAGACTTTCACCCTTCAGACCCTGCACTGAACCTAGCTGGAGGAAGGGACAACTGCCCCAAGGTTATTCTGTAGCTGGTGTGGGATGCATTTCTGTTCCCCAGTCTGCTTCTAGGAAGGTAGCTGTTGCCTACAGGATTTGCTGTTGCTGTGGATGTGAATTACTGTCTTATTGGCAAGTCTTCACAGGCAGCAACAATCATATTGACATAAAGGTAATGGCTTGTATACCCCTTCTGGAGGTGATTTCTCCTGATTGCTAGCTGGTAGTGTGCTGAGAAGCTTGCTTTTCCACTGCCTTTGCTAAACGTGTTTCAAGGATAAATAGGGGACTTTTACATTTGGCGTTCTCCAGCTCTTATTATATTCTCTGACGAGCACTGTGTAATTGTCCAGACAGTCTTAAGCGAACAATTTTATTTCCTTCTTGAATTGTCTATATGTGGCTGTTGGATACTTTTTTTTTTCTTACTAAATTTTACTTTAGGTCACTAGGTCAGTGTTGATTTGCGGATGCAGGATTTAAAAGCTAGACACTCTTTAATCCATTTGAGCATCTGGTCTTTCATAGTAGACATCCCCTTTACATGTAACAGAGGAACTGTTAAATGTCTGTTTGAAATGAATAATTTTTTAAAAAAAGGTGGGTTTTTTACATCTTTGGTAAATTATTACAAGTGGCTCTGATGTTTATGCTTAATGCAGACAAATGAGGGTTGGTGTAATCTGCTACATGATCTTGTGAAGGAGATTTATTCTAAAATGCAGGCTTTGGGGGCGAGCAGAAGTGATGGGTCATACTGAGCAGTGATTTGTTTGGGTTTTTTTTAGGAGAGAAGCTCAATTTAGGTACATCATCTCACAAAAAAAGACATTGTGAATGAACTCCCAGTTAAATAGTGGCTAGAAATATAACCTAGGATACAGTGGGATGCTCATAATCTTGTTTATAAAGTCTCTACATACTAAGCTTTCAGGAAACTTGTTGTTAAATGGTAAAATCCTGAGTCAATATATAGGAAGTTGACTTGCATATAAACGATCACAATTGTTTTCTTCAAACAGACAAGTCTTTCTGCTTTTCAGTTGACACATGACTGTGGAATGCTGTTTGACATGGCTTGGATTTATTTATACATTGTGTTAGGGCTGCTACTTGGCGGAGCTTTTAAGCATGCTTAGTTTTCAATATGCTTTTTTCCTGCTGTTTACTTGTGTATTCTGAACATTAAAGCAAACAAACAAAATGCCCAGGCTCTACTCTCTCCTTGTAGTAGTATGGCTATTTCAAGGTTAAAGCCCTCTGAAGGGCCAACTGTTTTGGAAAGTCCTGGAGCCTGTTTACAAACTGTGCTCTCTGCAGCTCCCATGAAATAATGAAGTCCTCGGGATGCTGGATGTGGGAGGATAAACCTGCTGACACAGGCACTGCTGCTGTTGGTCTGTTTGCTGGGCCTTAGTCATGTAAAATTGCTTGCGTCTTTTATGCTTTGTATGGGTGGGGACAAAATGCAGGCATTAACACTTTTCACTGTGCTAGAAATTGCTGTACCAGATTTTAGAAAACATCAGATTTGAATTTGTTCAAATTCAAAGCAGATCAGTACTAAACTGGTGCGGTGAGACTGTGAGTAACTAAATGTGAGAGACCAGCAATGTGCAGATTAATGATACATCTATGAATTGTGGCAGGTTTTTTTAGTCTTTTTCCGAGTACAGAAGTACTTTTGTCCTTCCTTGTTGAGGTGTCTAGTTGAAGAACCTGAAGACTCAGAACTGTTCTGCAAATGATTTCAGAAAACATTCATCCCAGGTAATCCTTGTTCACAGCTGGGAGAACAGAGTGGGGATAAATGACTGCATGCCAGCAACAGAATATCTTGAAGTGGAATTATTTCTAAGGGGTTTTTCAGTACATCCAGTTGCTCTTACGCTATGCAATAATTAGCTGTTCATTTTAAGTACAAAAATACTACTTGGGCTGATAGAGACATGGGAATTGTTTGCTTTTTGATGAGTATCTGAGTAACGTGAGTAGTTGAGTATGTTTGGGAATGGGGAGCTCAGGACTGGAAGGAGCCATTTGGTCACTGAGGGGGTTTTGTGGGGGTTTTTCCCACACCCCCTTCAGTCACAGGCAGCCATATAACTGATGTCTCATTTACCTGTTCAGTAGACAATTCTTCTGGCACACTGAGAATCACAGACTGTTACTGCCTATGGGAAACAAACTTTAAACAAAACCTTAAACTGTAGTAAATGACCAAAAGCCAGTGCTACACTATGTTTCAGAAACTGAGCAAGAAAGATTGAAGTCATTGCAAATGTCATGAGATTCCTGTTAGCATAAAACTTAAGCAGGCACTTGAGAAATACACTCTACTAGCAGCATGATGCTTAGCTGGACTCAGTAGCCACAACCAGTCTCCAGTGCTTCAGAGCAAAGGGAACCCAAAGCAGCCAAATTTTGAATCAGAGGGAAGATAAGTCTTCTAGTCCTGACAGATGGCTAGCAGAAGTGCTTTTCCAACTGCTGATGTTTGGAGGATCCTTCATTGCAGTTTTTTAATGCTTGTTCTTGACTACCTGTAGATGTCTGCTGGCTTGTGTATCCTTTGGACTGTACTTTGATGCTGTAGTTTTCCTACCACCACAGAAGCACTTTACCTTCCTGAAGATTGTATATATGCAGCTAACCCTGGTATTAAACAGTGTTGCAGCTTGTCTGCTCCACTTATACTTGTAGTAACACTTACTGGAAAAAACCAACAAACCAACAAACAAAACCCATGTTCAGCTGCCCAGTTAAGTAGTGTTGTGGTTATAGTTCTGAGTATCTGGCTTAGATTTGGTAGCTAAGATTGAAACAAAGTACTATGCAAGCTGCCTTAGTAAAGGCTCATGAATTGAGGATTGAGGCTTCAGAAGACCTGAATTCCAGTCTCTTCTACAGTTAAGGATTTTGTTTTGCAGGCATTGAGTGGCGCCATGGGTGGTGTGGTGTATTCCGTGGAGTGGTGTCAAACATAGCTGCTGTTTGAGTAGTAGAGGGAAAATTAGCTCAAGAGCTTGTAATATTACTTGAAAGAACAAGTTGATTCTGTAATGAGTTATTCCTGCAGGGCATGACCTGAACTTCTCACTTGGAATTTTTCTTCCTAGTATTTCCTTCTCAGTCTCAGCATCTCTTGTGTGCTCTTACAGCCCCATCCCATTTCCTACACAAGTTAATTTTTACTTTTTTTCTTTTTTTTTTCTTTCTTATGGAGGTCACTGGTGCTTGGGAAGATGACTAAAAGCATGAAGTCTTCTCTGAAATTCAGAATAGTTTGATGGCTTCTCATATTATGCTTGCAGCAGTTACATTGAGACTGAGATCTATTACCTAGAATACATAACTTGAGGCTAGTTTTACTTGCGTTCGACATGGTCAAGTATTGTATACCTGTTGTTAAGCTCCCTAAAATATCAAAAGGGTTCATAGGTTATATAAGATTACCTGTTGTTTTTCTTTAAAGATCCTGTGCCACCTTTCTCTGGCAGCTCGATGTGCCAAGACAGTTTTTATGACTAGTTTTGATGTCTGTTCTCTTCAGTAGCTCTCATTCATGCCATTGCTTGGAGCCTTATGTTGCGGTTATGACTTGCCCACCCACTGTAATGCAACTGGCAAGTGTTTTTGTCCCTTGGCTTGTCAAGATTTCTGTGTGTAAGTCAGTTTTAACTGTGGAAGCTACTACAAACAAACTCTTAGAGATAGCTGCTGTAAGCCAAAATAAAATGGAAGACTTGGTGGTGGAATTAGAGCTTTACCTGATAATTGAAACACACCGGTTAATATCTAGTATGATGAAATAGAATTAGCAGTGTGAGCACTGTTTGCCTTTACTAAAGTCAGCAATACCACACCCCTCTGTTGTCTGCTAGCATCCTGTTATTTTGGGTAGAAGCTCTTTTTAAAAGCTTAGTCTAGAACACTGTGGTTAAAGCACCTTGTCCACCAATTTTTACCTGTTTTACCACTTATTCTGCAAGCTGTGGCCTGGTCTCTGCCATTACAGGATAATTACTGCTTGCTTTTTTTTTGGTGATGTATGGTTTTATAAAGCTGATTTTGTTGATTGTAAAATACAGTCTTTCTAAGCAACTGACTTAAATTTTCCAGACTTGTCTTATTGCTGATGTTATTTGTCCTGTTGCTGATGTTTCTCCAGTTTGAGAATATTCCAAAGTTTTCCTGCTGTTGAAAAATTTGGAAACTGTAGAATGCTTTCTTGCTTACCGTTTAACACAGGAGTAAAACTTCAGCTGGTAGCTGAGGGTTTTTTTTTTGTGTGTGTGTCTTCTACAGAACATCCTCAGCTTGTGTGAATGATCCATGAAACTAACAGAAGTGTGATATTCCTGCAATCTGATACTAGGCATTTTCAGTGCAAAACAATGCACAGGACACATTTGTGGTGACAGAAAAGCCGCTCAATCCAACATGATCTACTTACAGTTCTTTGATACTCTAGTTTATTCATCGTGTTTTGATTGGTTAAGATTTTCTTTGTAGATCACTGAAACTGCTTTAATCTAGTTTATCACAAAATTGGATGGCATTTTAGCATATCCATAAGAAAGAGAACAATGAAGCTTGACTGTGTCTGTTTTATAGCTGACATCTTCTCTGGTTCTAGGTTTTTAGAGTTCATAGATAGCAGTAAAAGAACTGTGGGGAAAAGCTTATTGATTGCTTTTGTGTTAAAATAAATGATGAAAAGCTATTACCATCTGGCTGATAAGTTCTGGAGTGTGGATAGCAATAATTTAAAGGAAATTATAGTTTCATTAGTGCTGATGTGGTCTCTCTGAAGGCTGTGTTTAACTATCAGCACAACTTCACTATATAAAACAGTCACAACTGTCTCTGATCTTGCATCCTTATTGTACCAAAAGCTGAAATACACTTCTACATTCTCATTTTGTCAATGCTGTCTAATGTTACCTTCCTTCTTTGAAATAAATTGATTTGAGGAATTCCTTTTGATCACTTTTCTCTGCAAGGCTGGATGGACTGGGAAAAAAGCAGTGCTATGTATTAATGGCAGGGGACGAAAAGCTCTATAAAGAAGGTCCCGACTTGCTGCCTATCCTGTAAGTACTAGATTAAATTAGCCCTAACAAGACAAAATCAGGAGACTAAAGCTGTTTATGTATTTGAGGCAGAAAGAAATAGTCACGAACAGATAGTGGAATTCTTTGTCTTGAGACCTGATCTAGTGAAAGATGCCCCTTCCTGTGCAGGGGGGCTGAACTGCATGATCTTTAAAGGTCCCTTCCCTCCCAAATGATTCCATGGTTCTGTGATTTTTAGGGACTGATGTGTTCTGGAGAAAGGTAATCTGATGCTTTCTATGATGTGACAGGAAGGATGGAGAAAGGTGGAAGGGGAAGGGCAAATGTATTGTGCCATCAAGTTTCTCTTACCCAAAAAGCATGGAGTCAGAGTTAAGGTAGAATAGACTGAAAATGCCTATACTGTCCCATATTCTGTGCAAGAAATATAAATGAGATTTGGAAAAAGAATAAACAAATTCCTGGTGAATACATTTTCCAGCAGCTGGTAAAATACAGTTGCACAAATGCATTTGCTGATGCAGGTGATCCCTAAACAACTGATACTGGGAGCCATGGAGACTGAGGGAAAGATCACTGTGTGTTTGCAGCCTGCTACTGTAGGTTACCCAGACATCTGCTACTGCTTCTTTTCAGACACAGAATATTTGATTGAATGATTTTTTAAAAATTTTTTTTCTGACCACAGTTCATACGCTCTTACCTGCTCCAGAAGTGTACCGATGTATTCCACTCTGGTATTTATTGTGAATCTTCCATGCTCTTTTTTTATTAACTCAAAGAATAATTTGGACTTTATTTTTAGTATCTGTCACTGCCCAAACGTGTTTTTTATATGGAAGCAAAATCACAGTTACTGCATTCTGACCTGTTTGAGTTGTGAGTCTTTGTATTGCTTGGATTTCTAACGTAGCAGAGGTAACTTTTAAGTTATAGATTCAGCCTTTCACTGTACTACTGAATCTAGGGAAAATCCAGTGTGGCTTGGGTTGTGGGGATTTTTTTGGGTGGTACGTATGTGTGTTGCGTGTGTGACCAGAAGCTAAATTAACTGGAAAATGGGAGTCTGTGCTCTTAAGCTGTTTTGCAAAGATGTTAAACAAGTGGTATGTTTAATTTGTGAAGGTAAATAAAGATGGGTGGCACAACGCTATTAGGGTAGGTTGCAGGCTTTTTCCTCTTACCTTTTTTCTACCCTTCCTTAAAGGGAGGGTATGGGTTTCTGTGGTAACAGCTACAACATGGTCCCCAACTGTTGGGGCACCAGAGCAGCTCTTCTGGCCTAGCACCACCCGATCTCTCTTGGTGTAGCTGCATGTCCTGGCTGGCAGGAGAGTGCAGGGGCAAGTGGGAATATCACCGTTGGAAGTAATACTGTTGCTGGCGACGAGGTAGCAGCTGTGGCAGAGGCAGGAGGTCTGAAGAAACAGCCTTCTTGAGGGGGAAGGCATGGGAAGGAGAAAGCAATGAAGGTGCCATGAGAAAAGGCAGAGCCCGCAAGGCCAGAGGGTCTTCTTGTTGTATTTATTTGCTAACTGCGTGTTGGTGTAATAGCATGGATAACACTATAAATAGTAATTTCCTCTTCCCTAAATCATAACATGAATCTTTCTCTCAATTTTGTAGTAAATATATATAAAAAGGAGGTATACAAAATAGTGAACTGTTAAGCCATTTTTTTTTTGTCAGGAGAACTGACAAACCCAGTTGATAAAGGCAAAGGCCTTTGATAATTTCCCACCTCTAAAACCAAAAATCCTTTAACAATTGCTGATTTTTCTTTGCTAAAGAAGATGAATTGAAAAATGAACCACAGATTCCTGGATTACTTTTTTAAAGTATGGGAAATACTTTAAGCTACAGAAAAACAGCTTTATATGGTTAGTGTAAAATATAGTTGCCATAGCAAAAGCACTCCTTTTGTAAACGCTAATAGAATAGATGTCAGTGTTGTGGTGCTCAGTGATCTGTAATATAGTCCTTTGATTTTGCAGAACTACAACCATTTAATTATTTGGAGAGTTTTGTGGTTGCTTATATTACTTTCTATGCTTGGACTAAATTGCAGACAGCAAGATGCTACAATGACATACGCTATACAAATGTAGGACAAAAAGCCAGGCTTTTCCCCCTAAGAACTGTTATTGCATGTCATTTGGGTTTTTGTGCAGCCACAGTCTCTCTCTTTGAAGCACATGATACAGCTGAGCTGGAAGAAAAGAACGATGGAAAAATACTGCTATTTACTTTCTAATTATGGCATGGTAGCTGTTCATCACACCTGCCTTGAGATTGCTTGTCTTGAATCCCCTTGCATGTGAACCAGGAGAGCTAGGGGAGGGAATGATGGAAGAGATTTTGATTTCAAAACTGGGATGGAAAGTGTCCTTTCAACAAACTTGCTTCTGTTTGGGCTGCAGATCCAGAGTCTCCCATAGCATTTCTCACCTTGTTGGGAGGAGCTAGTTACCCATCTTTTTAAGGTGCTATTGTTACTTTTCCTTGTTGCAGCAGTCCTGAATACCCATTCTTAAACTCCCTCCCTGCCCAGCCTTCTTCTGTGCAGACTTTTCCTCCTTCCTCCTTTTCCTGGTGGTCACTTGTTTCTGTAGGTCATTTGCTTAATCTAGAAACTTTTTTGCCCATGTTTTTATTCATTATATACCTGCAAATCTTGAGTCGTCATATGGCTGGCTGTTCCTTCCTCACATGCCTGTGTGGCAAAGCTTGAAGGATGCAGCTTAACAAGACAGCAAATAACTAGGTCTGCTTCCTGGAAGGATTTTGTTTTTCTTTCCCACTTTCTCCTTCTGTTGACACTGATGCTTGTCTGACCCTATGGGCTACCTCAGCGTGCTAAGTTTACAGAACAACGCAAAAGAAATTTAATACATTTCTGGCAGATTAGTGGGCTGAACGGGCTTGCTGCGATGCCAGACAAGACTCAGTGCAAGGAGAGGAAGAGCAGGATGTTCCTTTGCCATCAGCCACCCACTGTCTTGGCATAAGGGAGGTCTTGGGCTGCTCATGGACTTTCTCACCTTGTCTCTCCTGAGGGTATTGGACACATGAATTGCATCCTTCCTTGAAAGGTCATTGTCAACACTTCACAGCTACTGCATTCAGTTGTCATTAACCTCTAGAGTCCTTGGACTGACCCCCGTTGCTGGCCCTGGATGAGGTGTCGGAGCTGAGTTAACGTGACAGCCTGGCCTGTGCTGAGCTATGCCATGCTACGATCACCATGCACCTCCCGGAGCCTGTCACAGTGCAAAACGCTGATTCAGCTTACTCACATGGAACAAAACAGTTTGCTTTGCCTGCTAGGTTGCCTTGGCTTATTATGGGCTGGACATTTTTGTAAGGGAGGAATGTGATATAGCTACAAGGGGGAATGATGGGAGTGGGATCTGTTCATCTTGGTTGTAGAAAAACTAAACTGAAATGCAACTCTAACAACATCCTTCTGGGCTTAATCTCCTTTTCCTTGGCAGCGAGGGTAAACTCCTGAACATCCATGTGGTGATTTCCCTTGTTTGTAGCTCTTGGTAGTTGGCTGCCTGACTTCTGGTAGTTGGTTGATCTGCAGTTTTACTATCCACTCATGGTGATCAGAGGCAGGAAGCCCCCATCATGTCCTCAGTTACAATCAAAAGAAACCACAAGGCACCAGTGGTAGGCCTTGTTTGGGCTCTTGCACAGCACTCAAAAAGAAAGAGGATAGTCATTGCTTCAGTACAGCAAGAAGGTACAGCATGCCTGGGGCAGTGCAGCTTTCTCCCAAATTTTGACCTAGACCAGTGTATGTTCCTGCATATCTGCTGTTGCAGAGGTGTCCTTTGTTTTGTGTGCCCACACCCCAGGTGGATTTTCAGACTTTTTTTTGCCTTGTTACAGAAGTATCTGTTCAAAACTACAGTCTTTAGCAAATTTTCTGCTTTGGATTTTTTAAAATTTAAGGTACGCTTTATATCCATCCAGCCTTATGCATGAAGTCACTTGTTACTGATTTTAGATTATTCCACGAATCATGAAAAGGGCTGAATTGTGGAAGGTCTAATAGAAGTGGGGTCACTTTGGGACACGGGGTGTGTGGTGTCTCAGTAGTTAATCCCATTGCCCTAAGAATAGGGAGACAAGTTGAACCCCTCTGCAGACTACTGCTGGGCTTTTGAGAGAGGCTTTTATTAGCACCTCAGAAGCTGTTTTGGGGTAAGGACAAAGCATGGTTTCGTTTTTGCCCAGGACCAAACTGCAGTGCTTTTGAAGTACTGGGGTGTAAAGGAGGAGGGAGAGAGGTAGATAACAGTGTGAGTCAACCACACCTACTTTATAGGAGCCCTGTGAATGGTGCCTCTTTAGTTGTTGTGGTTTTACATCTCTCTTGTACTCATTGAGATATCTAAAGATCTCTCACATGGAAAAAAAAGTCGGAGGGTACTTTCAGTGCAGAGCACCGATATATTGAAATTCAGAAGTGTTCATGCTCCTTTCTGTGCTAAGGCAACACATGGGTTATCGATCCTTCGATGGGACAAAAAATCACTCTCCATCACTGGCTTTCAGAAACTTTGTATCATGTCCTGCTGCAGCATCTTCAGCAAGCCTCTTCAAACACTTTGTGCCCCAAGTGAGTCTGCAGTAAGGAGGAGCCAGCTGAAGACAGCCATACTGAATGCTGGGCTGTGATTCACCCTCACATGAGCTAATTTGGTTTTGGGGAAGTGTGTCAGTGTGGCGTGCTGCCCATGTAGCTCTGTAATACATAGTTCAGCTTTCCAGGTTTCCTAACAGTACTTGTGAGACTTCCTCCTCAACTCCAGCTTCATCACATTAAGAATATTCAAAAAAATGATTCAGGTACATAATTTGAGTCCCCTTATCTGCAAAACAGGGAAAGTACTGAGAGAAAGCTTGTGATGTTTAGTTTGAAAAATGCTTGGAGGTGGAAAACAAAGTAAGTGCCATATATTTATTACAAGACATTTGTAAAAACTTCTAATTATTGGTGTGATGAAGTCATATATGAGCCAATAATTATGATTTGAGGTAGCTTAGTTTCATAGAACTAGTCTGCTGTGCAAGTCTCTGGACTAAAAACATACTGAGTTTAGTTTGTGTAGTTATTTTATTCATACTAAATGACAGCAACTACTCATCTTAGTGGGTAACTGCAATCATACTACTAATGGGAATGTTTTATTTAACTAGTTATTCTCTATGCCTCTTCATCTGCTTTGTAGAGAAACTTAAACTAAATTTATTTTTTAGTTAACTTCAAAGAGAAGTTCATAGGCATGTTCTGGTGACAGGTAAGACATAGCTGCACCTCTTGTTGATGAGTTTTCAACCAATACTTGCCAATATAACTATATTGTGCAGTTTGTACTTTGCACATTTCTGCTCTTAGAGTAAGCAAAGTCAGGTATAAAACTGGTGAAACCAGGGGAATAGGTTAATGAGAGATCTCCATTGTCTCAGTTTTAACCTCTCCCAAGTCCTCTTATCTACTAGCTAATCAAATAGAGATAAAACAATTAATCTTTTACCTTTCTTTTTAAAAAAGGAGGCATTAAACATGTGTTTTAAAGATGGGCTTTGGTGACTTCTTTATACCTGTTATAATGTTACTCCTTCTGGAAACAAAATTCAGTTTTCTTCATGTGTGTGGAATTCCTTCTCTTCCTTGGGCAGTAGCAGAGCTGTGGTTACTCTCTGTGGGCTATTGTGAGCTGGAGGGTTGCCTGTGCGATCCAAGGTGGACCTTTCGGCACTGGTCAGAGCCCTGCCCTCTGTTGTGTTCTGTGCCTTGTCCCCTGTGGCAGGGACGGACGGGGAGCAGCATCTGGTAGCTCAAACGTCATCCCTCCCACATGCGTCACGTTACAAAGTTTGTAACAGTTATTAAATACGTTTCCCCAAAAGGGAGATTTGATTTCCTGTCCAGCCCCTACTTTTCCTTGTGTGACCCCTTCTCTTCTCTTTGCTTACAGTGGTCAGTAACCAGCATTTATGTAGCTGCTTATCTGAACTAATTGTGTCTTGATTTACTTTGTAGCCATTTGTCTTACAGTTTCCCAATCTACTGTTTTGTTTCTGTGGAAATTGAAAATGTATTGCTGATCCCAGATAAATTTAAAATCCGTCATGTACTTGTATGAGAGGCATTATCAGTGGTTTTCCTGGGTTGGGAAGAGTACACCAGGCTGAAGAAAGGCTGACAAAGCCTCACTGGCAGGCAGACAAACCAGGCTGGTGGGGAAGGTGGTTTGTTTCAACTGTGGGAAACTGAGCAGAAAATTCATCTTCTCTGCAAAGGCTTTTCTGGAGAGAGAAGGTGTTCTGTTGTAAGATGTACCTCATGTGGAAGCCCAAGCAAGGGGGCAAGCTTTGAACTCTTGGAGGTGATCTTCAAAATAGAAATGTAAACTATGCATTGGAGTTCTCTTAGTCTGGTTATGAAACTTGGCTACTGTTATTTTTTATTTTAGTGTTGGTGACCTGGGTCAATAAAATTTGTATGTGTCTTTAGGGAGCCTGGGATTACTTGCTAGGAGTATCAAGGATAGGGAAATGCAACTTCCTAGCCCAGCAGTTTAAAAATAAATGCTCAAAACAAAAACAACACATGCAAGTCTTGGTCAAAGTGCTAAAAACGGGTTCCATTTAGATTTCAAATCCATACGAGTGGAAGTTGCATCTGCTCATCTCAAGAAGAAAAACACACCAAAGTGTTGAAATAACTGGAGGAAAAGAGTTGTTTTTACTGGTTTTGGCAATACCCTCTCTGTTCAACATCTGTAATAGAAAGGAAATAATTAGCCGCCCTATTTCAGAGGGCTGTCTCCTCAGTGAAAAAGAGATATTCATAACAATGGATTGTTTTGCAAGTGTAGTCCCCATAACCCTTGGTGCTTGTCCTTCAAAGCAGCTCTGCGGGGTTGTGCTTCTCCATAGTCCTTGACTGTGAGGACTACGAGTGGCAGGTGTGGTGGAAGGGGCTGTAGGGAGCTGTGGTTTGGACCAACGCAGTGGTTGAAGATGACCTCAGCTGCAGTGAATGACAAGCCGGCTGCTATATTCTGATTCATATTATCCAAATTGACAGGGCTGGATTTAAATCCCTGTTTCTTTCTCCTGCTGGGATGAAAGTGTGCTGGCTGCGGGATCACGTGGTGTGAGAGCTGTGCACAATAAAAGAAAGTTACTTGCAGTAACTTCTCTTTTCAGTGAATCCTTCTGCTTTTTAAAAATGTACATTTTCACAGTTCAGAATTCACTCTGGTATCTTTGTATTCTACCCTGGAGCACAATATCTAGTTTATGCTATTTAAAAAATATTTAAATATTTAAAAAATTATTCTAGTGAATTTTAATCTGTGCCAAATAAGCTAGTATTTTATTGACAGTTCTTTAATGTAGACTTTTTTTGGTCACTGCTCTGGTATCCTGTGTGTTGTATGTACTTCATTCTAGATGTAAACTTAAAATATAGATTATGCAATAGAAAAAGATTATTAGAAATGAGCGTTGTGCAGTAGAAAGGGAGAACAAAGTACTAACCAGAGAAATGTACTAACTTGTTCTTTAACTTGATACTGCTTTAATTTCAAAGAGCAATGCAATTAATTGTGACAAAACTTTGATAGCAGCTGAGGCATTAGACAAAACAACTTACAGTAGTCCCTCCTCCTCCTCCTTTCTTCAGCAGTTTGTAGGTTACATAAGCTGATTTCTTTGTTTTTCCTCTTTAATATAGTGAACAGACTTCACTCTCTCGTCTCTAAGCGGACTGACTTGTATGCTTACGTTTTTCCTCTCAAAACAGGCTTTCCTTCAAAGAGGAGGAGCATAGTGTAATTGAAAGACCCGGCATGTAAACTGTCGGTATATGCTGAACATCTGGCAAGAAGCCCTTTCTGGCAATTTACAGGTCCTGCAAACAGGACATATGTGAGCCTGTTGTAGGGTTATTACCGTTGCGAAATCAATTCCTTGTGCAGTGGTACTGGATTATATTTATAAACAATGTCTTCTGAACCAGGTAAGACTGAACGGGTTGCTTCTGTTAATCTCTTCAAGACTTGGGGCGTATTTGTTGCCAGAGACACCAAGAGTTAAACTTTCTAGTTCGAAACAAACAAACCGGTGAACATCCAGCTGCCTTGTGATGCAATGCAGCTGGAATGCTCTGGTGGCTTTTTCTCCCTATTCTCAGTAAATGAGCTTGCAGTTTCTTGAACCGCTTGTCTGATATATCTGCCGCACTGAGAACTTTGCTACTTTTGGCTCATTTTGTTGCTGCTTTCACTAGCTCGAGACTTTCTTAAAAGCAAATCAATTTTCTAATGTTTATAAGTGGTTTCTGTTCCTGTCTTATTTGCTAGATTCATAGAGCTCCGTTTATAGCTGCAAGGTTTCTATAGATCATTTCTATAAGTAATCATTGGCTTTAAGAATTATGTCTCTCACTGTTTTAGGAAGTAGTTTTACACTTCTGACTTATACTCAGCTTGCAATAATCCCTTTAACTGATTCTTACACTACATTTAATATACAGAATTGGCTTCCAGAATGAAATGATGCTTTCTTTTATTGCACCATCCAGTGAAAGATTTGGATTTTTTCCATTGCAAATATGATTGTAACTGAATTTTAAAGAATGTTACTGAAAATACTGCTTTACTTCTAAGTGAGTGCATTTTTCGGTTCTGCGAAAAGTTCAACTTAGGGTAAGTTAAATTAAAAGGCTTATCCAACCCTAACAGCTTAATATAAGACAGTAAATATTCTGAATTAAGTTTTCCACAGAGAGATAGATGAAACAGATCTGTTGAAGGTTTGGGTTCAGAATGCTAGTCTCTCTGGAAAGCCCTCTGAGACTAAATAGAGGGAAGAGAGTTGCTGGCTTAGTGAGTCTGAGAGATTTGCTAGAGAAGCTTGGAGTAGATGCATGCAAATAGCTCTACCCCAGCTCTCCTAATTTCAGTACTTATGGGCATCTGATTTTTCTTGGGTACGAAGAATACTTTTAAAATCATTCCATTGGCTCCTTATCTGTTTTATGATCAAGTTTGAAATTGTCCTTCTCCCCCCAGCTTTTGATAATCAACCAAAATGATGGGAATCACACCTTTCCTCCCACTATCATTTTGTTGTATCCTGAGAAGACACTACATGTGGATGTAGGAAACTTTTTTCAGTGATTTCTTTTTTTTTTTTCTCTTAAGAACTGTCTTCTAGTATCTGTAATGCATATTATTTTCCTGTAAATGTAACATTAAATCCTTATGAATTTTCAATGTGTGCCATAAATACTATTTTCAGTATTACAATTCATCTTGCCTCTTTGTCCTTTGGCTTCATGTTACTTCAGTTTGCAGAGGCCTACAGTATACTTACATGTAACAGTGGCAGTCTGAATGTCAAATATATTGGTGAAGCTGTGATCTTTGAATTTTTTTTGAGAGATGCAATATGTGAAGCACAAATGTATTTGTATGTCCTTTAGGGTGACATAGGTTATACTATCATGGTATTTTCTAGGCAGTGTATTTCCCAGGTTCCAGTTAGTTGTGTGAAAGCAGTTAATACAGGACTGGACTATGGTGCAAATACCTGGCTTGAAGAATTAAAAGGGGTGAGCTTCTGCCAGCCTGTGGAATAACATGTAGATACCTCCTAATGTCACCTTCTCAGAATGGTGTAGGACACCTACAAATATAGACAATACACATAAAAAAGGTGATAGCAAGCAGTTCTAGCCTGTGTGGGTTTGAAATCAAGTGGACAGATATTCCTGGACACTCCTAAATAGCATCTAAGAGAAGCAGTGAGTCTCTTGCGGAAGCACTGGCTGCCTCCAGTGCGAAGTGGAAAGAAATCCTTCCAGTACTGGCTGCTGGGACTGCATGAGTGGGGAATAGCAAACCTATATAGGTGTGCTGTATACACCTGTATAAGACAGTAACTGTAGGCAGGTATAGAAAGGTATAAAGTCACATGGTAGTTTATTCATTGCTATCAAAATGTGCAACTGAGAGTGTGTCAAGGTGCTGAGCAAAGCAGTTTTTCCAAGTACTAAAGGCCCATAACAAATATGGAAAATATGTAGAATGTACCTTTTCTGTAGCTTTGATGTTTTTGAAGACTGGAACTTCACAGATTTTTGTTTTTGTAGTAGTATTCATTATAGGGGAAAATCATCACTGAAAAACTGATTTCAAGTGATGTCATGTCGAAAGGTTCAATGATACCGTGATCCAGAAGTCAACAGAGACTTAAGTGTTTTCATTAGTACCGTCACTATGCTTTGCTTTGTGACTGCAGCACCCTGAGTCTTATATTAGTCTTTTATGTGGTAGGTGCTATATAAACAGACAGTCTAATGGTTTACGTCAATGCTTGTAAACCTAGTCAATTTGTTGAGTCTTTACTAAAAATTCAAAATAATTATGGAACGCTCCTCTTCCCCATCTCTCCCCCCTTGCCTTGGGTTTATAATTATTATAAAACAAAAGGATTAAATTCCTTTAAGAGTTTGGAAATTTAGTGCCTGTGTGTTCCTTCCAGTTTGGCAGGCAATGCTTGACCTTGAGAAGGATACTTAGGAAACACAATCTTTCCTTTAGATTGCCATAAAATATTTAACACACTGTGACTGCTCTTGCTTGCTTGTGGAAAAGCCCTTACAGTCATGACCTGTCACTAAAAGGAAGAAGAAGAAGAAGGGAAGGCAACAGCTGGGTTAGGTCATGTAAGGTGGAGAGCAACTGGAGTATTGCCAAACCTTGTCTTACAAAAGAAATGAAATGTTTAGCCTTAAACAAATGTTTATGTTTTAAGAGTAATTTCATAGATTTTATTTGCTCTCTGTTTTGGAAAACTTTCTTCTGCAACATGCAAGCCATCCACTTTTTTGAATGAATATTTTGATACCCTTTCTTCTGGTGCCAAAAACTGAGGGTCTAAGGAAAACAGTAAATACTGCATAGGAGTCA
The DNA here is from genome assembly GCF_047716275.1 of Strix uralensis. NCBI lineage: Eukaryota > Metazoa > Chordata > Aves > Strigiformes > Strigidae > Strix > Strix uralensis. The sequence goes on along the minus strand of NC_133976.1, from coordinate 71,563,018 downwards.
GCAACATTTTGTTGGGCTGCAGTTCTGTGAACAGCTCAAGTGATCCAGTGGGCAGTTACTGCCAGAAGGCTGCTCAGTCCCTCCCTGGGACTCTCCCAGACTTTTGGTCTCATCTGTGGGCCAATTCAATGCACTCACACAGCATGAAACTCCTGTGATAAAACGAGTGTCCGCTTGCCTGCTAGATGCAGGGGGTTACACTGGCCTGGAGAGAAACCCAACCAGTGTTAGAGCTGGTAATTAGAGAGCAGTGGGAGCTACTGGGATGTGGAGGGCATGAGACTTTCTCCTCTTGGTGGGGGGCTGTCTCGCTCTGTCTGGAGTAGCTGCAGTTTGGGTTTGAGCAGCCTTTTGTCTGTCCTGGGGCCTTCAAACGTTTTCAGTTTCAAAATGTTTGCAAAGTGAAAGGTTGCACATCTTTCAGATGTGTTGGACAAAACTTGAGCTATTACAAAATTATTTCTCTTCCTTAAATGTACTTGGGTTTAATGTATTTTTACACTACATGACTTTTTTTATAAAGCATTTCCTATCCATGTGCACGCTTGAAGATACATATTTGTATGACTTGAGCTTTTTGAAGCAGTATGATAAATATTCATCCAAGTCTGCATCAAAAATGATTTTAATTCTCCAACTCAAGAACTTTCATAAAATGACCTTTTAAATTCATCATATAGTTCTTTTTTTCATTTTCCTTTTTTTTTTTTTTAAAGTGTATTTCAAATGAGAGTCTGCAAAAGAGAGGAGAGAGGACGAAACAATAGAGTAGTTCTGAATTTGTATCTCTTGGCCAGTTCATAGCATCAAATGTAAAGCTGTTTCAATCTGTATGATGTTCAAGAGGCAACTGTACTGATGTGCAGATCTCTTAATCTGGAGTGAATTCTGTGGACAGCGTGGTCATCTCTGGCAGTTTAGGGCTAAGGGATTTTTCCCCATTCCAGGTAACTTGTATTTGACTTCCTTCCATAAGGATGATTATGAACTAATGAGTTAGTGTGAAATGGTGATCTCTCTCTTCTTCCTTATGGACAAGAGACAATGTAAAAGCTGGAATAATTATGGTAGGCTTCAAAGGGACTGGACAAGGAAGGTCCTTCTTGAATGATTTCAGAGGAAGGCCCTAACTGTATTTAAACCAGGCTTTTTGTGTCTATTCTTCCTTTTTTTTTTTTCCCCAACCAGGTCAAAAGCAGGAAGCACTTGAATTCTTGTGTAGTGTCCAGCTTTGGGTTCTTTATATTTCTGTTTTGGTGCAGTGAGCATTCCCAGGGAGCGGCTTGTTTTTCTGTGTTTCGTAGATGATGGTTGTTAATTACTTGGCAGGGAGACTGAAGTGCTTGGGGAGCCTGACAGCAGGCTGCCTGCCCCTGGCTTGGGGAGGAAAGGCATTCGCCACCGAGCAGCCGGTGTGCTGCACAGCTGCACCGCTTCTGCTGCTGTAAGGGACGAGCAACTGCGTGTTTCTTTTCATGCTTTGTTCTTTATGAAGTTCATAGTTTTATATTTACTTGTAATCTATCATAACAAGGAGTAGTGCCTGGTAGTCTGTTGTGATGCTATTGTGCAATTAGTACCCTGCAGCCTTTCTTTAATTAGGGCATATTACTTGAAATTTAAAGTCACGCATTTTTAGAGAAGAGGTTTGGTGGGTTTTTTTCCCCCCTTCCCTACTGTTTGCTCCAGCCCCATTGAGATGTGATTCAACAGAATTAACATGATCTAGTGGCTACTTGCTTCTGGAAGGGAAGTCTTGTCTTCTTTTCCCCGTCAATAAATTTGCATCTTTGCCCGAGCTCCAGTGCATCTAAGGTGAATGAATGTGTGAAACTGGCTGCTTTATATTTTTGGCAGGGTTACACTTCTGATGGCTTAGCTTTCCCCGACAGCATTCTGGGGCTCAGTGCACACCAGCACTGATACACAGTAAGCAGGAAGCCAGGAGAAGGGAGGTGAGTAGGTAGAACAACTCATGTCCGTGACAGCTGGCTGCTGGATGGGCTGCGGGTTGTCAGATGCTGGCTGGACACATGGACTGCCTCAGCAGTTGGATGTGGGAAGCAGTTTCCATCTACCAGTGATAATTTTATTGGCTTGTATTAAATAATTGACTTCTGTTTGGATCTTTAGCTGTTCTGCGTTCTGGATATATTATATTATGTATTTATATCTTTAAATTACTTGAATGCTGTACATATTTATACAACTTCTGCTCAGATCTTCTGAAATAATAGATCAGTTACATTTTCAACCATATGTAATTAGATATCCTCCCCCCCCCCCCCTTGGGTCTATGGGGCTTTTTTTGTTTGGTTGGGGTTTTTTGTGTGGTGTTTTTTTTTAACATCCTGTTTCTAAAAATGCTTTCTCTTGGTCCTTTTATCAACAGCAGTAGCTGATTTCATGTTTCAAAGCATATGCATATTTTCTAAAATAGCTCTAAGTTGAGATGATATGAAATAACTGCACAGATAACTGGGCAGAGTAGAAGAAGAAAATGTCAGTCACTGACGTGTTAGAGAAGTCTTCTGGAGCAGTGTGTACTGAGTAAAATGGTGAAATTTGTAGTTATATCAAATTTATCTTTTTTTTGGGTAAACCTGTTATTATTTGTTTAAAAATCTAAACACACTGTTTCGTAATGTCTTATCAATTATAGAAGGGAAGGTCTTTTTGTCATTGAGTTATCACTGTACTTGCCTACTAAGTATATGTTAATATATCCTCTTGAATCATTCCAGTGGTTTGTATGAGATAGCTGCATTTTTCCTTCACATGACCCCAGTAGCGCAGGTGCTCTCCTTAATATGAAGTTAGACTGTGCTGCCCACAGTGGTGTCATGCTGTTTATCTTATGATAACAGGAAGAAAAGAAATCATCTTAAGACTTGACAAATAAAGCGAAGAACCACATAGGGCTTGGTGCCACAACCCTTGCTCAGACAAGTGATTCTTCTGTGATCAGTGAGTCTGCTTATGCAAATGGCATGTCTTATTTAGTAAATAAGAGCTAGGGATGTGTAGAAAATAGTGATTGCCATCTGTGCAAAATATGCTGGTGTCAAAAACTTGGTGAAAAAATTTCAGTGTTAAGTAAAATAATATTGAGGGGACATTGCTCACCTCACACAGCTCTACACAGAAAACAAAAAGGAAAAAACAGTTTGGGGAAAACTCGGTGGAGGTGCATCCTGTTTGTCTTTTCTTGTGCTAGGTTTCATAATGAAAATGGCTACTAATGCACTAGGAGCTCAAGAAAGCCACACAAACCTTACTCAACTCTTTTCTTTGTCAAACGTGTAGGAAACCGTACAGAGCTCGTGGGGAGGGAATGAAGTGACCCTCGGATACGGGGCTCACCAATGTTCCCATGATTGTGAGAGGGGAAGAGGTTGACGTATGTAGTCAGGACGCTCCCGTGACTTTGTGAAATCTGGCCGTGTGGGAAGCAGTTCTTGAGCTAAAAGTTGTCACCATGTGTTATGGTGCTGACAAAAGGCTGTGCTGACAAGGAGGGAGGAATTACCTGAAGTTACCTGGTGTAGAAATGAGACAGTAACATCAGGGTAGCTGACTTTGGTTGCAGGATCAACTTACCCTGCCTTATCCTGGAGTGATGAAGCTGCTGTTACTTACCCATTTTTTTTTCTGTTTTTTTTTTTTTTGTTTGTGGTAACCTTGTGGTTAACTACACAAAATTCGTGGTACATGGCTTGTAGGGTCAGGAACTGTGATCGCCCTTAAATCTTGTACATAAGCTTGATAAAAAGAAAGAAGAAATATTGCCCAAAACTGCTGAAAGAGGTATTGACGTTATTTTATGAAAAACAAGCTATGAAAATTCTGTACAAGTAAAAGAACACTACTGCATATTTTCTCTTTAGATTTTGGGCTTGATAATGCGTGCTCAAAGACCAAAGTGAAAACAAGAGTTTGAGGGAATGTTTTGTAATACAGGAACAAAGTATGTGAAAGAGCAGTGCTTATTCCTGTAAACAGAACTCTTCATACTTGGAGCTCTCCCTTCAATCTGGAGAGTTGTCTTAAATGTTGCTTGTCTCTGTTCATATAAGAAACCCCCATTATTCATTAAGTAGTTGATGTATGACCTCCATCAGCAAAGCCATTGTCCCAGTGTGTACGAGTGTAGGTGATTCATAAGAACCTTAGCATAAGAGATGCTGTGCTTTTGGCAGAGGACCTCAGTCATAAGCTACTACTTTCAAACTGCAAGCTGTGCTTTGGCAGTCTATTTGAAATCAGCATTTTCCAGTCAAGGGAGATGCTGGCGTGCTTCAGCCATGGCCCTGTGTAATTCTGCCTGCTCCCTCCAGCAGCCCTGCTGTCCTGTGCCAGGGGGAGCAGCAGTGGCAGGTTTCTGGGGTCCTGCCAGCTGAAGCAGCTGCTCGGTCAGTAGCATGGCCCGAAGGCTTGCTGCCTCCCCTCCCTACGATGGGGGAGGAGGTAGGAGTGGAAAGCCACAGCAGCAATGGCCAGGAGTAAGCTTGTCACACGTTATCTCCGTGACCTGTCTCATGAGCAGTGCTCTGTAATTCCACTCCTGTGTCCGTCAGCAGTCCTCCCACTCTTCTATCCCTAAAGGGCCTCAGCATCGATTTCGCCACCAGTCACCTCCAAAAACTGGGTGATTAGCGAGCAGTGGCACTGCTAGACTGTCGATGACAGTATGAAAGCAGTGGTTCAGTATGGGAAAGGTGTAGATGATGTTGGCTGCAAGGGGGGCTTGTTCTCAGAAGGATCAAAACTGTGCCTTTTAAATACAGTTTGTCCACTGTTCCTCTTTCTGTTTTATTTTACACAACTACTTAACATTCATAGTATATACCACTTGGACTTCTATCAAATTATGGTTTTAAAGACTCCACATGTTGAAGGTGGTTTTTTACTTGCTTTGCATTTCCTTTCCTCACATTGTGCCTCCGTTTTCCTTACTCCAGAATGTGCCCTCTCTGATAAGAAATGTACTGTAATCAATGCATGTTCATGGAGAAACCATAATTACTTCTAAGGAAATATTTTTTGGGCTCAGTCTGGGCAAAAAGCCATTTGAAGTTCTGTACAGTGCTTTTTGTTTTATTGGAACAGCTCCAGTAGTGCATGTTATATTATTGTGCTAATCCAAAATTTTGACAAATGTTGAAAGATAATCCCATTAATTGCCGATTTACTCATTTTAAGAAGACCCACAGCAGATGCGCAAGTCTGCCTGCATGGAAATAACTATTAGATCGGAGCCAAAAGGACAAAGATCACAGGCAGACAGGACGACAGACAGCAGTACACTGAGTCTGCCTGCTGTAGCCAGTGTTGGCAGGACATTTGTAGTGAACGTGAAATTCACCATTCAGTCCTTTACTTTGCACAATATACAGTATACCGAGACTGAGATGAGAAGATTATTGATAAATCTTATTTTCTTAATATTCCTGTTAAAGCTCAGACTTTGTGATCTTGAAGCCAGTAACCTATTTAAATGTAGTGTCATCCATAGCTGGTAACTTTGCAAACTGTAGCTCTTTAGTAGCAATTACTGTAAGTTCTATTTCAGTCTAAAAATGAGCTACTGTGGGAAAGATGCATTGTTTCTTCCAGCCAGAACAACTATGAAGCTTGACAAAACATAGGAAAGGCACCATTGGATGCTTGAGTCTCAGGAATACCCACAAACCAAACGCACACAGTGATGTCTCATCTTAAACCAAGCAGATATGTGTGCATGTCTGAAGTGGGTTCTGTCACTTGACGCTCTGTACAACCCACCTTAGTTTACTAAAAATTAAATTATTTCAAAAGTCAAAGTTGCTTCTCTTAGAATATCTTTTTTGTGTTGCGCGATTAAACTTGCTGAAGCTTGTTTTGGTTCTCCTGTATTATGGCTCTGTATGTTGTGGCAAGTTTTCACATACTCTGTTATGCATACCACAGTTTGGAAACCTCTGCTTTATGTTACTGTGTAAGGTAGCATATCTACCAAGAAGTTGAATATTTTCTAGTTCTTAGCAAGTATTGTGTAGAAGTGTTTGGCCTGCCGGTTTTAAGTTCAGTATTGTTTCATCTGTTTAACTTCACCATCAGATGTTGTGAGGGCATTCACAGGGGTCGTTGAACTAAAAGAGCAATATCAATACACTTTTAAAAGAGCAATATCAATACACAATTGCTATCTACAATTTATACCTACCATATTTACTTGAAGATTTATTTACTCCATGCAATAAATGCTATGAAAGGGAGGATAATATTTGTTTGGTAGTTCTAGGAATGTTCCCATGCAGTGAGAAATAGTAGCCTTATATGCTTTACATCTTCATCGTTCTCAGAGAGTGGCCTACCTTGTTCTGCTGGACTTAGATTATTTTTGCCTGTGTCTGGAGAATAGCTTTGCAAGAAAAAATCCTACATTTTTGCATTTTGCCAGCATCTGTATCTGAACGAATCCTTTAATAGAATGTGATCTGTGTCCTATGCTTTGCCGAGATTCCACTTTTCAAAGATAATTCTAAACCTTATGATATTTGCCTTTTATTTTTTTGGTCAGCACCTTCTTGCAGAAAGAAGACTTAATTTCTTCAGTGAGACAGCCCTCCTGACTTCGGCAAAAGTTTGTTTTTTTTCTCTTTTTACAGAATTGGGTTATCAGCTCTGTGCAAGTATTCCAGCAGTGGCTTACCACACTAAAGGCTGACCTGATGTTTAGCCTTTAGAGCCCATCTGCACAGAACAGAATATCAATATGAAATTTTTGTACTATTCTGCAGCTGCAAAGTATTCACAACTCTTACCAGCACTGTGAAGATGTATCAAAACACAAATGTGTAATTAACTTGAGAGGATAGCATTTAATAGAATTTGGAGGAAGGTAGATTTTTTTCATGAGAGAAACTTGGACCCCCAGACTTCCTACTCTGCTCCTCCGTACTCCTAATTTTCCAATAGTTTGGACTTAGTCCAGTTATTCTTAAAACATGTTTGGGTCTGCATCAGCAGCATAAGCCTCTTAGTAACATGTTGGCTCCTCTCACAAACAGGTCAAACCTGTGAAGGGTAAGGGTAGGTACCAAGTTGCTAGAAACTTAGTTTTGAGGGCACGTTTGGACATGATTGTGGGCAAAATCTATGACCTGATTTACTAGATTTCCTGCTCAGGTCTCAACAAATCTGTTGTAACTGCCTGGGTGAGAAGCTGCTTTCTACTTTCTTGTTTGTGTTCAGGAAGCTGCTCACTCTTGTCCTGGCCTTGCTACAGCATCTGTAGTGTTTGGTGGGTAAGTGGATGGGTTGAATTAGTCTCTTGTAGTGTCATTGCTACTTAATGCTCTTCTGAACTGATGCAGGAGATTGTATGGCTAGGTTACTGTGGCTAAACCAGTGCTTGGTAGGTAGACTATTAGCTGAACCTCCATGTATGTCCAAGGATGAGTAGGAAGGGTGAAGATTTGCATAGATCTTACATGAAAAGATCTAGCAGTAGAACATTAAGACCACAGCCATTATGGCAGGTGTTCTTGATGCTTAGCACACTAGGTATACATAGCTGTATAATTTTAAGAGAAGTAATTTTGAAACTTAAATTTTGTCTCCTGGCAGTCACAAGAGAATAACCCTTTTCCCATAGACTTTGGTTACATCCAGAAATGCTGCATTTCTTTCATTCAGAATATATGATAAAGAGTGGGATCATAATGGCAGTACAAATTAGACAGTGATGGAACAGTGATGCACTATGTACTATAAGCGGGACTGAAAATAAATATAATAGAAGACCTAACGATGTTGATATTGTCTTCCTGAAGCTTATGGAACTGCTGATGGAGGACCTATCCAATAATAAAACATTAGTTTAACCTTCTGTGAATATAAATAAACCATTTTTTTTCATGTTACTAGCATTTCAAGCTGGCTGATTATGTTTGTGTAAATGTTCATGGCTTCAAGTTACTTGTAATTAGAATGCTCTGAAAAAATAGATAATGCATCGCTTAGCTTCAAACATTCTTGCAAATGCAAGCATGTTTGCAAGCATTCTAGCTTCTCATTTCCTTGCAGATGATAAGCAAAATAATTAAGTGCTTATCAAATTTACAGTGTTTATTTATCTTTTCTTTTACTTATTACCTCCTCTTTCTCGCTTATGTTCTTGCCTGCCCCCATTTTGAATTTTTTTAAATCTTTCCCCACATTTCTCTCATCTTCAGAGTATTTAATTATCCCTGATTATGAGAGTTGGTATTAATCATATACTAGTGAATGCAGTAACTGGCTGGTAGTGTTTTGTCGCACATTACATTTCTGACTTCAAGGAAAATTTCTGTTATTATAAAGCATAGGAATAGCAGTAATACACGAGTGTTCCTTTAATCAGGTCAGAAATAATCACAATGGGGAATCTACTTCAGCCCAGTAAAAGCTGCAGGTTTTTGCAGCATGTTTGACTTTTTGCATGTCTAATGGGATTTTCAGTTGTACTTACAGGGCAACAACATTATTTCTAAAAGGTAGACGGTGTTATTGCTTACTTAAATGGACAGAATTGAGCAGCCCTATTGAAATGCATGCTGCTGATTGTGGAGCAAGAATTTGGTATTTTTGTAATGTGCTGAAAATCACGTGTTTGGGGATTTTGTTATAATATACTTGCATACAGTACACTAGATACAAGTCTGTGGTGAAAATTCCTGTATTTCTGCCACAATTTTCTTGTCTGTCACCTGGAAGGTAATACATTTTACAGACTAGAAAACAGGGCTCAGATTTCCAGGGATGTTAAAGGATGATTTTTATCCACATAATTTGACTACTCAGTTTTATATAGAAGTGTGGTGTCACTAGATTTCCATTACCTTTTTCCATTCCAGCTTTACATGTGAAAAAAGCTGATCATCCTGATGTGGCTATATTACTCTTCAAAACACATGACTTGGCCTGTCTGAGAGCTTTCAGTACTCCCACCTCCCTAAGGTACCACTTAAGGTACCTTCTTAGGCATTGAAGAATGCTGTGGGACAGAGGTCCTACTGCTGTAGAACAATACAACTTTTTGTGTATGGAGTGATATCCAAGGAAAACAGAGCTGAGGAATTTCTGCCTAAGATCACAGATGTCTGAGAACTTTGCATACATGGTGGGCCTCATTAGATTATCTGCAGCATTCTAGGACCAGCAACCTTTATGTTCTTGGGAGATTCCTTGCTAATTGAATGAAATGGAAGAGGAAAAGATGCCACACTGTGCAGCCATGGGTGTCTTGCGTGCATTGGGATCCGAGTACTGGAACTTTGGTAGCGTGGGTTGTTGATCTCACCATGGACCTCTGTAAGTCTCCATGTTTGTAGAGGCAGCTTTTTGGTGTAGGGCTACTTCAGCGTTTAAAAGGAAGAATAAGCTGCTGAGAAGTAAAGCATAAATACTTGAAAATATTCTCAGAATCCACAAAACATTGAAGAATCTTTAAGCAGTGTTGAGCAAGAGCTATGGCTTCTCTTTCCACTGCTGTTCTAAGATGGAGGCTTAAATGTTGCTGGGAATGGCTTGATATGATGTGACGGATTTTGCCATGGGAGAAGGAAATGGATTAGATCAGAGGGTCCAGGCTCTGCAGAGCAGTTGTTGTTCAGAAGACATCAGAGGATCACCTTATGAAATGGTTGAGTGGGTTTTTGTGGTAGTTTAGCCCCTGCTGGGGTCTGAGACCACGCAGCCGCTGCCCCTCCCCCACAAAGGGAGTGAAATACAAAGCCCTGGGGCTGAGATAAGGAGAGGTTTAATACAACAATGCAATAGCAACACAACAAGAACAGCAATAACAGTAATAGTGATAGCAATGAACAGAGCAAAATAGCTACCAAATACAGCAGTTTGAAGCACGATGTACAAAACCACGAGTGCACCGCGCTCCCGCGCCAGGAAAAATGTGACCTGCCAGGATGTGACATCCCCATGGTATCTGAATAACACAGCTAGAGCTTCCCCCGCCAACTGCTGGGGAAACTTAACCCTATCCTGGTTAAACCAGGACAGTTTTGCATTTGCTTTTTTTGGAAATGTTTAAAGAAAATGCCACTTGTGCTTGCATTTCTACTAGTACAAGCAAGCAAAGGCAAATAATAACAATAAATTGCAGTGTCAAAACTCTACCCTAATGATTTTGTTAAAAATAAAAATAATTAACAACAGTGCAATAAATGATAGATGATTTTTTCCTCCTTTCCCTTGCTACTCCCCACAAAAAAAGTTGTGAATTTTTTGGATTCTGAGATGAACGAATATTGACCTAAGTGAGATCGCAAGGTCCTTCATATTATTATTTCAAGTTTTTGATCGTGTTTACAGAATCAATTGCTTTCACACACCAAAACAACAGTGCATGATTTAGGCTTGTATAATCACATTCTAATAAGTGCTTTTATTACAGTCTACATTGTTTGAATATGTTTTGCTTTATATTTTCTTCCAGCTTTCTTGCCAATAGCATATTGATCTTAATCAGAATAAATTCCATTCTGGTAGGAAAAAATGAAATAGAAGAGTCAGCCAGCTTTTTGCTTTGCTCTTTTTTTCTAATACTTACAATAGGAGCCCTTTCCTACAAAAAAGTTGTAATACATTTAGCTAATTTTTGGATGCTACCTTCTGTGATAAAATAAACTTTTTGAATGTATAGCATTTTGTGAACACTTTGAATACAGAAATAGAATGGCTGAACAAAAATGCTGTTTTACCTATAGTTCTGTTGAACAAGCACATTGACAATTCAGATAGGAAAAGATCTGTTAGATATTGTAATCTTTCTTATAGAAGAGCTTAGGCTAGTCATGGTGGAAGTCTTTTTTTATATCCAGCTCTTCAAGGTTTAAAGAACATAATAAATTTCAGTGAAAGGCAAAGCATTTTTTTAGGATGAGACACTCTTTAAGAGAAGAGTCTTCTAATTTTCTCTGTAGAGAAGTGTTAGTACTTAATAAATGTGTTTATAGTCATTCTACCTTATATTTAATCCTGTTTCTAACTCTTGGGTTTTTGTATGTATTTGTTTTTCAGGCAGCAGCATCTGTCCAAAGTCCTTAATATTGTCTAGATCTTGTACGGCGGGTGCCACAACTAGGCTAGTTGAGCAGAATGTACACAATGAAGCGGCTCAGGGAATAAATGGAAGTGTGCCAGTTAAACAGTCCCCACGTTCAGCTTCAAATCCAAAGCCACAAGGTAAGTAGTCTCAAATATTTCTGTTAAGGAAATCGTTCTTCATCTTAGACTTTAAGAGAAATAGCACACGTTGAAAGAACTCTATTTGTCAGAAAGAAAATAGTGGGGTAAAAGCTCGTAAATGAAATACAGGTGTTCTGTAAATACTCCATGAATCTGTAATTTCTGATATTTTGCTGAACAAGGTTATCAGAAGGAAGGTTGATCTTACTAATATGTTACAAGCACATAGGTCTAGCTATGCTTTTTATCTCAAATGTCTAGTAATTTGCTATGCACTTACTGCCAGGCAGCAAGTGTTAAATTCATTCTTGGCCCAAGAAGTGGCTGATAGGTAGAGATGGGAGAACGTGTGTAAACCCTTCTTGTATTAAGCTATTGCTAGGGCTTATTTTTCAAAAGAATTACTGTATTTGAGCTGAAAGGTTTTGATACTATTTTTGAAGTGTTTGGCAGGCTGGCTTCAAGGCGGGGGTGGTGGGGAAGATATTCAGGGCCTTTTGGGGTTCTAGTGGAGCTCGAGAGGAGCCCTCCTGCTGGAGTATGTGGAAAGATGGGAACTTCATGTTTGTGCAGCAAAAGCTGACTAATAAAGTCTGTAGAGTAGAAGTAGATTTCCCTTCTTTGTGTCCGTAAATAATATCTTCACTTTTAGAAGCTAAATAGGTCAACCTACATGTTGACTTTAGACATATAAACCTCAAACCATCTTTTTATGTGGTCTTCTCAATAATATTGATGATTCTGCTGAAGTTGATCACAACAAAGAGTCAGTATGTTCTGGAAGTCTTGGATTCAAAACGAATCTGGACTGATGCCTTTCAGGAGTGACATGCAGTAGGAATTTCATTCACCTCAAAAGTGGAGAAAAAGAGTGAGTTTAGAAGACTGATATCGTGATCCTGTTCAGTGAATTGGATTCTGAGACATAGTGCTGATATGACAGAATCTAGAATACTTATAGAAAATGAGATCACATCTAAATCATGTATAGGAACTAGAATAACTTAGAGTCATCATGTAGTGGATTTAACAATTTGTGTGTCAATTAATGGGAAAATGTATCTTGAAGAGTTTTGCATCAGTCCTGAGTTCAACTTGGAGTTCAGGGGGTTGGAAATTTATTGGAGTGTCAAGAAAGTTTCGTTTACTCGGGGAGAATGAGAGCAAAATAAAGCTATATTTTTTGTATTGCTTGTTTTTATAGAACTTTTGCCACTATTGTTCACTAAACTAGGTTGTTTTTATGAATCATATGTACACATGACTTGTCTGAGTAGCCTTTCTGCACCAGTCCTAGGTCTTTGAAGCTGAGTTAACAAGAGAGCACATGTTCTTCCAAAGAAAGATATTTTAGAAATCTGTTAATGGATAAACAGAAATGGGCAATCAATAAAATAATTTCAAGCCTTTCAAAAACCCAGACCACTTATTCTAAATTTTAGCTGTTAGATAAATTAGGAGTTGGGTATTACTGGACACCTTTCATTCAAGTAGTTACACAGCTGTTGTTACTCTTTCCTAGCCATGACTTCTGTGTTTGTCAAAATTGCTTGCTCCGAAATGTGGCATAGCCAGGAATAGTGGTGTAGTCTAAGAAATGCAGCTGTGTAGATTGTATTCAGTAATAATGTTGTAAATAGTATTTTTTGCCTGCTTTGTTCATGGGCCTATGTCTTTCTCCATTTATTTCTATTAAACATGTGCATCATATTGAAGTTCTATAGTATATCTTTTTGGCCTTTTTATTTAATTGAAACAAAACAAAATAGAATGAATGAGGCAAGCATTTGGGAGTCCAAACTATCCAAGCAAACTAAATTGCTCTAGTTTATTGGTTTAAATGTGGTTTTTAATTTATTTTTTCTTAACAGCTTTTCATGTACAGGTTGAGAAACATTTTAGGTTTTTAGTAGCAGGAAATGTTTATTCCAAATGGTTGGTCTAGTCATGGAAATACTAAGTGTCCCTTCATAGTGAAAGGAAACAAGATGACAGACCTGAATTTGTAATGCCACTGTATTTGGTTGTTGATGAACTAACTGCAAAATGATCTTCATCTAACCTACCAAAATGTATATATTTAAAAAGAGACACGTAAAGATGACTTTAAGGTTGTGTTGCAAGTGGGTACAGCTATTTTTAGTAAAATTAACTTTAATAGAGGAAATAGAACTTTAATATAGAGGGGAAAATGTCCAGAATCTTGTGCTTGAAGTGAAACCTGGCCTCTGAACCTGTTTTGTCTGTACTTGGTCTCTGAGAAGTAGTTTAAATATTTGGAAACAGATCACTCAGGGTAGCTAGATCAAGTGAATAAATTTCTGCACAGCATCCAACATAAAATTCTTTCTTTTCACTTTCATTTTTTTCTCCTGGCATTTCAAGGAGAAAACAAACTAGCTGTCTGATACACTGACAGTAAAAGAGCAATTTTTATTCCCCAATAATTCCTTCCATCAACAATTTAGCAATTCACATGTCAGATTTCTGTGTTGAGTACAGTTTGATTCATGACAATCTTAGCAAATTTGGAACAAAGCCCGAAACTGACTGAAGGCCAATGAGGGAGTTAAGCAAAGAAATCAGGACTGGGGAGAAAAGCAGTCACAGTCTGTACCAGCTGTGAAACATGGTGCTTTGCCTTTGCATCAGTGTAGTGTGTTCTCTGATAAAGTCGACTAATCCAGATTGGAGGTAGTCAGTGGAAATAGCAAAATATGCTACTGAGTTCCAAGGCAAATATGCACAAGAGATGAAGCAAGTTGTTAGACAATTTGAAACTTGCCTTTACCTACAGATATTTGGGCAGCGATCTGAACTTAACAGTAGCAGAATGCATGTAGAGTGACATGTACAAACTGACCAATTTGTTCTAGTTTCTTTTATTCCTGGCTTTTTGAACCTCTTGCATGATGCACAATTACTAAATACTGGGTACTGAAACTGTTGCCTGTACCAGGCAGTTTTATTGTAGGATGGAAAATATGTTGAAATGTCAACACTTACTCAAAGTAGTGAAGTGTCTTGTCAATTCAAGGCTGTGCATCAGTTGCTCATTTAAATTTTTCTAATGAGTGCTTAGGAGTACTTGTGAATCTCCTGCTGAGGCTGAAGAGGCATTTTTGTTTGGGTTGGAGATGATTTTCCACTCCAGAAGACAGCCTGGTTTGTGCTACTGTGAAATGTTATGGCCACAAAGCATTTAACACATAGATTTCAGCAGTCAGTTTTAGCCGTCTACTGTACTGTGTAGCATCAATCCTGTCCTCCTTTCTCAGTTAATTGTAATATAGTCTGTGTTTTTTGAAGATACTCAGTGGCCTGGGCCCAGAAAAGATGAAAGACCTCTGAAAGGTCTGGGATATAGTCTCTATTTCTCTGGCTAATGAAAGTTCTACAGTTAAAGGTAAATTGAACTAAAACTGAGTGCTGTTTCTGGCTAGACTTCTCCAAGCTCAGTGGTGCTTTAAGAAACCAGTAGCAATGTCTCTTTTATCAACAAAACGTCTAAATCCCAAACGTTATCTCCAGGAAGAAAACAAATGAAAGAACACAGCACATCTGACTATTATTGGTCTTCTTTTGTAATATATTATTGGAAGACACTTATTCTGATGTGATATAAAAATGTGGAAATGTACATCCTAAAGAGGAGATGACTTTTTCTCTCTTTCTGCTGAGTCTAGGTTACTAGTTATTTTGTACTGTTGTTGTGAGTGTAAGTCTTTGGTATCTATCCAGCTGTGCTCATTTGATTTGCCTGAAGGTGATGGTGCATGCAAGGAGGTGATGAAGGATGATTCAGCCAGGAGAGCTGTAGCTGCTTACCACAGGAACTTTTATGTGCTTTCATTGAATACAAGCATAGCAGCATTTTTAACCAGCAGGAGTTAAATGCGTAGAGGGAGATTGAACACGTTATACTTTCTAAGAGAAGAGATAAATGATCTTTGCTAATAGGCTTTGGAGTCGGCAAAGGTGGTTGCAGTTTTTGAGCCATTTGTAGCATTACCTCCTATGTACAAAGTTGAATGCCCAACTAGGCGCTGCAGCTTAAATCTTGATTAGGTATCTTGGTGAGCATTACACAGTAGCAGCTACCTGAGTATACTGAGGGATTTTCTCTGGGCAGAATATGCAGTTCATATCTCCTAATGAGCTCAAAATTCTACAGTATAGAGACAAGAGTATTTATAGACTCAAACAGAGCTCTGTATTATGCAGAGTATTACAATGGGCCAGTATTTTCTCTTTTTTTTTTTTCTTTAAGATCCTTGCTGTGTGCACATTGAAAAATAATCTGATTAAAACAAAACACTACAGAAGTACATTGAGGAGAGAATTAATGGAATTTGTTTTCCATAATCCATGTTAACAAGGTTGACCTTACAAGAAGGTTTGCGGGTTGTTTTTTTACACTACTGATTCTTTTCTTTTCATTGATCTTGTGACTGTCATTTTCCCATTGCTCTATTTCTAAAACTTACAGTAGCTACAGCAGCAGCTGATTAGGGGAAATGCTGTCTGTTAGATGGTAATAGGGAGTAAAGAAGAAAGTATCTTGCATTAAGGAATTGGTGTGACTGGTTTGTGATTCTCCTCTGAAGACGTTACAGGGACTTTGAACATACTGTGATTGTCCAGTTTGACCAGAGGTTCCTTGTGCTTGCCCTACTGAAATGCTGCTAAGCTGGGGGTTTTTCAGTAATAGCTGCAAAAGTGTGCAACGCTTCCACAGAACGTCCTAGAATTTGATTTTTGTCCCAGTGGATCCAGTATAAAAATAGCTTCCAACTAATTCCTTCTGCTTTATCAGTAGACATTAATTCCCTCAGGTTTAGTAGTTTTAATATATCCTTGTGAGGATATTAACATTTTATGAGATGTACAAAAGAATTGAAGAGAGGTACGAGTCCATTAAATAAGAGAAATCACAGGACCACAGGTTATGCAGAATCCATTGCAAGAGCTAGAGGTGATTCTACAAACTAGCATAGTGCTGGTCAGTAAATCCACCCAGTGTCCCCTTTCCTTTCCATCTCCTCCCCAAGGGAATGGCAGTGCCCGTGCTCAATTATGTGTCCTGCTTTTCCCAGCCCGCTTGGTCGCCTTTTTCAGCTGTCCCATCGTCTTTGTCAGTGCAGCAAGCTGTTTGGCGCTTGGACAATAATCTGATGCTCGATGGCCTAATTCTGCCAGACCTTCTCCAAACTCCCTGAGAAGAGGGAGTATAGGGAAAGCTGCTCCACTGCACTGCAGCTGTGGCTGAGCAAATGTATGTGGCTTCTCAGGAGGGGCTTCAGTTACTGCAGATGCTCAAGCAGTTACACAATTTAATATCCTGCTTGTTTCAGTATTGCATTGTAACTATTTGAAAATTACAGTATTTTAAGTCATCCTTTCTGCACTGCATCCTTCCCCAAACTTGCCTTTTTGCTTGTGTTAATAAATATAAAATAAAGCTTGAAAGGACCAAAGATACACATATACACAGTAAAAGCATCTATCTACAGTAATTCTCTTCCTTCTTCCTCTGATTAATTTATCAGCATTTGTAGTTGATACAGTTGAAGTCTACAGCTTTTCGTGATACATTAATTTCTTCATAGAGTCCCTCATGGTGCTTTTCAGACTGCAGCAATCGCTACAATCCCACTGAAGTGCAATTAGGTTATTGGAAGCACAGATAAATATTGTCTCCTATAAATTTAATGTAATGTAGAGATGGAAAGTTGCCCTTAATCAAGTGTTCCTTCAAGTTTATCATAATATGTGATAGTATATTTGCAAGAATTTTTTCAACAACACTTTCAAATGTCAGTTGATGGGATTTAAGCTCATTCCTGTGGTACACAGGTTTTCAAGGGTAAGTCAATAAGCTATGCTAGAGTCAGTGATGCGAGGAACATGGCTTTTTCACATCCATCTATTGTGTATCCTGTACTAGTGCTTATTTTTCTACCATGAGTTGCACATGATTCCTAATGCCAATTCCTGTCCTCCTTCCCTTCACGTTTGCTCCCTGGGAGGTCTGTGTAGGGCTGGTGCCTGTGGCACACCGGAGCGTGGTGCCTGTGGGGCAGTGGCAGAGCCCCTGGGGCTGCCAGTTCCACTGGCAGGGCATTGCCCACTCCTGCTGATTTATGCCTGCTTTTTATTAAAGGGCAGATATAATTGTTATTTTTCAATTTCGTATCAACTGCTTTCACTTCTCCCCACAATACGTTTTGGGGGCTCTATGTGGGAATGAATAGAGTTGTGTTCTTGAGGAATTAAGGACATTTTCATTAAGTCTCTATTTTTGATGGAGCTGGAGATGCATTGCTCTGATAGTGGAACACATTCAGACCCTGTCTGTGAAGTGCTTTTGCTGCCTACAAATGCTACATAGTGGCTTAAAGAGATAAAAGTGAACTTAAAGATCCCTAGCACTTGTGACTTCAGTTGCTTTATGTGTCACCTTGTCTTTTGTGTTCTAGTCACTGCTGTATTAAACAGTGGCTGATCATTAACAGTCTAATTAGAAGGACTGGGGAATGGTAGGGATGGGGAAGAAGCAAGAAAAATAAAAAATATTTTCAAGGGGACAGATTTTCAGCAATATAAATAGACAAAGGTTCAGTGAGTAAAGGAAGCTGAAAGCTGAAGGCAAAAACCTTTTCCACTGACTATTATTATTGAGGTTATGAGGGAGAAGGTAACGAAGGAGAGCACCAGAGTTTTGGGGAAGCAGTTTAAATCAGTTTCTTGAGCTCCACAGCACAGATCCTTTGACTTTGCTTAATTCTTTTTTATGATAACACCTGCATTTATGGAGGCCACATATGTGTTTACTACAGTACACTACAAAAAACAAACAAACTAGAAAACCCCCTAATTTTCTAGCTTGTTAAAGTAGCACGTGGTTCAGCTTTTATCCAAGAAATATAACAAGATGCCTGATACCAGATAGTGCATAAAAAACTATATGAAGTTCCTGTATTCATAAAGCAACTTTAAGGTTAAGTAAAGCCAAGAGCATTTCTTCTTAATTATTGTATGTTTATGCAAAAATCTCACATATGTTCTGGCAGTTCAAAGAAACAATTCATGAGTGACTGATGGTTGTTGTTGTTTGCAGTGCCTCCAAAGCCAATTCATCTGCAGAACGTGTCACCTGTTACATACCAAACCCCTAGGCATAAAGCTTTATCAAATCAGAAACCAAGAATGGAGGAAGAGACACCCACCCCTGTTTCTAGTGTTGCAAAGGAAAAGTCCAGTAAAGTGTCAGATCTCATCAATCGTTTTGAGGGAGGCAGGTATGTAATAGAATTTGAATTGATTTGTAACTGTTTTGTGTGGATTGTTGGAACTTGAACCTGTGGGGAAGAACTTTGGTACCACGGTAGTGCTCAAACCCCTCCCTGCTAGAGGAGTTGATGGCAAAACCACACATGTTTTGAAATGGTGCAAGCCAATTGTATATTTGGCCTGTAGAAGGTATGCTTTTTCAAATGGTGCTAGTCTTAATTTTTCTTTAAAAAAAAAAGAAAAAGAAACAAACTTGTAACATTTTTAAAACATCCTGAAAAATGTCAGCAATTTGAAATAAGTGCTGATTTTAGAATGAAACATTGGAGCTAATCTTAATTTCTTTTCTTCTTGCAGAAAACAAATATTTACTTTTATAAGCAAATAGAAAAACATGAAATCCTGATTTTCCTTCTATACTGTCTTAACCTCTTCAGAGCATTCATTATGAAGAGGATGAACTGTACAAGTTACTTGTATTGATATGGTATACATTCTCTAAACTGTTTGCTTTGTAGTACTTGGTGATTTTGGTGCAATAGCTTGGTGTTTTTGAATTTTGATACGGCCTTTTACAGAAAACATTTGGAACTTTGAGAAACATGAGCCACAGTGAACTCTGCTTTCACAAAATGGTGTTACTTTGTGTGTCTTTAATTAGATGTATGTGACAAGCATTATAAACTCTGAAGCAGTAGTTCTGAATATATCTGCTCTGTATAAAGAGAGCAACCTTCCAGAAAGCCCATGATAGAAGAACAGCTCAAGAAACAGTCCAGTGACAGTTGAGCATTGCAAGTTTTGGATGTGGCTTTCTTGTGTTTCCTTGGGATACTGATGTTCTGAAGGGATGCCCCCTACGGGAACGAATGCATGATGTACAACAGAGCGTGTCGTTCTGAGGAGCCAGAGTATTAAGACTTTAATTGAAAGAATTTCCCCTCAAGATGGGGAAAATTTAATCCTTTGTACAGAAGCAGCTGAGCATTGCACAAGTACGTTTGACTAGTGGAATAGAAACAATTTCAGAGCTTCATCTGGAAGAAACTTCTGTCATTAGGCAGAGACTTAATTGCACTCTGTCATGACAGCTGCTCAGAGATGAGAAAAAGAAATTACTGCAGCACTGGAGGTCCTGTGAATTCTTCCAGCACAGGTCTCTAGTCCTGTTATCTCTGTTTCCCTGTCTTCTTCCAAAGCATCACCCAAGTCTTTTTAACAGGATAGTATCCTTAGAAAAACAATTTTATTGTTTCTGAAAGGAAACTCCTCAGGTTCATTGTGCCCTACATCAATGAGCCCTACATTTCTTCGTCCTAGACATGCCTGCTGCATTGTACAGGAACTTCTTCAATATTATGCAATTAAAGGAAGCTCTAAAGAAAGCAAGGAAAACTTTCTTATTTGTAGACTTAAAAATAAGGATGTTTTATTTGAGGGACTAGAGGAAGCTGAGTTGCTTTTCGCCCAACATCATTCATTAAGTACACCCAATAATATCTCTCCAATGGTTAAATTCTCCTCAACTCTATGATCCCTGCTTATGAGAAACTTTCATAATTAGCATGCCAAGTTCTGGAATATCCTGCTATGGCCTTTGAAGCAATTCCTGTTTTTCAAATGAGCTCAGCTCACAAAATGTGTCTTCCGTGAAGGTGAGCTTCACTTGTAATTATTGGTCTTCCAGTGACTAGATAGCACGTTCATGAACTGCAAACTCTGATTGTCAATTATGGTATCTTATTTTCATTAGTCTGTAGAGCCCACAGACATGTAGGCATGGCAAAAAGTTAATTAAACCTCTTTGCTGTGTGCATGCAATAGAAAAATATAAATTAATTCTATCTTGGAGTTAAGTTTATTTTTTAAAAAAGGCATAATCTTTACAGAACTAAAGAAAAACTGATTTAAATTTCTTTCTTATATGATGGAAGATGACAAAGCTAGCGTAAGATATTTTTTGAGCCCTGTGTATGAAAGTGCAGAATATGCTCATAATATTTGTGTAAACTGTCCTATAAGTAAGGAGTAAACATACAGTTTATAAGCAGTCTTCATCTTTCCAGAAGATTTATGGTCCGTACTAGGAACAGTATGTTAGAGGACAGTCATGGTATATTTTTGCAAGTTGAATATGGCTTGTTAAATGTACTTCGGACAAAAATGTATGGTTTTTTTTTTTTAGCTATAATGAAGCCAAGCATTTTTACAGACTAGGCTACCATTTATATTGGTCTAAAATTCAAAATCTCAAAAAAGAAAGAGATAGTGAAAGGTATGAACAAGGGATAACATGTTTTTAAAGCAGAGATAAAATATGGTGGGGAAAAAACCTTCAAAAAAGATGCAGTACGATGAAAGGACACTGCTAAATAAGGAAATGGCGGAAGAAATGGAATAAGAATTTAAAGCTCCTCCTGTAATATGCTGAACTAAAGAAAGAAATGCTAAATGTTCTTGGACACTTTTCATGAATTTTGTATAATTAAAGGGCAATTAGGGAACAGGCTGCTTGTTAGTTTAAGCATTGGACTGGGGCTTGGGAGATCATGAGTCTTTCTCCATTTCTACCGATAATCTCCTGGGACACTTTGAGCAAGTTGCTTCATGTATCAGTGCCTCAGTTCCCTTGGCTGTTACATGAGCTGATCATACTGCCTTCCATTTTACAAATGAGATTCAAGACACATGAGGATGTAATGAATCAATATGGATGTCACTCTGGGTTTGCAGTAAGACCCGCATGTTTGTGTGCGTTTCAGTGGAACAATATTAACACAGGAAAACACGATTTGGGAGGAATGCGTGGTGCAACTCTCCTACTCCCCATATCAGGGATTTTCTATAACACCATGATTAACTTTTCTTTCATCTATGCTTTGTTTGGTGTTTGTAGCCCGTTAAATCCTAGTGATTTGAAGAAAGATTCCTCTGTTCTCCACATTTCTAAATCTCAAGGAAGATATGGGTCAACAGCGTCACCTCAGCCAAAACTCCCCTCCCAGCACCCACTACAAAAACAGGGAAACAGTAATACCGACAAAACTCAGGTTGCACAGCTACACACAGCCAACGGAGTAGTAGCACAAGACCAGACGGAAGATGAGGACAGGAGATTATCAGATCGTGGCTCTGCTATGTCCACCCTGGTTCCGGATAATGCCATCAACAGCAGCTTGATAAATGGGGAAAGAGAAAGTATTTCTGGAGAGTCATTGCAAAGTATGACTGCCTGTGAAGGACAGATGCTTAACAGCTGCTACAGGACTCCAAGCAGTGATACTCTGCTCCCATCTGAAAATGAAACTCTAGAAATTAATACTAATGTGAAGGAAGAACCAACTGAGGAAATCAGCAAGCAAGATCAACCGGTAGAAACAAAGGTAAAAAGATAAATTGTTTCATTCTTGATATAATACTACTTTATGTATTTTCTCTAGGCTTTTCTTTACAAAAATAAACTTGCAAGAGCAGGTCAGGAAGTTGAAAATCTTTTGATTATTTTTTGTCTGAAAAAAAGACAGGGAAAAAAAGTTTTGCTTGCCTTTCCCCCCCTTTCACTCCTGCCCCCCTTTTTCTTTTCTCTCCCCTTTCCTCCCCCTCCCTTTCTTTTTTCCTGAGGTTTAAAAATATTGAAACTGAAATATGTGTACATGTTTAGCACTATGCTTCCACTGTGTCAGACTACAGGGGACACATATCAGTGGTGTATATAAAATAAAATTCCATGTGTAGTAAACTGCAGCGACAAGGCTTCAGGCAGAACTGTCATGTGAATCCTTAACTTGGATGTAGTTGTTAAGTCAGAGCTGGAAAGGCAGTGGCAGTCTGCTAGCTATCAGATAGATCTACGCAAGGTTCAGAGTATACTAAATACATGCCTTGTTAGCAAGGCGAAGTTGCATCATGGTGAATTTGAGCTTTCTCATAAGGAAGGTTTTAAATAATTAAGGGAAATAAGTGGGTGGAAGAAAATCTGTCCTGGGAAATTAATTGCTGAAAAATTGCGCATGTTTCTACTTCTAAAAGTTTGATTATGCAGTTTGCCTTCTCATACTGAAACATTGGTGGCCAGTGAACATCATTAACAGTTCTGATCCAGCCATGCCATGTGTGAATCATGGCAGGGAGAGCTGGGCTGGACCCTCCTGGCCTTCCTCTTCACTGCAGAGCCAAACAGCTGAGCACTGATAAAGCTTGTCACTGCTTGTCAGGAGTACACCAGCATCAGTAACTACAGATGTCTCCCAGCCCTTGAGTTTGGTAGGGGTCACATAAATACATGCTTGAGGGTAAATTCTGCGTGTGGGAAAAGTGAGTCTGAAATTCTCATGTATTATGGGGAAAAAATATCCTAGGTAATGTTAAGAAAGCGATGGGTTGTATGGATTTTCTTGTTTGTTTCATGGGTTGTTTTTGCTAGTAATGCGTGAATGTTATGATTCTCATCTAAACATAAGCCTGCTCACAGTCCAAGGCACCTTAATGTGCCACACCTCTCCATTATGTTTCTATCTCCTGTCAGGCAATGCCTGTTTCCCCTCTTTGTGCCAATAAAGCGCTAAGAGCTCTGTGGGCAATGCTGTTAAGCTTGAATACAAATCGCACAGTAAGGTGCTGGCAGCATTTTCAGAAAAAAGGCAGAAATGGGAGGCAGTCCTGTTGTAAAGTCCAGGAAGGAACTGGGCAAATGCTAATGGCAGCAATCTTATCAAAATCTGTCTTTGAGCTGCTGGGACCAACACATGTGATCTGTCCTATATTGACCAAGAGTCAAATTGTGAGGTGCAATGTGACTGCTACTAGATGTATTGTTTGCTGGTGCTTGAAGGGTAAAAAAACAAACCAGACCCATTCAGGATGATTCTTAAGTCAGCATCGGTGGAGAACTGATTCTGTAAAACTGAACTCTGGGTCACAGCAGCACTTCCTGGAATACCAGCTTGCTTGCGATACAAGGACATCCCCTTTAGTGTGGTGAGATTAAGAAGCAAGTCTACCACAGACTGATCTAAGGACCACACCTCCTAAAATCAAACACTGATCTAATTTGGATTAATGCAACCTGTAGATTGAGATCAGCCCTATGGAGGTCTAAGTAGCTGCTGCCTTGCTGTCTGGAACAGGGGGAGGGTGATGAGAGACAGGAGAGGTCTGGTAGAGCTTCAAGCTATTTCTGCAATCCAAGCAGGCACTGGGAAGAAGAAAGAGCATTTACACAGTCTGTGATTTTGCTAAGCGCCCACTTAGTAAAGAATCTTAAAACTGGGATGCAGTCCAGCTGAAGTTGGACTGCACAGATTAACAGCGCTCTTATGCCCTTTTTAATTAAGCAAGTGTAGGTACTGTTGACTGAAAGCAATAGGAACAGATGCATGCAAGTCATAGACAAACTTTAAATTATTCATCCAATATATATATTTCGATACTGATGCAAAGTATCTTCTTTGTCTCTTGCATGCCATTTCTGCTAATTCAGGGAAGAGAAAAAAGTGGTGCTATCTCTTTGTAAATGCATACATGTACAGCAGAAGTAAAGAAATGCATACAAGTCCACTGCTGGAAGGGGTGAATTAAATTGGGGAATGGTGCAAAACCAGAGCAGGAATTACTTTTTGGACTTGGAAAAAAAAAGCTTATTTTGAAATAATGCTGCTCTTACAAATATTTTTTTTTTTCCCACTTATCACTGTAGATCTGACTAAAGTCAGATAATCACAGGTACTGGAAAAGTTGAGCCAAAACATACTAAATTTGACAGTGTTCTGAAACATTTTCCCCAAATGACCAGAGTAGAGTATGCTTTATTTCTCTTATTTGCTTAATTAGTTTGAAAGTCACAAACCACAAATATCACAAGCAAAAAGACAATTAAAAGTTAAAAATTTCTTGCCTTTGCAGCAGAAGCACCTTCTGTCATAAAATTTGGTTTGCCCAAAACGCGGAGGCTGAATAGTACAAGAACATACCAATCAATTAAGTCCCTGAATAACATCTTGTGAGAAATCTGCTGCTAGAGCTAACTGAAGACAAGATGACAAATGCTTCAGTATTTGTTGTGAGACTGGTAGAAAATAGGGATATAGACTGCATGTATGCCACAGATGGAGAAGAATCCATTGCACATCTTTATTAAAGTCCATGCTTGATGTCTACTCTTAATGGTAATGTTGGGGGCTCTTGTATTTCAGGTGCAAAACCTGGTGGAAATCATGTATTTCTAAATCTAAGGTGAAGTTTTGATTTAAATAGGGTGAAACTTTGTTGCAAAGTTCACTTTGCCAAGAAATGTTTTACTTTGCAACACTTGAGAGGTTCTATCAGCTTCTTCCTGGTTCTACAATTTTATGGTGGTCTTTAGCAGCAATAAATCATGAACAGAGCTGTATATCTTTAGCACCCAATATAAACGTGAAAATCCTTTTCAGAAGAATTGCTTCATTAGGGATATAGAGATCTTTACTGCTTTTCTTGGTTGCTTGTACAAGAAACTCACCCATCATTTGTGCAATGGACTGTTGTATAGACTTAATATGCCAGAAGGTGATGGTAGCATTCAGGATTTTCATCACAAGTCTTGCAAAATGTAGTGCTTTCCTTGATTTCAGAAACTGAGGACTCAAGATTAAAAGAAATCTTAAATTCTCCTGGAGATTTACATTTATATTCCAAATACTTAGGGAAGAAATCTTTAGATCATGAAGCAGCTATGACATGAATGGGTTTAGAAAAGAAAACCCCACTCTCTTATGTTAGACCAAACTCAGCATTATAAACAAACAAGCACAACATAGATTGAATTATATTTATTCATATTCTACATCTCTCACCCTGTCTGTGTTGCTTAATATATTACTGCAAAGCCCATGGACCAAGGGCTACACCTAAGTAGGAGTGAATCATATGCAGCATCTCTGTCATGTTGGTAGGTATAGTTTTCTTGATAGGAGATGCTTCCTGTTTGGTTGGGATTATAAATTATGGCTATAATAGAATTTTGGTTTATGTAAAGGCTGCTTTAAATTCGCATAATTTTTGAAAGTTTAGGACAATGGAAAGACAATGTTAGGAAATTTCAGCACAGATGAAAAAAGTTCATACTCTCAGCAGCATTTTTCATACTTCTTCTTAATTTCAGGGTTCAAGAACAATTTAGGTAAAAATTACTTGTTTTGATTTCTTAAGCATCTATAGTAACATAATGATTCTACAGATGTACAACTTTGTACTAAAGAATATATAACTAGGCCCAGGTGAAATACTTACTGTAAGCATCCATATAGAGATACAAGTTTGAAGTCCTGCCTCATGGACCTACTGCTATCTCACACTTCTGATATTTTGATTGGCAGTTGAAATCGTGTTCCTCTAACATGAACATTTTATATATAGCACCCTAACTGTTTCTGTTCAGTTTTATACATTGAGTTGCCATGTGTTATGGATTGTCATAGAAGTTTGAAATGTTCCCTGAAATCATTGAGAAGTTGTGCTTGAAGTGCTAAAGTATGTGTCCAGGTATACCTTGTAGTAACTTCTTGTCTCAGTATTTTTTGTTAACTGCAAGGAATGCAATATAAATACTGATGTACTAAAAGCATAACGAAATCATAGGAGGGAAATATAAAAATTTTCTGGCAAAAAATGTGTCCATATCTTTCATTTCTATTATCTTGTTATCTTCCTTGTGAAGAGATGTGTGCATTTATGGTTATATCCCATGAAAATAAAGCTTAACTTATAACTTAAGATAATTAAAATTCCCTTTTATGGTTAATGATTAGATTATGTAGATATTGATATGGTAGTTCTTTAGGGAAGCATTGAAGTTCTGAGAAGTTGAATACTAACTTCATGTTTTCCATGGTTTTTAAAGTTTTTTCCTTTAAGAATTTTCCTCAGTTATCTCTACAAGATTTTTCAAGGCTGTATTGTTGAACAGCTCCAGTAACGAATGGCTTCGTGTCATTCTCACTGTCACAAACAGCATTCAGGATTTATTTCCAAATTATATCATAAAAGTTGCCTTCTGCTACTTGGAATAGCCAAATTTGGGTCTGCAGAAGTTGAGCCCCTTCTTGGGGTCTGCCTGCCCTGAGCCCATAGCTTGGCTTTTCCCTGCGTGCCTGCTTCAAGGAGGGGTGGGTGGGCAGCTAGGGGTAGAGGTGCAGTGCAGCATTGTGTGTGCTACAGCAGAGCTGTGATGGCTGTGAATGAATTCCCTGAAAGCAGAAAATAAAAAAATATAGATGTGTGTGTGTGTGCAGGTGTGTGTATACATAGATATACACACACAAACATGCATGCCAGCTGCAGCACTGGCTTTGCGCAATGGTGTCTTTCCACCAAATGTGCCTTGCTGTGTAGAATGGTGTGCCAGGACCCATGTGTTCACCCATGCATCTGGTCCCAGTTCACCCCATGTGCTCATGACAAGTGGCTGACGCTTCCATCAAGGAAGATGGATGCCACTCCACAGGAGATGGATGCCACTACTAGCAAAACAGCCTGTAACCTGTTGTTTCCAACAGGAAGGAAGCTGGGGCAGCGTTGTGGAAACCAGATGCTTTTCTTTAGACAGGATAAGACACCGAAGTGGGTGAATGAATAGGGAGGAGGATGGAGCTAGTAGTAGAAAACACAGCTGGGAGTTCATGTCACATGTGGGCAAATACTGAGAGGGTAAGGTGGGAAATTGGGGACTTCCTTAAAAGAAAAGTAGCAATACAGTTTTATGTTGTTTTTGCACTGATCTAACCCTGTAGGTGGGTGTTCTTATGCCAGAATAAGAACATGCCATTGTGATTGAAAGATCCATGGTGTGTATTTTTTCCTACATGGAAGATTCCTGTGTTGGGTACTGCGATTGATGTAGAAAGGAGACTGAGGTTCAAGAATTAGGAAGATGTGCAAGGTTGATAGCAAGAGGATGGGAAAGCTGGAGTCAGAGCATAGTGGGAGAGTAAGAGGGATTTGCCCTTATTTAGGAGTGAGGATTAAATGTTTTTTCTGAATTGCTCATTTCGTGTGATATTTTTGAGTCTGCTATGCGTGATTTACACTCTCTTAATTAGTTCAAGTAATCTGAAAACTGTGGACTGGTTCTGTAGCAGTGCTTCAGGGAGAAGGTGGGGTTTTGGAGAGAGAAAAAAAATAGAATTGCTACAGAACCAGTAGCCTCCGTGGTTTTGTGCCTCAAGTCCACATGTGAGATCCCTTGTAAATGGCTGCACTAAACGGCATGCTGTAGCTGTAATAACTAATCCTCTAGCTCCCTGTGGTGTCTCTTGACAGCACTTAAAATGCTGTTCTGTAGGTTACCGTGGTTGCTATAATGATTTAAACAGACTTAATGAACAGCTTTGAAGTGACTATGAAAGCCTGTATTTAGGGAGGAGGCTTGCCATGTAGCAGTGTGGCTGTTAACACTGCAGATTAGAATTGAAATGTGTTCAAATTTGAAATACTTATTGAATACTGAAAAGGGGAAAAAAGCCACTGAAGTGCTTTAAATGAAAAGACTGTACTTAATATTCAGTATTCTGCAAACCATCTTTATAAATGTTCTTGCAAATGTTTATCGTACTCTTGTGGAAAGCAGTGTGCAGTCTGAAATCAGAAATAACTCTTTCAAGCTCTCCTCTTTATTTCTTTATGAAGACTTTCTACAGTTTGTCTAGAAAATTACCACTTTCCCATAAGCACCATGATAAAACTGCCATTTACTTAAAGACTTGGATGTCGTTAGGTCTCAACATTTTTCAGTGCTAGCACTAGATCTGGAAGAAAAATCTTGTAATGGAAGTGTAATTTTTGTTGGATCTGACACTTGTGAGCCTGAGGCATTTCCCTAGTGTTTTAGTATTGTAGAAGGCTGTGCTTTCATTGCTTGTTTTGAAGTAACTTCTCATAGCAACTCGTAATTTTATATTCTAACACATTTAGTTTAATATTGAAACTTGAACTAAACGTTTTAAGTTTCTGTTCCACAGAAGAATCAAAAATACGTTTTGTGGAATGAAAGACTAAAGTGAAAACTTCTCTTAAGATGCAGAAGTGACGTCCATAAAGACTTAGCAAAGGAGCCGTCTAATTGCAGTCAACAATTAATCAGCAATGAGTGTATTGATGAACATAAAACATTTTGTACAGTATTTTTCAATAATTCTGTTGTGCAAAGAACATGCAGTTCAAATAACCTTCCAAATGGGGGTGGGGGCGAACACCAACTAATCCCATCTGTTCCCTCTTACTCTGCAAATCAGTTCTTCCAGCTCTGAAAGGTCGGTGGTACTCGATTACCAGGATGTGAGCTGATCTGTTAAGTAGGGAGTTGGTGCTCTGGCAAAGATCCCTGTACAAACTGGGAAATATTAAATGTTTTTGGCTTTCAGTTTTGTTCTGCAGTTTGATTTCTATCCTCCTTTGACTTTGTATCTTGATTAAACTGCTAGAAAGTTTGTATTTTTCAAAACGGGGTGTCTATTACTAAATGTGAAACTCGGATTTCAGTTGCTTTTTTGGACTGTAAGGTAATCACATGTCTTTTCAACTTTTTTTTTTTAGTATTAAATTACATTTTCTTCCGTATCCTAAGAGCTCTTCTTATTTTTCTGCAGGAGACAGATGAACAGAAACGTCACAAAATTGCCAGTGAACTTCTGCAAACGGAAAAAGCCTATGTTAGCCGACTTGACCTCCTAGATGGGGTACATTTTTCTTGAATTTGGTTTTATTGTTTTGCCTTGAATTCACTTGAATGTCTATGCATAAGTGTATATATAAATTACATAAGAGGTGGTATGTTTTTCACATTTTGCGGACTTTTCCAGTCAATCATTTGCTCTTGCCACATAACTTTGCCTGTGTTTCTATTTTAAGAATATTACAATTTTAAAAGTATTAGAATTTTATGGATCTTAATGCAATATGTTCTCTGTGTGTAGATGTCACTATAAGCAATAGTAGTTCATACTGGTAGCCCCTCCAACAAAGAGGATGGATAACAATTTCTTGGCTTCTGGTGAAACAGAGAAGGGTATCATTTTATAATACTGAAATCACCCACCCACTAGAAAATTACAAAATCTTTCACATTTGAGCCACTTGATCAGGATTTTTCTTCAGTGCCAAAGAACCTAGGAAGATGTTCATTCTAAACTGTATATCCCCTATTTTCCCACTATATGTTTAGACTAAATATTATTGAAGTGAACAGAAATTACTCTTCCTGCAATGAAAAGGTTGAATTCTTGTGCTCTGTAGAATCAAACTGTTATTTCTGAAATGTGAAAGTCTGTAGTTCTTGACTATTTTTCTTTAAAAGTCTTGTTTACTTTCTCATGTAAAACATCTATTTTACCTGGATACCCATAGCTTTGCATTGCCTTACTCCATGGTATTTTTCTCAGACATAGCTGTTTAAATTTCTCAGGCCTAATGCATAAGTCTTATAAAGATGAAAAGTAAAAAGCCTCAACTGATATGATAATTGTTCAGGCTGCTTGGGGATCTAAGTAATTGTCCTCATGAAAGTGGATCTACGTAGTAGACCCACATTGGAATCGATACATGGTATGTTTTTAAAAGACAAAGTATTGCAGGAAAAAGAGCTTTGATTTAGAGAAGTTTAAAAATAAAGAAGGAAAATGTTTACATCATTCATAGGTTTTTCTGATGGGTAATGTACAATTATTTTCCTCGCTGCAATCATAAGTTCATTACTCCAATGCCTGTTTTCCAAATATTAACTGGACGGAGTTCTAAAAAATCAGTTTCAAGCACAGCTGCTCAAGTGCTGCTAATGAGAGGAAAGCAGAAGACTGGGAAGGGACCGTTATGTTTCTAAACTTGGTTAAAAAGTTATGTAACCTTTATAGTCTTCAAAGTAACTTGTCAAAATCAACTAACTGTTCTCTTGGAAGCGCAGCAAAGTGAGCATGTTTTAAAGTATATGTGAAAGCGTATGGCTTTTCCTTTCCAGACACTTTTGCTGTCTCAGTTGGGATTATCAAAGTTCCTGTCTTCAGACTCTTTTCTTCTTTCCCGAGCCCTTACCCAAACTTCTGAAGCCCTCTCTGAGGAGATACAGACCATTAAAGCATGGGAGAGGGAGATAGAGGGACCATAAACACTGTTTTATGTGATGTGCACATTAACAGCTGCATATGCCTCTAGCCATTTTGTAGCTGCATCTAGTCAGGTAGAGCTCACTGATGGAAAAGAATGTGTTTTTAAAAGAGACTATAGTAGAGCCCAATCAGAACTGGGCCTGTTTTGTTCTTTAAATGGTATGTGGGGACTGCTCATAGTCTGCCAGCTACTTTGATTTCGAAAGGGTAAGGGGATGCAGCATACAAGGAAAGTGGTTGGGCTAACAGTGATCAGACATCATGCTAATTGAAAAGAAAGCAAGAGTGGAAAATATGACTGGAAGACTGGGAAAGCTGAGATGATCTAGCTGTTAAAACAGACAGGATGGCTGGAGTAGATCCAAAATGGCACTACTTCAGTTTGGCGTTCCTTATGTCTGCTCTGCCTGCAGTGCTTTCCTGGCTTTGATTTCTGGTGAGGGAAAGACAATGAGTTTGTCATTACCTGTCTATCTTATTAAAATATTAATCTTGCCTCGGTTGGAATAGGAGGGATGGATAGGTGGCTTTCCATTGATTAAAGATAACAGGCTGATAGGTTTGGGGCTCTTTTTCTGTATTGCAGGTATTCTATTCCAGACTCCTTGAGGAAGCAAACAGAGGTTCATTTCCAGCTGAAGTGATTAACAAAATCTTTTCTAACATTTCATCAATAAATGCCTTCCACAGTAAATTCTTACTTCCAGAACTTGAGAAAAGAATGCAAGAATGGTAAGAGGCAATTCACTGGTTAATACACTACTAAAACTGTGTCTGTAGAAACTCTGTCACAGGGTTGAGGTAGGGAAGGTACCTTCATAATTAAGTGCTCCAGGCCCAGGAAGTACCGTGGGTAGGAGAACATCTGCTCTTCCACTCTTCATCGGGTTCTGACTCAGTAAAGGACTTGCATAATTTGCTCAAAATAAAGGACATGTATCTCACTGAAGCTAGTGAGATTACTCATGATTAAATGCCTTGCTAAATTAGGGGTTCAGACTGAAGTTATGTGCTACCTGATGAATTCATTGCACGGAATACAAAATTGAGATAAATAATATGTATGTGTTTTGTGCTACCCTTGTAGCACAGTAACCTTTGTCATTCTTGTTTTCTGTAATAAGGTGGGATACATTCTTGGTTTTCTGTGTTTTGGTTTTCTGTTTGAAATTAAAATCCATTTCAGGTATATTTTGGGGCCATTTTTCACCCAGCTTTTCTTGACCTCTACTTGGAGCAAGCAAGGGTAGGTGAGGCGTGCTCTGATCATACTCTGTAACTATCATGTAAAGATATTGTAAGATTTTTATCCTGCCTTGGTGTATGCAGTCCTGGAGATATTAAAATATAACCATGTATTTTCTGTCTCTTAAAAGTACCAAAGCATTGCTGCTTCCCTACCTTATGTGGGAAAAGGGATCACCTCATTTAAAAAAAAAAAAAAAAAAAAATTACAAATATTGTTTCGTCCAGTTGTTTCAGCTCAGCATCTGT
The DNA here is from genome assembly GCF_047716275.1 of Strix uralensis. Classification (NCBI taxonomy): domain Eukaryota; kingdom Metazoa; phylum Chordata; class Aves; order Strigiformes; family Strigidae; genus Strix; species Strix uralensis. The sequence goes on along the minus strand of NC_133976.1, from coordinate 71,530,871 downwards.
TTGACTTCTGTATTCCATGTTATCTAGGTTTTCTTATGAGGAATTCAAGTGTTTTTCTGTATATCATTTCCAGCTACACTTTCATATAAGTTCTTAATTGTCAAAAATCACACTAAAAATTGAGAAATAATGTATTTTTGTGACATATATGAAAATCTCAGACCACACAGTGGTGCTTTAGACAACAGCTAAATGTCTCTGGACTCTGTAAGATGATTCCCTTTTAAAATGATGATTCTTTGAAATAGAATAGTTGAAAAAATCTGATAGGGAAACAAATGCCTGGATTAAAATAGAGTCTATATTCATGAGAAGTGGAGTTTAACTTACTGTATTGATTAAAAACCAGATTACACTACATTATGTCAGTGATTTCATGATGTACTCTTAAAATTTTGCTCTAGGCACTTCATAGAGCACAGAAGATGGGTTGCACTACCTTATTTGCAAAATGCTAGATAGCTCACTAATATTGTGTGTATAATTATATAGCTTCGAAGGTCAAAAAGTGGTTTTGCAGATGAGCTTTGACTATTGGTGCAAAACTAATAAATTGCATCCTAAGGATATTATCTCTTCCACACTGCTTGGAAACAACCTCTGTGCTGTAACTGAGACAGCCAGTTTAAATGTTCTTAAAACGTTATGCTTTTGGGAGGAGTTAGAAGAAAAGATGCAGTTGAAGAAAACTATTTCTGATCATTGCTGAAAGAAAAATCTGAGATAACTTTCTCTTCCCACTACCAGTCTCTGAAATTGTCTGGCACAACAGCTTCTGCCAGATACAGAGTTCACTTTCCTCAGTAGTTCCCCTAATTAGACATAGAAAATACTTAAACCTACCAATAGAATATACTTGTGCACCACTTCCGTTATTCTTTAGCTTCCAATAAAAATAGCTGGATAAAAATTTCTGACACCTTCCCCAAGTTGTGGTTTGTTTTGAAAAAACAGGTAAAAATATATAGTGTTGCAACCGAGAATGCAGATCAGCAACAGATTCTCCTTTCTTAGAAGAAAAGGCAGTGTGAATCTAAGCTTATTGAGTGGAAATGAAATTGTCTGGTAGTTGCATTTTGAATGAGTTGAACAACAGCTGGAGCTGAATATCTCTGTTACAACATATGGCTTGAAAATACTGGAAACAGCCTTGTTGCAATATATTTCCAATGAAGAGAGCATGATAGAGCATAACAGTGATCCCACATCAAACAAAATACCGATCTCTCTTTTGTACCTGAGGATGACCTGTTAGCTTGTGTATTGGAAGAGAAAGCAGTCTTTCTGTAGCCGCCTTTGCTGTGCTGTGATTTTAGAGACCCTTGCTTAGTTTTCTTGCAGCCATGACTGTTTTAGATGAGATGCTACAAATCCTGATTAGTAGGCCAGCTATTTCATGTTTGAGTTTTTAGAATACAAATGTGAATACTGTTGTGGTCTGATAACAGAAATACAAAGTGTTTCTTTACCTGTGTTACAGCATAAAGTCCTATTTCTTGACCCATACAATGTTGCTGTCTTCGTTGTCTGGCAGTAGCTCAGTGCTGATTTGGGTCCACAGCATTTCTCTTTCTGAGATCTCTCTATCCAAGAGAACAGTAACTGCCCTGGACCTGATGGCATTTAGTAGAACTTCATATTTTGACTCATGGTGCATAGTGTTTGAATATGAGATGAATTAGTTACCTATACTTTGTATGTCCGTCAAGGAAGGATGCTGCTCTCAGAAGGTTCTGCTTTCTGCAACTTCCCTCATCCTTGCTATTCTTTCAGACCTCTTTGTGTGATGTTGACCTTGTTTTTCTTACCTGAAATGATGATGAATTTGTGTTTTTACAGCCTCAGTCTTTGGACATATAAGGGCCTTGCATGAAAAGTAGTTGTGAAATTTTTTTACTCTTCAGAGACAGTGAAATTGCAGAACTCTGGGTAAATGAGCTGTCATAGGTATCCAAAGAGCAGGCATAGCAAACTGTTCCTCCTTCTTGGTTTATAAAAGTTTTAACATTTTCTTCGAATGTCTCTCTAGTAGTAGTTGTAAAACAGCTAAGTAGAAGTATTCTTTTTTGTGCCAGTTTCTTTAGAAACAAAGGATTGCTACAGTCTTTTCTGCTTTAAGGTTTTTTTAATTGCAAAATTTTATGATTACTTATCTGTTAAATTTATCAGAAAACTTTAATGCCTGTGGTTTTGTTTTTCTGGAGACCTCTGGAAATTTATTGACATTTTCTTTGGTTCTGTTGGAATCAGCATGATTTGTATTTTATTTTCAGTTAAAAAATATGCTGCACTGCAATAAAATGATAATCCATGGAAAATAACATTCAGTGAATCAAAGGAGAGGGTTCTTGTTTTAAATTGCTAGCTTGCCTTTGAAAGTGTATGTGTCTGCTTGTATGTAGAGTGATTGAACAAATACGTGGAGCTAATTAAGGGTGGAGAGCCTTGGTGATTTCAGAGACCAACTTCCCACCCTATCTTGTCCCCTTCTTTAGTTGCCAGATCCAGCAGTAGCTCAGACCTCTGCCAGGTCTTACACAGGTACCTTCTGCCCCCCCGGAGGCAGCTGGAGCTGGACCAGCCTTTGCCAGTCCTGGCAACATTCACTATTCAGATAACTTTTCCCTTTTGCACAGCTTTTCTCTTGAAGAAGTGGTGTGCTGGAGTAGACCGCTGAAGTAATTGCAGTAGATTGCTTTGCTTTAGACCACTACCACAACATTGATTTCACACTTTCAGAAATCCAGAGATACCAAGTTTCTGAGTCTGTCCTTGAGAATGAAATGTGAAACGTGTTTCCTATCGTAGTTCTCAGAGATGCATGTGTGCTGTTCCACTTTCTTTGCGTGCATTGAGAATGCAGCTTCTCTCTGCCTCTCCATCAGTTTCTCTACTATTCTGTTTTATTTGAAGATGCTATCAGTATTCAGGGAAGATGTGAGAAAGTTCTCACAAAAGACTGGAATCCAAAGGATTCTCTGTACTTCATAGGTTTTCTTAGATAAATAATGAATTTTAAAAGTTGTAAATACACATATTTATATAAGGCACAGAAGGGAAGTGGTACAGTATGGATTTAGTCCTCAAAACCACAGGCTAGATATTTAGAGGGTAAAGTATGGTCAAAAGAAGATAATGTAGTTTTAAGGAACTGCAAATAAAATAAGTTAGACCATGTTTTGCAAACAAAATCTTTCAAGTTTTTCATTATAGATAGCTTTTCTTTCTTCAGTGCTCTACATGACCTACAATGCTTACACATCATCAAAGAGGATACAAACACTCTTTCTATGTTAATGCTGGTCAGTTTAAATGGTTATGTTGGAAGAGACAATCCCAAACAGAAGGAATCTCTGTTAAACACATGAAACCATTTTGTAACCTAGTGTGACTTTTTTTCTTTCCTGTTTGTTCTGAGATTCCACCCTCTTACTTTGCAGGACTACCACCCCCAGAATTGGAGATATTCTGCAAAAGTTAGCTCCTTTCCTCAAGATGTATGGAGAGTATGTCAAGAATTTTGATAATGCAATGGAATTGGTGAAAACATGGACTGAACGGTCACCTCAATTCAAATTCATTATTCAAGACATTCAGGTAATGGGGAGAATAATGTAGATCTCAAAGTAATACAAGTGTGTATAAAAACATATAGGTTTGTGGGTGAAAAAGGATTAAAGAGAAAATTAAATACCAAATCCCTTAGAATTAAGGGTTGTTGTTTTTGTCCACTTCACACCTCATTCTGTTTCTTCTCCTTCTCCCTTCACGTGTGTACATATACCCCCACAAATCCATCCTTTCCAGTTGCACGGGGTCTGGTGAGCTGGAATTGGTTTTCCCCTGTAGCAGCCCTCATGGTGCTGTGTTTTATGTTGGGAGCTGGCAGGGTGTTGATAGCACACTGGTGTTGTGGCTACTGCTGAGTAGTGCTTACACAGCACCAAGGCTCTTTCCAACATTTCCCCCCAGTGGGATGGGGTGGGCAAGATCTTGGGAGGGGACACAACAAGGACAGCTGACCCGAACTGACCAAAGGGATATTCCAGACCATATGACGTCTGCTCGAGTATAAAGCTGGGAAAAATGAGCGGGGGGGGGTGGGGGGTGGGGGGGGGTGTCACCCTTGGTCCTCCGAGGCAACCACTACACGTATCGGAGCCCTGCTTCCTGAGAAGGCCCGACATCGCCTGTTAATGGGAAGTAGAGAATAAATCTGTTTTCTTTTTGCTTCCGCATGTGGGCCTTTGCTTCGCTTTGCTTATATTAAAACTGCTGTTGTTTTACCCACAAGGGTTGGGGTTTTTCCCTGTCTTATTTTCTTTCCCCCTTTTTGCCCTGTTGAGAAAAAAAGGGGGAAGGGGGGGAAGTGATAGAGCGACTTGGTGGGTACCTGGCATTTAGCCAAGGTCAAGCCACTGCACCAGTGCAACACAGGGGACCAAAGTAGAAAGGCTGAAACATGAGAAGACTAAAAAAATACTACAGTTTCTCATAGATACCAAAAGTAAATACTGTTTTAGGATAAAGTGACATATCAGTGCAACTCTAGATCCCTGCACTGGATCCATAAGTACTGTGTTGGCTCACACCAGTGCTGTTATGCAGAGATTTGGAAGTAAGTATATAATCCTAAATGCTGAGCCATAAAAGGTAAGTAAAGCTTAGCAGTGAAGCAATGCACCATTCTTGTCAAAGGTGTGTTTTATACCCTCTAGTGCTCCCTGTAGACTTTTCTGTGAATTGTCAGGTATGTGTCTTCCTACTGCAGACTGAGCAGCTAGAAACAGGATCAGGTATTTCTGCTTAAATTTTACTACTCTATAGGGTCTTGTGATTCTAAGCCAGGGAAGACAACTATGTGTATTTTAATGTAATCTTTTAATCGTATCTAAGATTATGGAAATGAATATGCATCTTAAAACACTTCTGAGGGGGGTTACGTTATGAATGAAACTCAAAGAAAGCACTCCCTTCTCAGATAGATAAATGGGCTATAAAGCTATATTTTAAGAATTGTTTTCTAATATACAGCCACGAACTGTTCTTATTCAGTTGTAATTCCTTTGAGTTATTACAAAACTAAGTTAAAATACACTGGAGTTTGGCAGGGGTTTTTGGTAGCACTTTTATTTGTGAATTCTACTGGCTACTTAGAAAACTTTTTACAATTATCTTCACGAAAGAATTTCTAATTATTTGGTTTGGTAAAGTATTTCTGTTTTCTTTCAAAAGGTCTGTCATGCATGTTTCAAAATACATTTATGTTTTATCAGTCCTAACTTTTATTTTACTACATCTCAATAACATTTTTGCCTACTACATTGAAATATGTTTGCAATTTTTTAGAAGGAAAAAGTGTGTGGAAATTTGACATTGCAACATCACATGCTAGAACCAGTACAACGCATTCCACGCTACGAGATGCTTCTAAAGGACTACCTAAGGAAATTGCCTCAGGATTCTCTAGACTGGAAAGATGCTGAAAGTAAATATCTTCTAGCCATTAAAAGAGCTGTATTAAGATACTAGTAAGAGGATACTGTAAATTAAAGATCTTTTCCAGAAAAATAAAATGAAGAAGCAAAGTCCCTCTGAGAAGAAATGTAGAATTTCTTCAGTGGATATGTAGGATTCTTTGAAAAAAATCTGTTTGAATAGTGGATGAAGTTAATATAAAAACTGTAAAGCCTTTAGTATTCTCCTGGAGCACATAAGTTTTGCTTTGGTTTTGGAATAACACACAGGTTTTTATTTATTTGCTTTGCAGATGATCAGGAGTTGTGGTGGTTTTCTCTTTGCGTTTTTTTTGTTTGTTTTTGTTGGCATTTTGGTTTGCTTTATGCGCATTTGGAATGTATGTCTTTTATTTGTAAAAAAAGTGGCATTAGACTCATCATTGTATTTTTAAGCTCCTGTAGGCAAAAAGAACAGCCCAGTTTAAAACTTATTCCTCTCTGTATTTGCACAAGAACAGTTCAAGATATTTCCAAGGATTGTTCAAAATTACTTGCCAAATAACTTTTAAAAAATATTTAATTGTTAGTACCATTACTGTAAATATTTGTAATATGAGCTCTTTCAATTAAAAATGTAGATTGACATTCTGGACTACTCTGAGAAAAGAGGTGAGAGAGCCATGACTGTCCACAAAAAATGTGGTTATAAGTGCTGAAGCTCTAAAGGAATCTGCAATAATTATCTTTTGATCTTCCCAGATTATAATTTCTATTTGGTAGCTGACTTTCTTATGCTTTCTACTTTACCTTGGTTACTTTTTATTTATAATTTAAGAAATTTATTATAGTGTGTAATTTACAGAAAAATTACAAACAATTTTATAGAATGGTCCATTTTTTTTCTCCTATGTAACGTATAAATATGTAAAGATGCAGCTTTTTGGTTTTACTTCTCTTTTTCTTCTGTTTAGAATCCTTGGAAATTATATCCACTGCAGCAAGTCACTCGAATAGTGCAATAAGAAAAATGGTAAATTATCCTTGTTTTCCAGTTCACTTTTTAATATACTATATTTGAGTATTTGGTGAAGCTAGGAGTGTGAATTGAAAATCTTCCCTAACATGGCAAAAATGGGTTTCCTGGGTCCAAGTGATTGCTCCTACTTAATGTATTTATACAGCTTCTGGGAATGATAGACAAAATCTACCATTGCACCTAATTCTCTCAAATCAGAAAATGGGGCAGACTGGGTTCCTCTCCTGGCTCAAATAGCTGATACTACACTGGATACTCAACCTTGTTTCTGTCAGTGGAAGGATAATGTTTGTAAAGAGTAGTTACTATTTCTCTACCATATTGGACTGACATAATAGGTATTTCATTAAGTATGTGAGATGTCTTGGAAAAGAAACAACGCAGGCTGTATGTATAACTGCATGTTTAAAATTACCAAGGAGACAACATTTCTAAAAGTACTTGTTACCGTATCAACTAAGTTAATCAGTCTGCATGGCTGACCGTATATACCAGGTATATATGTTTTTCAAAGTGAACATTCTCTGGATTTAATGCAAGCTCCCATAACTTCATTTAAACATGCTTAAAGATCTGTGCTTTTAATTAAATAAGTTTTGTAACTGTATTTTCACTGCAAAGGAAAATCTAAAGAAATTGTTAGAAATATATGAGATGCTGGGAGAAGAGGAAGACATTGTGAACCCTTCAAATGAACTGATAAAGGAAGGACAGATCCTTAAACTCGCTGCTCGCAATACGTCTGCTCAAGAACGGTATCTTTTCCTAGTAAGTACGGTGGCCTGTGTTTGCGGGAGTGGCTGTATACCTTTCTAGTCTTGCACTACCAGAGAGGGAAATCCTCTTCTAGTTGATGTCAGTGCCTTTCCCCTGATGATATTAGAGCGTGAGTAAACCCTATACTGCTTACAGAAAAGCCTGAAATCACCATTTAGAATGGAATACATGGTTTTAAATAAATGGAACCAGTGCCCAGAAACTCCCTTTTAAATAAGTGGCTCCTGATTAGGTCCTAGAGCATGAGAACTTTGATATTCTCATGAAACTGAAATGTAAAAGCTTAGGATTTTAGTGCTGATAGATTGTGTATTGAGATTCCAGTAAGTCTTACGGTCTTGTGGGAGCTTGTTATGGTGGCAGGTCATCCTCTCGTCACGTGCCTGTGTCCTGTCTTGGAACTTACAAACTACAGCCATGCTCCCTTACAACTCCCTTGGAAAAGTTTTGATGTACTTCATTGCTTCCCATGCATTAAAAATTGCTAATACATTTTTGCTTATGGGCCTCTGGCATTGCATGTCTTCTGGTCAATAAAGAGTAATAACAGGTTGTTGAGGCACAACTCCTGCTTATCTGTGCTTCACACAAGGAGAAATCACTGAATAGTAAGACCTCAGATGAGACTAGACAGCTGATTAAAATGATGTGCACTTCACATGAGAAGTGACAAGTTCAAATGTGCTGTATCTGTGATAGAGACTAGGCAATAGGCTAGACAACATTTCTATGAAAAAGGACTTAACTGAAGTGAGTTTCTCTTCTTAATAATTAATTTTGAGAAAAATGTGAGAAAATGAAAAACTAAAGATCTGATTTAATAACTGTGCTTCTAGGCTGTGGCTTTAGACATTTAAACATTATTTAAAGTTCTAATCTTTAATAAAGGAATATATCTTTGTCTCGTTTATTATAATTTTCCTGTGATATTAAGGGTTTCAGAGAATAAAAACTCTCTAAGAAATGTTCTTCTGTTTTGGAGAAAAGACAAATAATATCCTCAAATAATATTAGTTACAACTTCTACAAAACCAAATGGTTTTGGTATAGGGTAAATGTAAATGTATACACTGAAGAAAAGAGTTCTGCAGTTTAGAGTAGGTTTTTCAGAATTGGGGCATAAGAATGGGTTTTTCTAACAAAAACTTTACAGTGGTATAAAATACACAGTCTGAGTATAGTTGATAATCAATGTCATGAAGACTGCTGCATTTACAGAGCAATTACTATTCTAGCCACTGAATCTGTTCTTTAATCTTACTTCTAAACAAATAAGAAAAATAATTTGTCTGGCATTACAGCTTTGGTCTTCTCGTATATCAACCAAGCAGTAAAGAACCTGCTTTCTCACCCACCAGGTCTAGCTTTGCGATATTGTCCAGCTTTCAGTAGAAACTGTGGCTGTATCTGTGTTTTTGTTAATGCAAAGCTGTGTGTTTATTTTTTTTTTTCTCCAGTTTAACAATATGTTGCTCTACTGCGTCCCCAAATTCAGCCTGGTAGGATCAAAGTTCTCAGTTCGAACCAGAGTTGGCATAGATGGTATGAAGATTATAGAAACTCATAATGAAGAATATCCACACACTTTTCAAGTGTCTGGAAAAGAGAGAACACTGGAGTTGCAGGCCAGGTAAGCAATCTTTTTATCTCATTTTTGGAAGATTAAACATTTACACACAAGAGTGGACTAATAGATTTGGAGAAAGATGCAGTGGGCTTCGTCTTAATATCAGTGTTTTGAAAATAGTCTAGGATGCCAAAAATTGTCTCTTGGAGTAGAAGATGCATCTAGAGTGTATAATGCATTGCCTTACTTTGCAGAAATACCTAAAATAGCTGTGAATGGGCTGGCTGGAAAATTGAAAGCAGCATACCTAACTGGTGCAAAGGCAATCTGTCCATCTTAAGCATTTTGAGACACTGAGTTTGTTAATCTCTGGGCAGTGCTGCTGCCTCGGGTACCTGAGCCACCTTGGTACGAATGAGTCTGTTCACCTCAGGGCATGTCCATCCAACAGAACTCTCCACTCTGATGGGTTTATGTCCACAGAACATAGTTTTCTACAGCGGTAGATGGGCACCTGCTTTCCTCCATTTCTCAGGCCTGTTTCCAGTCTATATGTTTTCTCTGGTCCCAAGTATCAACCACACCCTGAAAGGCAAGTTTTCCTTTTAGTTCTTTGGTCCTTTTCCTCCAGTTGCAGTCTTCTAACTGGCACTTGTCTGCTTTCCTTATTAGTCCTTGTATTCTCCTCTTGATGGGTTACCTTCCCATTGTTGCTTTTTGCATTGCCTAGACTAAATCTTCCCTGTCTAGACTGTCCCACTTCAAATGAAGTAGGGTGTGCTACCTCTCCTTTTGGACCTGCTTAAAGATCCTATTCTTAGCAAGCAGGATTTCATTGCAGAGGGGCAAGGATTAAATAAGCAGGAGGATGTCCGTGGCGGATACAGTTCTGTGTTGACACCATGTTATTTGGGGACAAATCATAGCTTGCTAGCAAATGACCTTGCAAGCTACTTTCCTTTATGGGAAAAAAATTGTAATATTTAATGAGTAACAGCGGTGAATACAGAAATACAACAGCATGTAGAAATTTATTAGAGTATCACTGAATTTGAAATTAAATATATACTTTGAAAAATGACAGCAAAAAGCTTTCCACTAATCTCTGCAAGACTTTTGGAGCATGTTTTTGGCTATCAATCGCATCTATTATAAATTGCTCTGTGATAGCTTTCTAAGTATTTGGCAAGTTGTTACACCGTACGTTAATTTCAATGGTGAAAGATGGCATCTTGCTGTACTGTTTGTGAAGTACTTTTTAATTGGAAGAAAAATGCTGCAACAAAGTAAGTTTATTTTGTCAACTTTACTGAATTACCAGTAATTAGAAGTTTATTGCATTAGTTTATTTTGGGTGTGAGAAGAACATGTTTTCATGTTTTTGTTTTATGAACATTTTTAGAACGCACTAAGTCTGTACAAAATTGTGAAAGAATAAACACCAAACAAGATCTTATTCAATTATATTAGAATAATCTTGATTATTGTATGAGTATTGTATGTACCCTATACTTTAATGTCCTGAAATCATGAGCTTGTATTAAGTGTTGTAATGTTTAGTTTACCCTTGGGGTTTTCTTTACAAGTAGGCTTCTGTTTATTTTTCAGAATACTGTTTGAGTACATTTTCAATCACTGGTTTTAAACAGCTGGTAGATTATTTCTTTGAGAGGTTGCTGATATGGTATGACATTTCATAGCCCATCTTTTGTTTTTTAATGTAAGCAGGTAGGGACAATTATTTTGACTGTTTAGACATGTTTCTTCTGCCTCATATGCAGATGGTAGGTGGCATGAGGAACACTTGTTTAGGACTCGCTTAAAAGTTGTACTAATACTGCAAAACAACATGTGAGGAGCTGTTTTTATTGAGATATTGTAAGTTCTCTTTCACATCCTTTGTAACAATCCATAGAAAAATAAAATTCTGCATGGCCGATATTGCACAGCTACAGGAGTTTGGTGTCGTGTCCCCCCCCTGCCCCCCGCCCCCCCATCATTATCCAAAGAGAGGGCCACTTTCAGTTCTTACCTTTCTGACTTAAGTTTGCAGAGACACTGTCTTCACTGCTCACACTAGCCAGTACTTTCTAATAGTACTGTTACTTGTGATATAAGATGCTTTTCCAAAGATTTAAATGTCAAAATTCTGATAATATATATTAAAGACAAAGCTGTCGTAGAAGATGAGAGTTGAATAAGCTTCCTCTGTCATATCTGTCCTGTCTGTATATCTCATCTGTACTTACTGTTAATTCATCTGTATCTGCTCTAATGCATAAGAGGGAAATTTCTGCTGTTTGGTATTAAAACGCATTTTTCCTCTTCTTGCCACTGTAGACGAGTTTAAACAACAGCCACAACAAAAAAGCATTAAGGAAATGACTTTTGTTGGGGAGGGAGGAAGATTTAAGAGATACACAGGAGACGTGTGTATGTGAACTTAGTAGTGCATGAAATGAGAGAAGACAAAATCATCTACACCTAAACTTTGCATTGCCCTCTTTTCCTCTCTATCCTGTTCTCAAAAAAAAAAAAAAGGGAAAAAAAGGCTAATAATGCAAATAGTATTATTACTTTTAAATTCATTTCAATTTATCTTTCAACTTGAATTCACTGTTTAGTGGTTGCAGAGTTGTGAAGCCTGAACTCTACTTTTGTTTTCTGTTTTGTTTTGTGTGTTTGGTTTTTTTAAGCTGCACAGTTAACAATTAGTATGTTTAAATTCTTGAGAATTACTTCAAAAGCTTGGCTTTTGCAATAAGTTGTTGATAGTGAGATAATGTTTCCTGAACTAGTTTTGGACTAATGTGTCAAATATTTCTTTTAGTTCTGAGCAAGATAAGGAAGAATGGATAAAGGTAAATTCATCTACATTCTTTATTTTCTAAACACTTTTTCACTGAAGCAATCAAAAAAGTGATACTCATATTTTCTGGCTGTAGTTTCCCTCTGCTAATTAGTAACAGGTCAGAATGCAGAGAGTCTGTTTTAAATGTAGTGTTTTTGAGGAATTTATCCATTGTTTCCTTAGGCGCTTCAGAATACTATAGAAGCTTTTCAGCAGAGGAATGAAACATTCAGAAATGCTATTGCTAAAGAATATGAAGACATGCCTGTTGAGGTTTCTGTAAGTTGCTGTTATTCCTTTGTAACCTTCTTAGTACCCATTTTGTTCTTCAATAACTGGAAAAAGTTTGGCAGACACTTTGTTTTCAAGCTCACCATTCTTATAGCAGAGGAATTACAAAGCAGTCATCTTGTTGGTAATTGTTTTTCTTCATAATGCCAAACCTTTAAAAAAAGCCTCTTTTTTCTTGAAATACATAACAGAGTACCCTTTCAGTGATACATAATGATTTTTAACTGTGTTCTTTGTTATTTCTTGTATAGATTTCAAAATGTATTTTGAGCTGTATTTTGCCATTTCCTTTCTAAAGGAAGAGAATCATTATTTTCTCTATTTAAAGTACTGCACAACTTTTCGACTGGCTCTTTTTTATTCACCCATCCTCCCCCTGTCTCCCTTCAGAATGCTGAGCTGGGGAAGAGAGCACCGAGGTGGATACGGGACAATGAAGTAACCATGTGCATGAAATGCAAGGAACCCTTTAATGCACTGACAAGGAGAAGGCACCACTGCCGAGCATGTGGACATGTAAGTGCCAAACACTAGCTGCTGTAGCTGGTGAGCAGGCTTGGGAACTGGTCTAAGCACCTGCTTCTGGTGGTTGCTTGTTATGTTGCAGTTTGTTGCTGTGCTTGTGGCCAAAAGCAGAAGCTGTGTATAGCATACTACAAGGGGTCCTCTGTCTGCTTTAGTTGTCATGGTAAATTTGGAAGTAATTTACAGCAGAGGAAGATGCATGTTTGTGTAAAATGTCCCAAGCCCCTGGACATACTACACTGTTACTCCTGAGTGGCCTCCACTGATCTCAAGTTTCAAGACCACTTGAAACTGGCATAAGCCAGCATTATCCCTAGCAGCACTGGCTGCCTCCTATTCCCATTCTGCTACCTTCTCTCTCCTCTTCGCAAGAAGACCACGAAGACCTGCAATTGGTTAACTTGAAGCTGTTCCACACTGGGTTCAGTGTGTAACTGTGAACATGCATGAAGCATCAGGGAAGCAGAGAAGGTTTGGAAAGGGAGAGAGTATTACAGCTGCTTTCCGTGTATGGTGCTGCAGTAACATATGACACTTTAAAATGACTGAGATAGTGGTGACTTGAGATTTTTCAGAAATTAATAAAAGATGAGCAAACATACTGTGCTCTTTTCTTGACATCCAGCAGCTCTGCCTTTCTCCAGCAGGTGGTAGTGCAAGCCCAGGTTTAATTTTTGTCTTACAGGTTATCTTGTATAATTTCTTTCTAATGTTTTTATACGGTATGAAGCTTACCACATTCACAACACTACTGTTATGCTTTGCAGGACACTAGAGACTTTTTCAGAATCTCTGAATGATTGATTATATAGTTGTCATCTGGGGTTTTTTCCAGATCATTCTGTCTTAAAACTCCTGTGTTAAGATTGTACCCTTCCTTTTTATTCCCCATTTTGTTTAGACTCCTAACTACTCCCTTTTGTAGTAGTTCTATCGGATCTCCTTGCACTTTAATTTTTAAACATTTTATCATGGGAATTAATTTGGGTCAGTGATGGTGTCTTTTCAGCAGTGACTAATTGGGAATACTTAACTAGTATTCTCTAGGGCAGTGGTTCTCAGTCTGTGGTCTATGGACCCCTGGGGGCCACAGTGTCATCACAGGGGGTCTGTGAAGGCTTAAATCAGGGGTGGGGACCATCCAACCCAGAAACATTTGGTCTGGCCCGTGGCAAGCGCTGTGCCTCCTTTTCCCACAGCCCCCTCCCTTCAATGCCCTCTTGTACTCAAGCCCCCCACCCCGTCTGCCCTGACATGCTAGTATATTTGGTGCTAGTATGGTTGGTGGGACCCACTTTAACTAGGCAGTTTTTCTCTTAAAGACATTTTCTTAACCCAACGGCCCTCTTTAGGGCCACAATGGGGCTGAAGTCTGTTCCTCCAAGTGGTAGCCCTGGACCTGTAAACAAAAATATATGGTGACTGAACACAGACAAACAAGGGGGGAGGTGAGAAGAATTGTAAAAACTTTTCATCAAATTCTGATGTAAAAACTGGCATCAAATTTGGAATTAGCATGTTAAAATACCATAAAATGGGCCATTTGAGCAAGAAGAGTGTTGATGCTATTATTTTAAATTCATATGAAATCATTGCAATAAAGATATTATAATAGGAGTGTGAGCATTAACAGATTAACTTATTTCCTCTTCCCTCCAAATTTGAAGACCCTTCATGAGAAAATTGAAATAAATATTTGATGCAGTCTAGTGCTTTAAATCTTGAATTAAGTCTTGGTAGTCCATGGCCCCAAAAGGTATTTAAAGGGGCTTCATGGCGGAGGAAAACTTGAGAACCCTGCTCTAGAGAGACTAGTTGAAGGTAGTGATCTAGATTAGTACTGCAGAGTCCTGGTCCACAATAAAATTTTGTTCAGGTGTTTGAGTGGTTCAACTCCATTTGTCTGCCTTTCTTTCTTGAAATAACTGCACTCATATTTTTTAATGCAGGGTATCTTTTTCACCTGGAAGAACATTTCTGTGGAAAAACGTTTCTAATGAAAGAACTCAGATCTCTCTTGCATTTCAGTTATATTTATTTTGTTTAATATTTATTTGTTGGCAACATAGACAGTGAGATTGAGCGCATCCTCAACAAGCTTGCCAACAGCAGCAAGCTGTGGGCTGTGGTTGATACGCTGGAGGGAAGGGATGCCATCCAGAGGGACCTTGACAGGCTTGAGAGGTGGGCCCGTGCAAACCTCATGAAGTTCAACAAGGCCAAGTGCAAGGTCCTGCACATGGGTCTGGGCAATCCCAAGCACAAATACAGGCTGGGCAATGAGTGGATTGAGAGCAGCCCTGCGGAGAAGGACTTCGGGATAGCAGTTGGAAGAAGACTGACTAGGAGCCAGCAATGTGCGCTCGCAGCCCAGAAAGCCAACTGCATCCTGGGCTGCATCAAGAGAAACGTGGCCAGCAGGTTAAGGGAGGTGATTCTCGCCCGCTACTCTGCTCTCATGAGACCCCACCTGGAGTACCGTGTCCAGCTTTGGGGCCTCCAACATAAGAAGGACGTGGACCTGCTTGAGTGGGTCCAGAGGAGGCCACAAAGATGATCAGGGGGCTGGAGCACCTCCCCTATGAGAACAGGCTGAGAGAGTTGGGGTTCTTCAGTCTGAAGAAGAGAAGGCTCCAGGGGGACCTTATAGCAGCCTCCCAGTACTTAAAGGGGGTTACAGGAAAGATGGGGAGGGACTCTTTATCAGGGACGGTAGGGATAGGAGGAGGGGTAATGGTTTTAAACTGAAAGAGGGTAGATTTAGAATAGATGTAAGGAAGGAATTCTTTACTGTGAGGCTGGTGAGGCACTGGAACAGGTTGCTTAGAGAAGCTGTTTATGTCCCCTCCCTGGCAGTGTTCAAGGCCAGGTTGGACGGGGCTTTGAGCAGCCTGGTGTAGTGGAAGGTGTCCCTGCCCATGGCAGAGGGGTTGGGACTAGATAATCTTTAAGGTCCCTTCAACCCAAACCATTCTAATCTATATATAGATATACAGTGAAAAGAAAAATCAATGTAATACTGGCTTATTTATTCTGTGTACTTATGAACAGATTCTAAAACTGTAAATTTAATATTTATTAGCAGGTTACAAAACCAGCCATTTCTGTTTTTATTAAATTTTATCATTAAAAGTGCATCTCAGTTGTACATTTCTGAGATTATGTAGAAAAAAAATGGTAAATGTACCTTTTCAGATTGGCACTTAAACTGGAGGATTTTCTTCCTGCAGTACGGTTGCTATATTCTGATTCTATTGCTAACTTTAACCTACAGATACAATTGAAAGCCTAATGTGATTTTACGCAAAGTACAAAGTTCCACCACGTAAAAAGCACTTCTAGTTAAGAAGCAGTGGCACAGATTTGGAAAATCATTATTTTCAGTTAAGTTATTGTGGACATGTTGTAAAGGCATTATCTTTCTTGTTCTGTGTGATTAAACAATGTATTACTAAGTAGATAAAAATAATACTAATTTTTAATTAAATTTGGTTTCATAAAGTTTTATAAATACTTAAATTTTTTTTTGTTGTTGTTTCTAAGGTGGTTTGCTGGAAATGTTCTGATTACAAGGCACACCTTGAATATGATGGCAATAAATTGAACAAAGTCTGTAAGGACTGCTATCATGTTATAATTGGTTGTAGAGACAGTGAAGAAAAGAAGAAGAAAGGTATCTTGGAGGTATGTAATTTAGAAATACTGAATGTGGATAGCTGCAAACAGTTTCAGCTCATCAGTAAGTGAAAAATGGTAGCATTCTTGCAGGGCTGTTTTCTGTCTGAGAAATAAAAAGTATGTGGACCAAATTCATCCCATTCAATAGATTTTGGTTTTCACCATTCATCTTTCACAATACTTTGTTTCTTACAACTTTTTTTTTAAAGAGGGAATTATGAACCTTGGAGCTTGTTTGCTTCTTTCCAGTTACATCAGCTAATGTGATAAAACATTACCTTTCCTTATAAATCTTCAGTTTTCTTCTGCACTTAAGCTGTTGTAGCAACAAAAACCACTACTACTACAATGGTTCTTGAAAACATACCCAAACTAAAAGAACTGGGGATGGAGGAGAGGGGAAACAGAGGACAATTTTGCTATTCAGAGTCTGAGTAGCATACTGTTTTCATCAATGTATACAATGTACCTTATAGTCATCAAGTTTCTCTCAGCTTTTGACATCTAAAAATTCAAGGTCTCAATCAGGCAATAAAGAGCCATGTTTCTCTTATGGTTAGAGAGGAGAAATAGGCATCTTAGAACTGCAATTAACCTTCCCATTTCTTAAATCCCTCTTTATAGGCCCTTTTAAAATGCCTGACATACATTAAAGAAATATCATCCTAACTTTGTCAAGACATATATTTATCTTGGGATGCAGTAGAGAAGGATCGACCCTTGAACTAAATAACAGCAGAAAAAGAAAGCAAAAATAAAATAGAGATTGTAGTTCCATATCCCGTTCTTAATCCATGTTGGCTTGACTACACCCTCTTAAATGAGAAAGAATAAGGAGCACAGAACTCTGCTAGCTTACCTTATAGTCAAAAGACTGCTGTTTCTTGGCATGCTGGCTTTAAGGTAGCTGAAGGAGCTATAGAGTCTCTAGAAATGTCTGTCTGCATGCTGGATCTCATGACAGTGGATTGATTGGTACCGTGTTGCAGCATCCAAACAGCATCACTACTGGGAGAAGAAAAAAACTGATGCAAGGAAATTTTAACACATAATCATATTGTGTTCTTTCTGATCTTTTCAGGATTACTATTTAACCTGAGTAGCATGTCGCTCTGTCTCCAGATTTTAAGCAATTCACCTAACCTTTTCTCTAGGATTAGTGCTTGCATTCTTATGTTATTTTTAGAAATGCGTTTACATCTGATCCTGTTGTAATATTTCAACTGCCAAAATAGAGTAGTTGTCATATTGGATAGTTAGTAGCACTTCAATGCCTAGCATGATGTTGTTTTAGAAATCAGACATTGTTGCAGATCCTAAGATACAGAGAAAGGCTAGCTGTGGTGACAAAATGAAGTTTAGAGTGATCTAGAAGTGTATAATCCAAAATAACTGATGAAAGAAGGAACCAATTACATATGTTAAGGGAGTACATGATGTGATTGTAAGTATGTAATATATAAATATTACATAATTACATATCTAAATATTACATAATTACATAAATCTAGTCCTTATAATTATGTAAATCCAGTCCTTCATGATCTTACTTGGGTATTTGCTCAAGCTCTTTTGCAGATGCTGTCTGAGATTTTATATGAATGGTGATGAATTTCTGCTTTTCTTAGTCTTTATTTAAGGAAAGTTTATTCTCCTTATTATGCTTTATACTATCTCCTAGATTGAATCTGCAGAAGTCTCTGGAAATAGTGTCATATGTAGCTTTCTTCAGTACATGGAAAAATCAAAGCCCTGGCAGAAAGCATGGTGTGTTATACCTAAACAGGAAGCTCTTGTGCTGTACATGTATGGTGCTCCACAGGTATGTACAGAGAAAATGGACAAGATTTTAGTAATTATTGTCACTGACATCTGAGGAAGGGAAGTCAAGTACCTTGGGAATGGAGGAAAAGACCCCAAATGATTTCACCAACCTGTATAGTAAACAAGAGGTAACGGGCAGATTAGTTGGCTGTTCTTAATCAAGAACTTCTTCTTTTTAGGATGTTAAGGCTCTGGCTACAATTCCACTTCTGGGCTATACAGTAGATGACACTCCAAGAAGTGCTGACCTCCCACACAGCTTCAAACTGACCCAGTCTAAGTCTGTGCACAGCTTTGCTGCGGACAGTGAGGAACTAAAACAGAAATGGCTAAAAGTTATCCATTTAGCTGTCAAAGGTGAGACACCAGAATGTCAAAATGAACTGCAAGTGAATTTAGAAGAGCAACCTGAATCTTCTAAAACATCTGAATGCTGAAGCTCAAGAACACATGGCATTTTTAAAAGATTTCAGTTGAATTTATGGTTAACCTTCGTGTTAACTTCTCTTTACTCAATCAAGAAAAAAATAAAAAAGAAAAAAGAAACTTCTTACTACCATACACATCTTAGCACTTTATGTTTGGGAAAAATTCTGGTCTTTTTAGGGATCTTTTTCTTATATTTATGTTCTGTCAATAAAAGTAATGTACAGGTCCATTTCAGAGACTTTTTAAAAAATGTGAATGCTATTAAAAATACTTACTAACTTTACTGTACTACTTGTTTGTCATGATGCAAATTTTTTTGAAAATCCAGTTGCTCTTCAGTTAACGTTTGCTGCTTTCATTAAGAATGCAAATATTGAAGCTTCCTACTTACATGTTAGGACTTGCAACAGGATAAAAGATATACCTCCACATTGCCAAAATAGATCTGTAGTTAAATATGCAGGGACAGTTTGGTTTAATGTATGTAGTTTATAGATTGAATTCCACAGGTCTGTACATATGTTGTATTCACTTGTCTCTTTTTAATTAAAGTAATGCAAATTGCTTTCACAGGTATATTGGCTTTTGAAGTTTCAATTTATCAAGGAAACAATCTAATGATTTTCAATCTAGAAATGAATACCTAAAATATGAGAAAACTATATGTGCAGTATTAAAAATGTGTAATACTTGACTTTTGCTTTGATTTCATGATACTGGGTTCCTATTAGCCAGTAATTTATTTAAAAAGCATGTTTTCTATTTGAAATTAAACACAGTCCTAAATTAACAAATACTGTTCAGTGATTTAATAGCTGACATTTAATGATCTTGGTATTTTTATGCATTAAAAAAATAGCAGTAATGTAAGTGGCATGCAATGGACAAATAAGTTCCAGTTGTGTTTAAAAGAGTAGTCGCTTTTCTTCAGTGTCCTATCACTGTTATCTTTTATGAGTGCAGTAGTTCATTACTCAAATGCAGTATGTTGTTTGGAAAAGCAACAAATTCTGGTAATCTTCCGGGAGCGTGTATTTTTGCTATTATGGTTATTGGAACAAAACATTTTGAATTTAGATCTTTTAATTTTTGCAGAAGATTAGATACTTCAATACTTATTTATGACAACAATGTTCAAGGATTATTGTTGTAAAGTGGAGCCTGCTTTATATGAACCTAGTATGAGGTCTGAGTCTGCAAACCTCAAGTTGCATTAACAGACGTTATTTGCATTCTGCTTGTGGGAATAAGGACTTGTTGGCTTTACCGTATTAAGTCCCTTATGAACTTTCATTCCTATTAGGGTTTTTATACACAGAGGCAAATGACCTCCCTAAAATTTTTACTGTAACATCTTTAGATAAAATATGACAAATTCAGGAGTAGTGATTGACTATCAAGTAGACAATTAAAATCACTGCCATCTTTCCTTTTCTGACCTCTCAAAGGAAGGAAAATATGTAACTTCTACAATCAACTTGTCATAAGAATGTGCAGGAGTATTACTTCTCAATATAACTGCAATCTGTATTTTAAATAACGTCAAGCTGAAGAGCTCAGGTTCAAGTCCAGTTTTGTTAGTAACAGGACAGATTTAAGTTGTCGCTTTTTCATAAGATTTCTAGACAAAGTATTCACTGAACTCTCACTCTCGCTTTAATCTTTTTGCAACACTATAGGGCAAAAAATAGTTATTTAGCATTTAACAGGATTGTTGAAGTAACCTCTGTTTTTAGTGTCAGGCATACATAAGTACACAGTGTCTGTCATTCTTTGGTAAGAAGAATGTCATGCAGCTTAATGTTAGCGGGCTGGATTTTGCGCTTTCCTGCACAAATCCAAAATCTATCTTGGCCTTTAGACTTCAAAGCTTTAAACTAGTGTTGGTAATTATCAGGACGTGGCATTGTAGAGTACTAACTCTACAGCTGACTTTGTGCATGTCAGTTCTGAATTATTCCTCGGGTGCTCCATGTGTCCAGATTATTCTGCATGTAACTCTAGTATTCCTTTTATCTGATATGCAAGCTCTTCTGTAATTCTCTACGAGATTTTAAGTTATTTCTACTGTCAGCTGTATTTATTTATGGGCAGCTCAGGCCCCTTTTGGTTCACATTGGTGAGTACCATCAAATCTTCATCTGGGTTTCCCTAGCTAGTAATTGTTGCCTTGTTTATACCTTGGTGAGGGATGGGGGAACATTCAGGTAAGCCAGAAAAACTCTCCATAGCTAACTTTCTTTCATGGTCATCTCCTGAAAGTGGGTACCTTCTAAAAGTCTCAAGTGCAATTGTGGGATCTGGAGGGTTGTCTTACCACATCCTAATGTACAAAAACATTGTTTCCCATGTTCAAGTTGTTCAGTGTAAGGGGAGAAGTTGCTTTAAAGAAGTCCCTGGATAAGACGGACTGAGCTATTCTGAAAATAATATAATGGTATGACTGTAATCATGTAGTACATTGTTTTCTGAGCTCCTGCAAACTAAATTCTGAGCCAAGTAGAGAGACCTATTCCAGCTAAATGATTAGGGAAATGATTAGAAGCAGCAATTTCTGGGCTGCCTTATTGTTACAGTGGTATTGAATATCTAAAGCTGTTTGAATGATTTCAGCATCTCCCAGGTAAAGCCCTGCATTTGGGCATAAACAATTTGAAATTAAGTTAGCATTGGGAGTTATTTATTTGGATGTTAGCCTCATGTTTGCTCTCAGCCATTAAAGTTTATATAGTGTGGGATATTTTATTTACCCTAATGAAACCTATTTCATGTTCTCATAATCAATTGCTTGGTTAGAATTGTTCTCTTCTGAGTCAGAATGTCTTGGCACTCAAATGTATGCTTCTGTGTGTATTTTGTAGGAAAAGTATGTACCACCAATATTAAAGGAGATCAGAAGATGGAGAAGTTGCTTCTAGATTTAACCACCCTAACTGTTTTACTCCATTCTCCACAGAGGGGCTTCTCCAAGCCCCCCTTACAGCTTCCAAAACTTTTTCTTTAAATTTGAATTGTAAATTGTGACCACAGAGGAACAAATTCAAAGTAGTAACTGCTGCGGCTTAAGTATCATGACCAAAGCAGTCAAATTAAAACCATCATTCTAACAAGGTATAGGCTGATCCCATTTCAACTGTTAAATTTTTTCTTTTTTTTTTTTTTAAAAAAAAAGGCGTTAAATGTATTAGCATAAAGCTGTGTGTGTGAAGAATAAACTATAACCGAGCATTCATTCGTAATACATGAATGTATGTGAATGGCTCTGCTGAATTATTTAAGCTTTGCGATTCTTGTGTTCAAGAAATGCTTGTTTCTCACTTTAAAAGTGATCAGTCTTCAGTGCAAATCAAAAGTTATTTTGTGCAGTTTTATCAGTGTTCAACCAGAACAATGGCTTAATTTTATCATTAATAAGTTTGGAACATATTAATATATTTTTTCAAAATAACTTAATATTTTTCCCCTATCATATAGAAAAATAGTGTATCATGACATCTGTATGTCTGCACCATTCTTTCAGATCCTCTAAAAATTGTTTTCTGTTATCAGGTACTCCTGCTTGGTTGAAGAGCTACTGTAAAATCTATAGCATCTAGTACTTTCAAATCCCTTTACACTGAGTAGTTTTGTTTATTCCAAAATGTATTGAATTTTTATGTACAAAATAGATATTGAGAATATACAATGTTCTCTTCTGTTTGGAGTAGAATATTAAACCACTTTAAATGCATGTAATATATAGTGGTACCTTGTTATGCAAAATCATCTCAAAGTGCTTTAAATCTCCTCAAAGATTCTAAATCCCTTTCATAGAAAAGAGGATTTTTATTCTTCATATTTTTAAATTATGGATGAAGCCAAGGCACTGATTAAAAGTAGAATAAATACACTACCACCTGAGTAAATTTTAGATGAGGTTATAGAAGTATGCTCTAAAGAATTCCAAGTGGAGTCAGGAGGAAAAAAACTAATATATATGTATATATAAAAATAAGTGGAAAAGATGTGGAAACACTTGACAGGTTCTTTGGATTTTGTTGTTTGTTGGGTTTTTTTTCAAACCTACATCACCGCATAGCTAGTCTAAAACCTGGTCAGCTTTTCATTTCAAGACAAGATTAAAAAAAATAAAGAGAGGGTAGTGGTTCCTTATACTGAAGGCAAGTCTCTTGAGAAAGAGTTAAACATTCCATGTAGAAATAATTCTAAGCAATAAAAAAGGAGCTTTCTACATAAATCTATTGTAGAGATTTTTATCTGGTGTAAACTAGCATAGACCTGCTGGAGATGTTATACCTTCAGTGATTTAAATTTATGTAGAATCTACTCTACATAAAAGCCACTTGTGGAAAATCAAGATTTCACCAGTTTGAGAGCTGCTGTCTTACTATGTCTCACCTGGAATCACAGTGCTCAGTTGAACTTCAAATGGGTTTCAGCTGGAGATAATTGATGTAGGGTTGAATGTAAGCAGCTGGAAATATATATCTAAAAATACATGATTGGAGAAGAGAAATAATTTTATGGCAGAATTGACTATCCTTAAGATAAGTCCACTGGTGAAATGGGCATCATTCTTAGTCTGTGGTGTACTGTTATTTGAAATCTGAAATTAAATATATGGAGTTAGGGGTTTTTTTCTCCCATCTGTGGCCCTGTTGGTATGAGGAATTGACCTAGCTGGTTCTGATCCACGGGACTGTAGTGAAGTATGTTCCTTGGATAGGAGTTTTAATCTGCTAGTCAGATTGTTTCCTAAATGCTTTTCCTTTAACAGAACATAAAATTAAGTTAATGATTGTATATGTGTATATATACACATATGCATGTGTGTATATGTATATATGTGTATTTATATATTTGAGACTATTATTCAGATGACCTGTTTTCAAGCAGTATTTTACAATCAAAAAATACACTGTGCTGCAATCAAGATATAATGTACATTGACTGTGTTGAGTATGCTCTTCAGAAGAAAAAATTGACAGAAGTAGATCAACTTTTGTGGCATGTTTACTTTTTCAGCCTAATTTAAAAAAAAAAACAAAACAAAACAATGAACACACTAAATTCAGTAAGGCATTCAATCTGCTTCCTTTAAAAGCTCATGATTAAATTTCTTCCCAGACTCAACTATTGCATTTTGCTATCACCCCTTCCTTTTCCTAGCACAAGTTGAATGTAGAATGTGGATTTTCTCTACTAAAATCTTCAAGCACATTTCTTTTGAATAAAACATATTTTCAGCCACTGTATAACACCAACCTACTTCAGTTTATAGTTCATCCTTGTAGATTCATTAACTATTTACTATGAAAACATTCAGAAAAGGGGGAACTATGTCAAAGCATTTTTGCATGTATGTGCCCTAGTATTTTTAAGAAAGAAGCCAAATTTGTTGCATATAGGGAACAGTTTGCAATAGAAGTATTGGGTTTTTTCTGTTAGCATGTTTTCTATTCTGCAGCTGCCCTCAATGTGGATTAATACATTCATGTTAGTGGGAGCTGGATCAGCTGTATGTTTGACATCAGAATTATAGGCTATACATGTTAATTCCCCTTCATTACGGAAACATTTCTGGTTTAAATTGCAAAAACACTTTTTTTAAAAAAAAACAAAACAACTAATATTTGGAAGAGGTATAAATTTGTCCTGGTTTTGGAATAAAGTGAAGAATACTAAAAAGGTGAAATATAAATGCCCTTGTATGTTGTGCAAATGTAAGTGGTCATTTTTATGGTCAAGAAATATACGAATGTAAAAAAATTTCAGATACTGTATATATTTTCTGTAATATATGTATATTTGGTCATAAGGTGGGTGGAGAATTGTAAAAATTAAGCACTTTAATTCCTGTTGAGTACTTAAAAGAAATTTGTATCCTGTAAAATAAAAGCATCATTAAATAAGTATTGCTGGTTTGACTTTTCGTCCACCTACTGTTTACTTTGCTGATGGAATCTTTAAACTGTGTTACCAGTTGTGTGTGTGACTCTAAGGACCTATCTGGTGTCTAATTTGCTGAAGTGCTGGCTACTCACAAGTACTGCTAAGTCAGTGGAAGATATATTCTGAATATATAAAGAGCTGTATGTAATGCTATGATATCTTAGATTGGGAAGATAAAAGATACGGTCTCAGTAATCAATCCTTCACAGTTTAGATCCAGATTTCTGTAATGGGAATAATAATGTTTTCTTGTGTGACCAGGATGTTGTGAGAGTACTTTATGGGCTTCTGCATTGCCACCCCCATAGAAAAGTGCAGAAAGGGAGGGACGTGTTCAAGTGTAGCCCCATGTCTGTCTTACTATTACTCAAGCGCTGCTCTGAGCAAAAGGATGAAACAAAACATTGAGCAGCTGCTCAGGATAATCTCTTGTGCACTGAATTAAAGTGGTGCTGTGAAGCAAAAATGATCAGGTAATGAGCTGGATCATGATCCTAAGCACAGGCAACTTTGATTCTCTAAATTCATTTGCTAGCTAAGCACACATTCAGTTTATGGAAGTACCACTTAAACTGCAGCTACTCCTTTTCTAGGTGTCCTTTAACACACAGAACCATTTGTAGTTGCCTCCAGTTTCCATCATCTGTACACAGTAAACCTGTTTTGATTGTATCTCATTTATCCTTGGTATTATTCTGCAGGTGGGCACAACGTTGCAGAAAAGACTTCCCCCAAAATAGAGAGGAAAATTTACTGTATTATTTGTTAGTTCCTGTGTGGAAGGACTTGTACAAGAATTTTGTTTAGCTCCTACTTTTTCTTCTCTTTGGAAACACAGTAAACAGATTAGTATTTGAAAGAAGTACTGATGAACCACAGAAAATAATGCTTCCCTCTCCATTTACATAATTTTTTCCAGTAGTTTTTCTGATTATTTTTTCCCCGTGATTAATGCTGTTCCTAAGCCATTGTTTTACTCATTAAACACAATGCAATGCCTTATACATGGAGACAAAAATAACAGAATTTATCCGAAAATATACTTTAATAAGAAAACACAATTATAAAATTCAAACTACAGGAAATCCGTAATCACAGCTCCTACTTAATTCCTTTATAATAGCAGGTTTAATAAGCACTGATATTTCTACTTGGCAGCAAATTGTCCAGGAGCCCATCAAGTACAGGGTTGGTAAGTAAGTAGTAGGCGTCATCTCCTCTGGCTCTCCCTAGGATCCTGACTAATACTGCCCCATTACCACAGAATTGTTCTTGGCATTGTATGAGCTTCCTGCCATGAGAGAATTGGCACTCCTGCCTTTGGTAAGCACAATACTTGGAGCTTGTTTGCTTTAAAGAAATTGCTCTGGAGGGCCCTGTGGTGTCTCTAATGAACAAGTGGACGTTATGATTGTGACCATTTTGTCTTGGAGCTGCTCACCCTCTGTCTCCTTGGCCCTGTGCACTAGGCAGCTATGACAATACTGAGCCTCATCAGACCTGGCTTGCGGTAAATCAGGATATACCCAGCTGAGTTTATTTGCTTGAGGTCTACCCCATGTCTGTCTCACTAGCTTCTGTTTCTGTCTCAAAAACATAATGCTCTGGTGTCACGAGCAGGATGTGCTACCTGCCCTCTATCTCAAACTGTTACACTTCTTTGTGTTACAGCATATTTTTCAAACTACTTTCCCTCATTTAAAGATTTAAAGTCTTAAGAAAAAACTATCATATACCCAGGTAAATTTTCCAGTTGTTAGCTATACTCTCTGTGGTTGTTTTTTTCTTCCTTTTTTTTTTTTTTAAACTTCTTATCACTAGTCAGAACTCACATAGCCTCCAACCATCAGGATCTTATCAAGAGAATTCATCAAGAATTTCAACCACCCAATCTCAATACATTTTTGCTTGCTAAATGAAGGAAATATCTGCTGTCAGAAGCATCCCCTTAAGGAATAGAGCCTTATCTAAGAATCTAGGGTGAGACTTAGTGGGCTCCAGATGGATTTCTAGATCCCAAAACCTCTTCACATTAGTTTTCCTGAATATCAGCCTACTTAACCTGAAAATTCCAGAGGTTCATAGATTTGGTTTATGCATTTGTAATGTTAAAATAGTCCATGGTTCAAAAAACAGAAATTGTCTTGGGAGCAGAATCCAGGACTACCCTCTCTCTTTGGCCTCTTGTAGCCTCATGTTCTCTTCTGCCCCTTCCTACTCCTGTCTTGGAGCCAGGCAGTCGCAGGACTCTTGCATCGGGGACACATGGAAATGAACTCTCTCTTGGGTCTGCTGAATGCTGAACTTGGATCACAAATTCAGAATTTGTGAGCTTGTGTTCTAAAGTAAGGCTGGATATTCGTGCTCTCTTTTGAATATATTTTAACGTAGTATGCCCAAGTCATTTTCCAAACTCTATGTAAGGGTTCCTGCTTCAGGGAAATGGATTTTGGACTCTGCTACTGAATAGAGGAGCCTTCCCACAGTGTGAAATTAAATGAATGACTGCGATAAAAGGAGATTTCAACCCAATTTTCTTTAGACCTATTGCCTAGCTATGTAGAACTACCTGCTTTGCCTGTTCTGCCTTACTTGCATATTTGGCTTGCAAAAGGGAATCCAAATCTTTTAGCTTAAGGCTTTGGGATACAGCATTTACAAAAGACCTACCTTGCCTATGTTGTATTTTGGAACTGGATTTCAGACTAGCACTAAGCTGTTCCTATTATCTAAATGCTCTTCAGTGGCTGAAGTGTATCTTGCAGCTTGTTTCACATGAACAGGTTCGCATCCATGTGCTCCAAGGCAACTGCGATGCTAAGCAAGCACAGTGGGTAAGACATCAAGCATCCACTCCAGAACTGCAACCCTGACCTGCACTAAAAAGCTTAAGATAGATACACTTGAAGTATCCATTAGTCTTATATGCAGGCTGTGATGTTGTAAATCACATATGCTCCATTGTTATATTTCTAATTTAAACTTAAAGTTGTGCCAGTCATAATATAAAAAGCAGCATGCACAAGAAATCATGTATTGTGAAAATAAAAAATGCTCCTCTTGGCATACTATTTTATCTTAAAAATGCCACAGGAGATAGCCTTATTTAAAATACTAGGTCCAAAAATAGAAGATATAAGCTCAATTCCTCCCAAATACCAGCAAGTTCTGGTTGGGGTAAGGTTTGGTGGGAGTAAGGTTTTTTCCTTTTCCTTTCTAGTTATATTGCCTCAGCTGAATGGTAACTAAGTGTGCATTTTGTTTCCCAATAAAAAGTTACTTTCTTGATAGCAGATGGGAGGTTATTGCCTTTGTTCCCAAAATCTTGGTCCTTTAAAGTGAAAAGTCTTCACCTGAAAATCATTTACTGAAGCAACTATTGTGTTTGTTATTGCAAGAAGCCTGACCACCCCAGTTGCAGCAGGGAGGTACAGCAGTTCAGAACGATACAGAGATTATTTTAATCTCCAGCCAAAGCTTTTAGCTCTGTTGGCCTTATCAGAAATGCTGATGCCTTACAAACACCTGAGTGCTCTGGCTTTGTTACTGATTGATGAACTTTGGTGTGTTTGCCCTGTGGCTCTCACCCTCTGCACCCTGACTTTTCCTTAACTTGAAATCTGCTTTCAGTTCTGCAAGCATGTTTTATGAGAAGTTGTGTGACACCCCAAATATTCAATGAATTTAGATAAATAACTTCCCTGTGGATATAGTGAGAGAATATAAGGAACTCTCAGTTGTTTAGTTCATTATCCAGCAAAATTGTATCCCTGCCCCAGGATTTCTTTGTTTTGTCAGAGACTGGGTCTCAGCACAGGTAACATGGGGATTCCTATCAGCACTGTGACCTTCTTACAGCCAGCTGAAGTGTGTAGGAGAGCTTACTTTGCCAATTCAGCAGAATCCCTGGACTATGGATTTGAAACCTCAGATTTGTTTCTTCTGGAAAAAAGAGCAAGGTTTAGAATCCATCAGCTTGGGAAATCTGTGTAGAACATCCAAATGAAGGGTCATTCTGTCAAGGGATTTCAGGAATTTATTTATTTCAGCTTCTAACGATGTTTGCTGTGCTGATGGCTGGTATTAAGTGCTATGAGAAAGCATTCTGTGATGAGATTACTCTGGAGAAAACAAAAACGCCATTCCATTTGGCTTCACATAAAAATGGGGCTCTGCCAGGCCCATATAATTTCTGTATTGCATGGTTCCAAAAGGTGACATTACCAGGGAATAGTTAACAGAAGTATGTTGCTAATAGCGTTTGTGCAGTACAAAGTAGTATGACTGTATGCAGAGGAAATGCTATGTTACATACTTGATACATTTTAGTATGATAATGAATGATTTCTTTCTCTAGAGAAATACAATGGCAAGGAAGTATGCTTTACTGAGGTGCTAGTTTGTAGTCTCCTTGTCTGACATAAATTAATTAAATGGCAAATGACTTGTCCACTACTGTCAGTATGTCAATATAGACAGACTCCAGCTGCCTGATCAAAAATGGAAGCAAACGATGATGCAAAACTATAAATAAATTCATATCATGGAGAAGAAAGACTGGAAATTTTGTTCTCCTCACTTCAAACATAAAACCAAGGAGGCTTATAATGAAATTAGAAGATGACAAATTTAAAACTGACATCAAATTGATTTTTTGCACAATGCATAATTAGATCATGAAATTTACTGTCACAGGATGTCATTGGAGCCAAGAATTTAGCATGATGGGACAAAAAACCTATTATATGGTAAATAAAGCAATTTAGTTTCCAGTAACACAAAACAGAAGAAATATTGAACTGTCTACTTCAGATCTTACAGCAATATCAAAATTCTGTGATACACAGTTTTAGAATCCGAAGATCTTATTACTGCAGTTTTATATTTTCCCCAGAGAGCTGATGCTGGACGGTCTTCAAGATGAGATTCTGAAGCAGATTGATATCAGGTCAGATTCAGTGTGACAGTTCCTGTTTCCTCATGTTAATTAATTTTTAGTAAATAACCAGTCTGACTACTACTGTCTTTTATCAGATCATTGAGTTTCTTGCTCAGTACAATATAAGTTGGCCATGGAAGTTAGAGTTAAAGCTACAGATGACTATCACTTGTTAAAATGTTTATTGCTTTGGCACAGTCCTCAACTGGGCTGAGGCAAGTGCTGGATTTTGTAAGTTGGTTCAGGATATCAAACTTCATAGCAGAGGCATTTCCAGCTCTCACTGCACAATGTGTTAAACTTTGCATTCTGATGTTTCTTATTCTTACATCTTCTTTAGTATTCTTCTTGCTTTCCTTCATCAATTCACTTCCTCCATCTGTGCTGTGCTTCTCCATTTGAGTATCCAGCCCCTGATAGGCCTTTTGACATCTCTGCTGGGCAGGCTAGGTTATCTCAACTCGGTTAGGCAACTCTGTGTGCTTCTTGAAATATTATACTGATAAAATTCTAAGAATAGCCATACTGGGACAGACTACAGGGCAAGCACACACAGTGCTTCTGCATGATACTCTCCCAGCTTCCAACCATTGTCAGCTCAGAAACATCCAGAGCTAGATTTGATTCCTACATAGCTATGTATTTACATGCAATACATTTCCTTAAACTTCTCCAAACACCATCTGAATCCATTTAAACTTTTATTGTCTACAACATCCTTTGGCAAGGAGCTCAACAGGTCACCAACCCACCCCTGAGGGGCTAGTGTCTTTGCTTTGTTCTGACCTGGCTCCTAGTTTCATTAGATGCTCCCAAAATACTTGTATTGGAAGGGAGAGTAAACAGAGCTGATGCTCTTCCACCCACTCCAGGTTGCTAATGATTACACAGACCTCTGATCCTCCCTGCCCCCTGCCATTTCTTTTGTAGAGTGAAGACTCCTAGCTTACTTGGTCTTGATATTGGAGGTGTTCCATACCTCTCATCATCCTTACTGTCCCTCTCTGACCCTTTTCCAGTTCTACATTCTTTCTGAGATGTCCCACTTCTGGTCTAAATTAAAATATAAAACAGGTTGCACATGCTCCATTTCACAGTGGTGTCCATGAAGTCATACAGTAAAATGAAAGTAGCAGAAGAAAAGAGACTCACACAGAGAAATAAGCTATCTACTATTATCTATCTACTTTAGGTGCCAGCAGCTTCCTGTGCAACTGGGATGCTTTTATTTTTTTCCTCTTCTCTTCTTTTCTTTTCTTTCCAGGGACTGAAGGAAGGAGAGGAGACAAGGCTCCATGCTAGACAGGGAACTGAAAACCCTTTAGAAAGAGTATTTGCTGTGTCAGGTGCACAACGCGGGGAACGTTTGTTACTCTCCTGGAAGCTGGAGAGGCAGATGCCAAATGGCATCCTGGTGTTAACGATCTCTGAGAGCAATTGGCTGCAGCACACTGAGAGCTAATGGATAATCATGCCTGTATGGCCATGACAAGAACCCCTCACCAACAGGTCATTCAGGACCTTCTTCACAAAATTTTACACGTTAACTGCTTCTCTCTGGGCTGAATACACTAATTTTTGACTGTTTCAATTTGTTTAGCCTTCCTTATGCTTTTATCACAAAATATTAATCCTCTGACAAGCAGTCCTGGGTAAGAATGAGAAATTTTGTTGTAAATATATACAGATAAGAACACACTTCCTTTGCATGCTCTTTCCTTCAACATTTGAGGGTTTCTAAAGACTAGAAAAGACTAATTTGTATAAAATAAGAATATAAATTCTAATGCCATCCAGAACTTGAAACTTTCAGCAGCATTTTTACTCAGTTGGTTTACAAGAAAAGACAAAGTCAGAATTCAACTCAGTGCTAGCATATTCATAATTTATCTTCGAGAAAATGCACTCAAGGGAAAGACATTTAAAGATCAGACAGCTTATTTGTTGTGATCTTGCACTACAAGTCATCCTCTGGTTTCATTCTTTCAGTATAATGCAGCTATTAGATTTCACACAGTTTCCCACTTCCCAAGCCCTGTCACATACCTCAATCAAACCTACTGTTACGCATCCAAGTTAGAAAATTTTAGATGCAGAGATTAGCTGAGAGACTTGCAGTGAAAATAAAAATATCCACCAAAAAGCAAACAGAATAAATATAGCTGGTTTAAATGTGACCATTGTAATTCTCAAAATGTGAACAGAAAGGGGAGAATATTCTTTTCGCTGCAGTTTGTAGGACCAGATTTTCTCTGGTTCTTTTCTCCTCCCTGACAAGAGGGAGTACCTCCATAATTCTCTCTCTCCACCCTCAGCAGTTTTATTTTCCTCCTCTGTTGGCTTTGTGACACCAGATGCTGATGACAAGGTCTAGCAACTTCCCATGCAGCACCTTTCCTTGCTGTAATTCAGGCAGCAGTGCCGCCACACCTGGTGAAGCCGCAGCGAGGGCAGCGGGGGCACACGTTTGGTTGTTTCCAGCTTCTCAGGGGTTTTCAAAACATAGTGCCTCGAACAACTGTAGACACTGTAGCCATGCTGGTTGCTGAAAACTACCCCCGGCAGCCGCCCCGGCCTCCGCCGAGGCCTGCCTCCCCAACGCGAGCTGCCTGTGGCGCCCCAACTCGCGGGCTGCGTGGCTACTGGTGATCCCCGGAGGGGATCGGCTTCCTCGTACCAGACGACAGAATAAAACCCGGTAACGGCTCGTAATACAAGGCCACGACGACGATGCTGCCCGGTCTTCCACCGCCCCCAGCCGCTGGGCGCTGCCCCGGCAGCACCGCCGCGCCCCCGGGCGGAGGGGCCGCTGGCCACCCCCACCAAGGGCCCCCACAGAGGGCGCCCGCGCGCGCCCCCGCCGGTGCCACCCCCGCACTACAGCTCCCATGATACCCGGCGGCGGCCGGCGGGGCGCGCGCAGCCTGCTGGGGCGGTGCCGTGCGCGGGGGCCGGCGCCAATGGCGGCAGGCGGAGGGGGCGGCTGACGGGAGCCGTTGCCTGTCGCGCCCATTCATCGCCGACGCCTTCCCCGGCTCTTACCCTCCCCCGCCGCTATGGAGGCGCTGATCCCCGTGATTAACAAACTGCAGGATGTGTTCAACACGGTGGGGGCCGACATCATCCAGCTGCCGCAGATCGTGGTGGTGGGCACGCAGGTGAGGCGAGGCGAGGTGGGGCAGGCCGGGCCGGGCCAGGCCGGGGTGGGGGAGCGGAAGGGGGCGGCGCGGGCCTTCAGTGCCCTGAGGGCAAAGTCGAGGCGTCCATCGCGCCTCTGGGGCTGCTGACCCGCGGTCGCCTCCGCCAAGGGCACGGGGGGACGCAGACAGCCGAGGGCGGCCGGGACGGGCGTTCCGCCCTCGGCCGCCCGCGTACCACCCCATTCCCTGCCCGGGCTCTTCTGTCGCGTCACCGTTTGCAATGGGAGTGCCTCTTCCACTGCCCTCCCTCCCCTTCGCCCTTCTCGGTAGCGGTTTGAACGGCCGAGGAGCTCTCGAGGCTGCCGGCATGGCCTGTCCTTCCCCCCCCCCCCCCCCCGTGGCCCCGCGTCGGTGCCCCACCGGAGGTGTGGTGGCGGCGCCCGCCCGGGGCCCCGCTGCCGGCCCTGTGGTTCGGCGTGACCGCCATCGCGAGTCGGTGGCTTCCCTTTCCTGACGGCCGCCGTGAAGTAGGGGCTGAGTAAAAGGGATGCGGAACGGCATCTTGCAGGTGTGGATTGTTTTCCCTTGCTGGGTGTTCTTCTGCCGTTTGGACCGCTTTGTCTTAGCTGATGATGGGGAATGGAGGTGAGAGGCGAAGCCAGCCTTTGTTGGCTGTAGCAGTTACAACGTGTGCGTCTCAGCCCGATAATGCTGCCGCTGGGTTCGAAGATAGCTCAGGCCCTTTCAGATCTGTTCAAATGGGATGTCGTTCTTCAGCAAAACTTTTGGCAGTAGAACATGTGTGACCAGAACTGCAGCAGTCATAAGGGAGTTCAAAATGAAACGTTAAACACAACTAAAACTTGAAGTTAATGGATCTCTCTTTCTGTTTCTGCAAAATTAACAGTGTTTATTGAATGTGTGATGTTACTTAACAGTAGCATGTCTACCGAAGACAGTAATACCAACTACTCTGCAGTCAGGGATTTCATATCTGACTTAAAACATACGAGCTGTATGTTTAAAGCTTGCACATTGCCGAAGCATGGAATAGGTTTGCTCAAAGCCAGCTACAGTGTTGAAGTGGTTGTGAGGCAAAGCTGTCATTCTGTTTTACCAATATGAATCAGATAGATTCATTGACTTTATATTAGCCACTTTATAAAATAGATCTAAAATACCTGAATAGGGTGGGAGAGACTTTGCACTGGTAAGCTATATTAGGTACTTGCTATTTTTATAGCTGACAGGAGTCCATCACTTTATGAAGACATTTAATCTTTACATTAAAAATCATACAAGCAAGATGTTTTATTTTGTGTGCTGGGTTTTTTTTAGTTTAGTTTTGCAACAGAAAGGGCAAGACTGAGGTGTGGCATTTTTCTATGTAAAATTAATAAAGCATTTTTTTCCTGTTTCACTTTATGAAATGCATGGAAGTGGCTTTTTAAAAATTATCATCCTTTAAAACAACTTTGACTTAGTTAACTTTTCATAAGTGTGTGCAATAGATACTGAGAGTTAAGACAGTACTGACATGCATTAATACCCATCAGTATTAATATTCATTCAGTGCTGTATTCAGTATATGCGTAAAACCCATTGAGTTACTATGGTATTTCTTAGCGTGCCAAAACAAAGTCCTTTATAGACTCCAGGAAGATACATAGCAAAATGTTTAGTAAGCTGTATCTTGTTTTTTTGTTTTGTTTTTAGTCAGTGTTGTTGGAAGTAATAATTGTCTTTACTGACATGGTCATTCTGTAGATGGTGATTTTATGCAATTACTCTTAAAAGAATTTAAATACAAATTTATTATTTTATTCATTTGAAGTTAGTTTATTGTAGACCAGATTTCTGGAGATGTCTCAAATATGGCCTCAGAGCTGATAGTTTTGCTGCTGGTAGTTTGCTTCCATGTTTTTTTGAAATGTGCCTTGAAACCATCTTGTTTCTTGAGATATTTTTGGTTAAGTGCTGTGTGGCCTTTAAGTTTGTTCACACAGTTGTTTTGTTTGTAGGCTACTGGTGTATGCAGTCTTTTTCTTCTTTGAATAATATTCACAAACAATTTTGAATTTGCATCTCTATTTTTCTTTCCAGGAAACAGCTATCAGTTAAGATTTTTGTAACTCTGTTAATTGATCTATGCTTTTTTTTTCCTCCAGTTACCTGTTGCTTTTCTTAAATAACCTTTTTACATATTTAGCAAAGAGAAAAATGCTTTTTAAAGTAGTTTTTGCTGTTTATTTTTCTCATCTGTCTTCTGTATCTCTTCTCTACCCTTGTTTTGTGCTTGTGTCTTCAAGTCTAGTTTATTTCTACTTCTGTGCATCGTTAATTCTTTTCTAGAGTATGTAGAACTAGAAACTGCTTATAATCCTTAATTAAGCTTTGAATGTTTTCTGTTTCCCATGTTCCCTTTGCCCCTCCTCTGTTGTTTTGGGATTCGATTCCTACCATCCTTGGGTTCTGAGCAATTGAAGTGTCTTAATTTTTCCTCTTTCTAGATGGATTTTGGTACTAATTAGAAAATATTTCTCAGTAAATTTTACACATTTAGATGGCTTTTCTCACTTCTTCTAGTGGCATTCCTGTGACTCGGTCATATGAGAATTCCTTCTCGTTCTCCACCTAAATACTGTGTAAGTTATTTCTGTATCCTAGTACAGGGTATATTAAGAAAATTGAAGACTGTCTTTGCTGGTGATAGAACTCAGAGGACACCCTCAGGCTGCCAACTTTTCATTGCTATTTCAGGGTTTTTTTGCCATTCCCAGATACGTGTTCCATTTTTTTCCTCGATTCAGTATTTCAGTTCCATTTTTAGAACTGTATTACTGAAGTGCAAAAAAAAAAAGTCCAGGCTGGGAATACTATATAAACAATATTTGTTTAATAATGCTGTAATACCCAACCTTTTGATATGTTTTATACAAATGCTTTGTGATCTGTACTTGTAAGGGATAACAAGGCAGCCTTGAAGTGCCTCAACCAAACACATTAAAACTATAATAGGGAGGCAAGGAGAAGTTTCATTAGTTATGGCCTTTTGTATGTTAAGGGCACATAGATGCTATCACAAAAATGAAATGCCTACACTACAAAAGTGGGCATGAGTTTTAGAATTAATTTTTAAAAAATGAACAAAATCTCTGCCTAGAGAGCTGTTCCAAAAGAGCTGTTTTGTTAGCCTCTATGATTGGCTCACAGATGAGCAATACATTTATTTCTCTTTTTGCTGTTTGGAATAAGTATCCTGTTTGATATTTCAACACTAAACCATTTTTTGTTGCCAAGGAGGAAAGTTTTCTTGATCTAACAGGTAGCCTGAGCATTTGAATATGTATAACTGTATATTCTGGTAGGCTGAACAGTTAGGATGGTATAATTTGCCTGTTAAGAAGCTGACAGCAGTGGGAAGCTAATGTACAGTCCTGGCTACTGGGATGAGAAGAATCCAGTGGGTGCTGTATCAAAGCATCTGGTTTGAGAGAGACTGACATTGTGGTCTTAAACATCAGATGTTCTACAGAACTTCTGTGACCTTTCTCTGTCAGGGAAGGTCAAGGGAACAGAAGTTTAAGCCACTTCAGCTTATTATGTTTATTCCATGTATCCTACATTGTGTTGGCAAAAAGCCGGTTTTAAGTGAAAGAAACTCCAGTTTGTACCAAGTAACCAGGAAAACGCCATGCCAAGCTCAACTCAGGAATGTCTTCCTCCCTCCTCTTGTTGTTTTTTTGTTTTGATTTGCTTGTTTGGGGTTTTTTTGGGGGGGGGGAGTGGGGGTGTTGGTTTTGTTTGGTTTTTTGTTTTGGTGTTTTTTTTTTTTTTTTTGTCCAGGGATCTTTCTTGGGAATTAAGGCAAAGAGACTTTGTATCTACTTGTAAAAGGGGGCTGTATGTAACTAGAGCATAGCTTCAGCGTTGGCCATGCTGAGTGGTGAGAGCTTGATTTTTCTCCCACGTTTTGCAGACTTCCTGGTTCGGTTTTTGGTTTGTTTTGATATCTAACATTCACTGTATCTGGTTTTGGGCATAATTGTTTTCTGTTTTGCCATCCCTTCCTCCTGTCAAATCATGCCCTGACTGTTCTGGTGTCTGTTTCAGACAAGCACTAAAGTGAGGCTGACATTAATTAGTTGTTTACATTTACCAAACATAATATAAATTTTACTTCTGAAGTTATATAGTGCAAACACATTTGGCATTGCGCTGTTTCTTTTCTCTGATGGACCCTCTCAGTTTCTGAACAGCTATACTTAGGTCCTGTAGCTTCTGTGACTGGGGGGATGGCATTTTCACTGTGTCTATGTGCAGACTTTATATCAATTAAAATAAAATTATAGGTCTAATAACTGATTCTGCCTTTAATCTTTACAGATTTTTAATATGAAAGCAATAT
The DNA here is from genome assembly GCF_047716275.1 of Strix uralensis. Taxonomy (NCBI): domain Eukaryota; kingdom Metazoa; phylum Chordata; class Aves; order Strigiformes; family Strigidae; genus Strix; species Strix uralensis. The sequence goes on along the minus strand of NC_133976.1, from coordinate 71,493,995 downwards.
TAAGCATCTTTTAAGATACTGATTTTATTGTTTGCAAATGCCCAGTTATTTTTGAAGGCTGGAGAGAATACACAGTTGTAGAAGGATGTAAATGAAGTAGGGTTTGTTTTTTTTCCCCTCCACTAGTTTTGTATACTTGCTGCCAGGGTCCCATTCATCTTGTGATTGGCAATTGTTTTTCTTCGAAAAACCTGTATTTTAATTAGAAGGGGTGAATCTTGTGTTTGTCCACATGAGATAGTGCAAAGAAACATGTTTTCAGGAAAATGAAGGGGAAGAGTATTAAAGCAGACAGCCTTGGCGAATGTGTTTCAGAATCTGGAGGGAAAACAGCTGTGTACTTCTTGGAAAAGATTTGTTCATATTGTAGCCAGAAGGTTGACAGGACTTCTCTTAATTTAATTTTTTTAACCTCTCTTGTTTAGAACTTTTAAAATTTGAAGATACAAATTGGTTTTGAGATGTGGATCTTCAAATACCACAGTTCCACAATCTAACTTAGAGAAGTTCTGTACTTGTCATTTTTAATTCCATGAGGTATTTTTTTCTTAAGTGGATTATTGAAGGACTTTGGGAACTGATGTATTGAGAAAGAATATGTCTGCAAATCTTTATTTGCTGTAGTTTGGCATGTATCTATGTTTAGATATGGTGTAAATACAGGATTCCTGAAGAATTTTGACTGAGCTGTGCAAATTCTGGCTTTCCTTAGTGCTTGTACATAAGCTGTCTTTTGTGGAGGGAGTTCCTCTGGCTTCCAGTTTCTTCCTGACTGATTCAGGAGAGCTCTCTATTCAAGTGAATGGGGAATGGCCTGCAGGAACAAGTCTTGTAATCTGGACAAGATCTTTCACAGAGAAAATGTATTTTGCAACAGCCAGCAGTGCATTATGCTGGTTTCACTGCTTTCTCAAGTTGGGATCAGCCTGTTAGCTCTTCGCATCTTTCTAGAAGTATAATTTTGTTTCAAAGAATGTCTTACAATAATACATTGGCCTGCTTATAACTTCAAAATTCTCTTTGATTAGTAAATACATTTTAAAATTTCTTGGCTGTTTAGAACCAGCCTAGCTTGGGGTGTCCCTAGTTCACATGGGAAAATTTTGCTACAATAGCTATTCCAACCAAAGCAGTTCCCTTGTGGAAGTGCTCTGGAACTGTATGTGTGCTGACCTTTTATTTCAGAATAATTCATGTTTGCAAAACAAGGAGAGAAGAAAATATTTTTGCTCTTTAGTTATAGCATGCTGAACTCTTCTAGGATAGCTGCTGCAGAGACCTTCTTTTTAAAGCACCCATCTAGGGACTATTCGTGTCGATAAGATCCCAGCAAAAATACATTAGCTTATATTTCTCAATAATAGAATTAAAATTTAGTAAACCATGTATGTATGTATTGCTAAGAGCATGATTTAGCTAGCAGGACTTTTATAATTCTTGTATGGCAGAAACTGCAAAATTGCCACCATTCTGCCTCAGGTGTCAAAGTAGATGCATTGCTTTTCTTAAGGGAATTCTTCAGGAATTACTCTGTCTTACTGAGACATCCCTCCTACTTTGAAGTTCCTTACTGTTGTTCTCAAATGTTTGTTATTGTTATGCCCCAGAAAAACTCATGGGGAATACTGGTATCACAGTCTCTATTTTCTTGTGCTGTCCTGCAGTAAATCTGTATTGTGTTGCAGGAGTTCATTGCAGTTCTTTCCTATTTGATCAGATAATTAAAAATTTATCAGTTTTCATATCAAAAGCAATGAACAAAGCTTACACCCCTTTCAACCAATTTTCCTGTTGGAAGTTCCCGAGTAGTTTATTGGACATGTTTCCTTATAAAGGTTTTTTCCACAGATGATTTATTTTACATTGGCTCCAGAAAGCTATTATGAAGTCTAAAGATAGACAGAAGGAATGCAGCAGATTCTTGTAAGATGAATTGAAATTTGTTGGAGCTGATACAAGTCCACTATCATTTTAATAATACTTGAAATATGCAACAATCAATAATTTGAGCAAATGACTGTACAAAATCTCATGGTTCTTGTGCATCAGTGAGACTCCAGGTGAGTCTTGTGTTTGTCATCTTCTTGCTGTGTGGACTTCATAAGAAGAGCAGCAGACTTTGGCTTATTTACTGAGCTATTTGGTAGGATCCAGTGAGTTACAGGACAGTGAAGCTCAAGACACCTGACATGCTTTTAACGACAACTTCATTGGAGCACCAAACATAGAAATGCTCAAGAAAATGAGTAGATGTGGAAGGAGAGCAGAGTAGAGAGAACTCATGACTGGGTGTCAATGCAGAAGACTTGTGCAGGAGTTAGAAGTGAGGATAAGCTTGCTCAAGGATATAAGAATACTGCCTGCATATGCAGACATGTTATTAAGAAAGCCAACAGTTAACTGGAGTTGAAACTGGAAAGGGGCATCAAAGGCAACAAGAAGAACTTCCAGCACTGCATCAGCAGTTAAAGAAGAAAAAAGAGAGATGAGGGAAATACGGGCTTGCTCTTGGCTGTGACAGGTGATTTAGTGACAGCAAATATGGACAAGGCAGAGGCCCTTAGTGCTTTCTTTGCCTTAGTCTTCACCAGTGGGGTCTTCTAGGCCTTTGCACCTATAGATGGGTCTCAAAGTGGAGGGTAACTATCAATAGTGGAAGAGGATTGGGTCAGGATTCTCTTTTGGATATGGAAAAGGCATCTTTGCCTGCTGTTGGATATAGGGTGCAAGTCTTCTAAAATTAGGAATGCTGATGAGGACTTGGAAGAATAATAAGCCAGTGAAGTAAATGTTTGGGATGAATGTGAACGGCTGTTGACAGCGTTGCCTCAAAATTTTCAGTGCAGTGTCTTCCATTTGGCTTGTCAACAACCCCGAAGTGTTTTTGAAAGTAACATCTATTGTTGCTAATGAAGCTGAACAATGACAAAGCCATGCACTGCTGTCTGCTCCTTCTGAATTCCTGAAAAATGTGGTTAGTAATATCACAGTTTGCAAACCAGATTTTCTTATAAGAATTAGTGTAGTAGGTGGGAGCAAATGCCTTTTGATACTGAAGAAGTGTCCACAGTTGAAATATGCAGGAAGAAGAAATGAGGGATAGGGTGACAGATGCAAGAATATTAGGACTGTTAAACAGTAGAGATGCTGGCTTTTTGGAGTGGATCACAATTCTTACAGATTTCAGCTTTTTAATTTGTGAGAGTGAGTGCACAATCATTTCCCTGTTATTCTGCCCTCCATCCTTGATTGTTTTAGGTTAACGTGATGTTGATAGTGATGAAAATATAATTGTTAAGGAGGCAGAGAGAAAACTGATAAGACACTGTCAGAGTGTGTTGAAATAAAATATTTAAGTCCCTGTGTGCATCACCTCTTCTTATTGTAGTACTCGTAGGGGAAAAATGGTTTTGCCATCCATCAAACTCAGTTGCTTATCTGAGAGAGTCATGATGGTTAACAAAGCAGTGTGTTGAAGCACTCAGCAATGGAAGTTTGACACAATGGTTAAAGAAGCAACAGACAGCAAGATGTTCTTTTATTTGTCCTTTTTTTTCTGAGCAGTCTGTATAAAGTTTGTCTAGATATCACAATTTATAGGTATTTCAAATTAGGATCAGGTATTAGGGTCCAGAGGAAAACGTGACTGATCTGCCACAAAAGGTTAGCATTTGTTAATGCTTTTCTGGACCTGTCATGAAATGAGTTTATGGATTTCAGTCCATGCTTAAAATTGTGACGAGCATTCCAATGAGATGACAAAACAAGCATGATGCTGCTGTGGACTTCCTCTTAAAAATTCTGTGGTACCTTTTGTCATCAGTATTAGTCTACAGCTGTTGTATGAAGGACTGGCTGAGCTGAATTTGTATTCTGAACGGACCCATATCCCTCACTTCCCCCCCACTGGCAGAAAAAGATCAGCTTTGTGTTTACTGCTTTCCTTACCGCATTCCCAGACAATTCTTAGTAATGGACATGTATGGGGCCCAGATTAAGGAGTGCGTCATTAGATACTGTATTATGATCCAAGAACAGATTGCTTTAATAAAGGAACGTAATGCAATTTGAAACAAATTTCCTGATGTGCGGCGTACTGTTGTGTCTCATCTAATGTATGACTTTACATTTGCAAAGAATCCAGATTGTTCCTTCCGCATCCAAAGATAACTGTGAGTGGTGTAAACATAGTGTTTCAGTTCCATACGTAGTTTGGTATGTGCCCATCTTAGCTTCCTGCGATACCACTCTGTTGGAAAGATGGAACAACGAGCAGTAGTGTGCAGTAACTTGTCCCATGGATTCTGATTTCCTGTCTTGATGAGGTTCTTGGTAAGAACTTCAGCTGTTTATTACTATCCCTTCTATACTTGGATTATATGTTCAGAAGAAGCCACTTCACCTAAGTCTCACCTCCAGCCCCTTGAGACTGATCATTCTACCCATGTGTAAGAAATCTTGCTCAAGTAATGTTAGAAATATTTTTAATAAATGAAACGCTGGTGGTTTTGTGGTTTTTTTATCCCAATGCAGCTGATGAACCTTTATCATGCCTCATCTTTTTGAGCAGGTATTCCACATGTTTTAAAACACAAAGTTTGTTAGGAAGTGGTTTGTTGTTTGTTACTCTAAAATTTAGGGGGTTTTGACATTCTGTAATAGCAGTAATGCCTCAGAGGTGTGCTACAATAGGAGCACTCTCAGGGGAGCTTCCAGAGCTAGTTCATGCTTTGGCCAGATCGTTCTTCAGTTCCTCTTTGGTAAGATTTAAGTGCTCAATGCCCAGTCATAAGCTCCTTGCATGGAAAGTGCTCAAAACTGATTTTAGAAGGTCGGTTGAAGAATTATTAATTACTATCCAGGGGAGTCTTTTGAAGCAAAAAATCTTAGTAAGGCTTTCTGTTTCTTGTGAGCCTGTCCTTCTCCCTACTTTTTCTATGCAGTTGACCTCACTGCTGTCAAATTTGACTTAGATTTACTTTGAAAAATCTACAGAGTCTGAATTGGTTTGTTATTCACCTGTTGAGACAAATGGCATTGTTGATAGAACAGCATTTTTCTGTGCCATAAACCACAGTTATACAGTAGAGTGTGAGAAGAAAACAAGGTTTTCACTTGTGGTCATTGTTCAAGCTTTCTAGGGGTTTGGCATTGTATTTGAATATTTCATGGTTTTGCATAAAAGTCTTATTTTAATAGGTTCTGATGCTCTCATGTAATATGTTCCTGTTTTGTCTTACTGCACTAGTAGACACGTGCTGATAGTGCTGTGTTGCTTGATCTCTTCTAATCTTTTTTTAATTTTTATAAAAGCCACCTAAGATGTCACTAAATGTATGATCTTTGAAAGATACTCAACACTGCTTTTATTTGATGTTATGCTAGGTTATGTACTCATTTTATGATTTACTTGAAGTGTCGAATCTGTTGTTTCAGAACTCTTAAGCTGAATTGAGGTTGTATAGCCGTAATGCACATTCTAGCTGTCAGAAGCATCTGTTGGTTTTGGTGGTTTTGTTTGGGTTTTTAAGAGAATTGTTTCATAGTAGCATTAATATAGAAACATTTCCTAGCTGACAGCAATGGTTGTCAGAGCAGGTTTTCTCATGGCATGCCCATGTTGACTTTACAGCTTTACCAGAAGAGTTTAATACAGTTCTATTAAAAAGACAAAATCTTATCAGTCAGACTTTAAAAGTATTATGTTGACATATCTGGGTCTGTTGTTTATTGTTAGCTTGAACATGATAGTAGTCTTGAATCCCTCTTAAAACCCATGTGTTCACAGCTGCTTATTGGACCATGTAGCCCAATTCTGCATTTTACACAAAAGTGCTACAAGAGAACATTGTAAATGTGGACTCTCAAAGCAAATTTGTAATTTCACAGCCTTTAAGTTTTTCATAACTTCTTACAGTTAATAAACTGTATGTAGACAGATGTTTGCAGTCAATTCAGTTGTAAATATATATATACACACAAAGTGGAAGAGACAGTATAAAACAATGTTTATATATTTATGAAGCATTTATGAAATTGATATAATACATTATAAAAAAAAAGAAACCCTGAAAGGAATATAAGATTGTAATAGCTTAATGTACTCAAGTGTACATACTTAATATCTTTTTGCATAACGCTCGTGTTAGTATTAACATGGTCAGTCCGTGTTAATACTAACAGAAGGTTAATTTCTTTAGTCCACAGAGTGAAGTGTTACTGCAAGATGTTAGAAAACGGCATAATAGAAGACATAGAATTTCCTTCTAAGCATTATAAAGAAGAATATTTTTTTGTTTTCCAAAAACGTTTCTGGAGAGATTAATATTGGGGGTAGAAAATGATAAACAGGGTATCATTTTTTTCTGAAACTTATTACATGTTTAATTTAGCCTTAAAAGATAGAAAATACATCTATTTACATGGCTTTTAAGTGTCCCATGACTTTTAAGTGTCCCAAGCAGGTTTAGACAGTTACTGGTTTGTAGCAGACTTGTGTCCTTTGGTGCATGTGCGGTGTGATACCACTGTGTTAGACACAGTGAGTCCCTCAGATGCTCCTCTAGGCACTGTATATCAGAGGACAGAAGAGAGCACTGTTTGCAGGAGTGATGAAAGCAAGCTAAAACTGATATTACAGCATTTTGATGTTTAAGAAAATCATGTAGCTGTATTCCAATTTTCAGAGCAGTGGAAAGAGTTCTGTGTTGGAAAGTCTTGTGGGGAGGGATCTGCTCCCACGAGGTACTGGAGTTGTCACCCGGAGACCCCTTATTCTGCAGCTGGTGCATGTTTCCCCAGAGGATGGTCGGAAAACAGCTGGAGATGAAAATGGTAAGTGTGATCCAAGAGTGTGTTTTGCCTAGTAAAAGAGAAAGAGACTTTTAATCTTTCTTGTTCATTTGACTGAAAAAATCAGTTGTAATCTTAAAACTCAAGTGTGCTTTTTAAAATTTACTTGGAAGAAAACACAGCTGTGTCACATCTGTTCTGTCCATTTAGCAGATGTCATGAAATCAAAATCTTTTGGATATACAAAGTATCTTTAATGTTTTAAGCTTTCCTGTTTGTTCTTAGAAAATGCTTTTGAGAAAAGCAAGCCAAAGAAAGCATTTGAGTTATGATAATGACTGTATAGAGTGTAGAGAACATGACTTTCTTGTGTGTGTTTTTCTTCCCCTCCTCTTTTGCTTCATAAATAAGGTCTTTGCTTGAGAGGATAAGTGTGTGACTTTTTAGAAGGAGACTAGAAAATAGCTAAGTTCTGAATAGAATAGAAGCATAAATGAAAACAAACTTATAGTAGATGCAAAGAGAATTTAATGGACATGTTCTGTACCTTACAGATGTTACCTTGCTGGGCTTCACTGAGAGGTTCCAAGCGCAGCAAGAGCAGCAACTGAAATGTTCTGAAGCTAATTGGAAGTTTGTGTCTTCTGTAGTGTTTCTATATTATCCTTCAGCAAATCAAGAAAGTAATCTCAGTTGTCCCTTGGGAGTTTAAATGCTCATTGTATACTAACTAGTGCATCTGATCTTATGAAAGAGCAGCAGGGGCATATCCACCTTCTGATCGTAAGATAAATCATAGCTTTTTGATGTAGACAGTAACAAGTATGTGGCTTTTGATGGTGTGATAAGCTTGGGGCTATAATTGTTAATTCTCATTGTGTTCAAATATTTTTGAATTTATTTCTAGTAATAGTCAAGATATCAGAAGTTCTTTACAGTATTTGTTTCCATGTAATATTTATAGCCTCTGGTTTCTGAAGAACAGTTACTAACATTGTGCGGTTTAAAAGGTTTAAGCTCCAATTTTCAGTATTGCTGCAAGCAGAGAACACAATTCAGGTTTGTAACAATTAAGAACTTTTACTGTGAGATCCAGGGTGCGCTGGATTGTGAGGGATTGTAGGACAACTGAGTTTCGAAATGATCTCAGGACATCTCTAGTCCAACCTCCTCCTCAAAAATGGGCCAACTCTGAACTCAAGACCAGGTTGCTCAGGGCCTTATTCAATTAGGTCTTGAAAAGCTCCAAGGGTGGAGAATTCAGAGAGTCTCTGGGCAACCTTTTAGAAATAGCACATTTGATCTCTTTAAATGTGGTTTTTATGTTATTTGCATTGTGCAGTGTATAGTTTCTAGTACTTTTCAGAATGCTTTGATTCTAAGTTGTAGGATAAAATATGATTTTGTTCTGCTCTGCAATTTTACTGGTAGAAAAGATGGTTTTGTAATTAGAGTATTCTGAGTCAACGCAGAGCCTTTCTGTGGTAGCTGCATTTGATGTTTCTGCATTTGACCTGGGGATTCAGATTTTAAATTTAAAGTGGGATAGTGATACTGCATGAGGCTGTTGGGCTAACAATATTTGTAAGGCCCATTTAGGTCTTTGGAAGAAAAAAAATTATGTAAGATGTACATGTTAATCTCTTTTTGATGTTCCTTTGAGAGAGGTGTGGGCTTGTTTGGTAAGGACAGACAGACCTTTAAGATTTACCAGTTGCGTTGGAAATACCTCACTTCTCCCTCCAAAATTCAGGCAAATTGCAGTTTTGTCACTGATCTGGTTTAGCATAGGTACAGATTGTGGAGTTACATCTGAGAAGATGGGATCAAGTAGCTTGGAAAGAAAAAAAGATGTCAACCTCTTATCCTGGTTATGCTGTCTGACATTGTAGTAAGTCACTATACTATCACAGGTCATATTTTTGTTTGTTATGAGGTGGATGTTGAGGTGGGGTTGCATATGTGTTTGGGATTTCCAGGAGGGAAATCTATACGTAGTCTTGCAGAAAAGGATTTTCTCCATATCAGGGGTTTCCTCTTTACAAACTGGACAAGAGAATATCAGTCTCAGCATGCTGCTTTCTAAATGTGCTGGGAATGAACTCTCTGTGTGCACAGATACTTTCATGCAACTGCCTCTTTGTTTTGCGATTACTGTTTTGTGACTTGTCACCTTTACCCATCCTAAGGCTTGCTCTAGATATGTGCTGGTATTACACATAAATACATCCATTAAAGAATAGCACTAGTCTGTGGTTCTTACAAACTTACATTTTACCGCTGAGTGAGTGCAGCCAGAAAGCTTCCCTCTTTTTAACACAAAGCAATTTGGATTGCTGTGGTATTCGTTTAAGCATGGACAATTGCCTTGTCCTATGAAGGAAAAGATGGTGTCTCTCCAATAGCTTAATCTTGACATCTTCTGATGCATGTGAGCTGCCAAAGAATATCGGTTCATATCAATGTAGGGTTTTTGTTTGGTTGGTTTGGGGGTTATTTTGTTTTGGTTTTAATTTTTTATTCTTTTAAAATTTGATTCTTGGGAGCACATTGGGAAAGATTGTTGAGAAAGAATGGCAGCCAGACATTTGAACTAGCTTCTGATTTTATAACATGCAACATTAAAGATCATTTCTGCTGTTCCTCAGAGTCACTGATGAGCTATCGATAGCCTTGTACAGTGGTCACTGCAATAAATCGAGAGTCAGAAAATAGCAGAGAGATGAATTTTCCATTAAATATGAAGAAGTGCCGTGTTTTCACAAAATGATATTTCAGACTGATACTTCTGAGACTGCAGAGATGTGTGTGGTTTGGTGTGAAGGAAATGTTCTCATTATACTTCTGCTGTTTATTGTTAGCCTCTAGTGATTCAGCACATATGGTGTGTTTGTGGTGATACCACACTGTGTGGTGTTCTCTTATCAAATTGCAAGAGAAGCAGTGTTTATGAGAGAACTGGGCCTGGTCTTGTGAATTATTAAATTGGTCTTGTAGCTAAGACCTATGCTGATAGCTTACCCATTTGTTAGGAAATAGAAAAGAGGAGGGAGCATATGAATGGTCAATTAGGAAATGTTTATAGGGTTTTTTTTGTCCAAGGTAAGAAGCTGAACATTGTTCAAATTCTGAACAGATAGAATTGATATAGAACACAGGAACAATTAATACAGATATGTTGCTTGCTAAATCAACACTGTTTCATCAGCTTTTTGCTCTCTACTTCAGATAGGAATCTCTTACCCCTAGCTCCCAAACAGTGTGGACTTCTTCATTGTACTTGGCTTTGTAGAAGCACAAGACAAAAAGATCTTTCACTCAAAAGATCTTGCCATCTAGTTAGCATCAAGGATGGAAAAAATGGTACAACATACAGAAGGGATTGGAAGATGTACACATGTTTTTTTCACAAGTTGGATTTATTTTTTTTTATTTGGAGAAAGAGAGCTAGGAAAGGATGAGGTCATGGGGAGGAAAAAAGAGTTCAGATGGTAGTCTGCTGAGTCCAAGAGCTGTGAAGGTATGGGAACTAGAAAGCTAGGAAGACAGGTCAGATTCTTCATGCTTTGCTGATTTTTGTGCTTTTTAGTATTTGGAAAGTTCTCATGGCCATGCTGCAAGAAATCCCCTATGGTGGTAGCCTTTTATGACTCTGAACAGCTTCTTTGTGCTCCCATTGTGTATGAAGAATATTTCTACTGCTTTAGGAATAGGCATTCATGTATAAGTGAAGTCAGTTAGCATTGTACTGTATTTGAGCTGCTTAAAAGCGTTGCGGTATAGGACATGACAAGTAACAATTTGGTGGAGGGCAGTCTTGAGAAGAATACTGTAATCATGTCTAGTTTTCCAGTATATTGAAGTTTGCAGGTCTCACTCCAAGATATGAGAAGCCCGAAAAGCAAACGCTGTTGCTTTATTCAGGAGATTTCTTTTGTGAAAGGCAGGATCTGTTTGTCCTTAATAGCTGCTGTTTTAATAATCTCTTGTAATCTGTAATACTTAATTTTATAATGAGCGAAATGTCACTTCTGCACAGTTTTATCTAGCATTGAATCTTGAATGTACTTGGGTGATTAATTCACCTGGAAGTTTTTCCTGAAAAGCTTCCAGAAAGTAACATAACCAGGGGAAGACTGATTTACCAGTGAAATTAGTGATAAAAAAATGCTCTGTATGCAAACCAGAGCATTGGATTGTTGAATGTCAGCTAATTAAAACATTTTCTCCTTGCCTTGAGTATCCTTGCGTTTTGAGTAATGCAAATACTTCCTTCTTTCCTAAAAGCTTCTTTGCATTAAATCAGAGCTATTGGGAAATTTTTCTCAAATATTAAAGGTGTGTCAGTTTAGACTTCCTCAGAGTAGTGGGGCAAGAGTTTCCTCACTGTATAAAATGAAACTTCTAAAAGTTTATACTTGGACCCAGTGCACCAAGGCTGAGGTTAAGACTAAGCCATTTATCATGGCTTCAATCTTCTGTGTTACATATAGCAAACTTGGTGCTTGTTAAAGCTTAAAAAATTTTTCAGTCTCCTTTGATTTGCCGATGTTAACAAGTTAAAATGCAGTGCCTCTGACTAGAATGCATCTTTTCATATGTATTTAAATATGTTAATAGATAATACTAAACCAAAACATTTCTTTGCATGCAGAACTAAGCCTAGTACCTAGCTGCAAATTCCTATGCCACCACAAAACCAGTAATTTAAGACTAAAACAGTGTGTCCTAGGAGGACATCATCTCCCTAGGAGGGACGTAACAGGAGAGTGCTTGTTCTGTATCTTTCAAGTGTAATGGTGGTGTTATCTTGCTGTATCTTTTCTTCCTGGCTTTATGCCTGTCTTTATTAGATTCAATTTTTTAAGAGAGGATGAGCAATTCTATCTTGAAGATACTGTAGTTTCTTCCTGTATGTGCATTTTGCTTTATTTTCTCTGAACTGTAAATAAACTAAACCTGTTTAATAACTGGAATTAATAAGCCCTTTCCTTGCACTTATTTTGGAGCCTGGTATGTAATTTTGCCTGTTTACCAACTATGACAAAAGCTGCCTACTAACAATGATTTCTTCATAGCTTATGTGCCTGCAGAACAGTAAGGATAAAAGTAGTTTTATACCTTTTTTTTCTTAATGGACCCAGTTCATGTAAACCGGTGTATTTCTACTGATGATAAACCTTTGACTTAGACATTATAATAACTCCACAGATGTACTAGGCCTTCCAAACCAATGAGTGGATTGTTGCTGTGCTACTTGCATTTTGCGCCAAACAGGCGTGTGCCAAAAAATGTCTTCACCAGTTTGTTTTGATTCTTGCACTTCCATGGTGCTGTACTGGCATCACATAAAAATATAGAGTTGTAAACTCACCAACCCTTCAATAAAAAGTTGGGTTTTTTTAAATGGGATTTCCATGAATATTTTGAGAAAATTAAGTTCAGAAGGGTGATAGCTAATGTTGTCTCTTCTTAAATCTGTCTCAGAACAGCTGTAATTGATGCAAAACCTCAGATTTCTTTTCCATACAGTAATAGTACTTCCAGTGGCACTAAAAAGTTTTCCTTACTTCTTCTTGTTCTTGCCATGGGTAAATGATGAAAAAGATATTTTCCAAAGAAGTTTAGCTTTGTGGAACCTAATGGTGCTGTTTTCTGTGCTCTGATAAAAATATTGTGAGCTGTTGGAATTAGATGAACAGCAATAATAGTCATCAAGTAAACTTTGTCGTATAGAATATCTGATTAATATGCATCATTTATCAGTGTTTAAGATGTTATTTATGTACATATTGTTAACATGTTACACATTCTCATCAATAGTAGAATAGCATGCACATCTGTCTGCATGCATTTGTGATCTTTGTAATACAGTTTGCTGCTGAAAGTTAATAAAATGCTATATTAAATATGATTAAAAATCTTAAACATCATTCAATGCTGTTTCTCTTTAACTGCAGACCCTGCTACATGGAAAAATCCAAGACACCTTTCTAAAGGTTGCCTTTATCCACTTGCTTTTTCTCCCTATGCATAAAGTGCATGCTTATATACACTAAACCACATACATTTCATGGCACTTTATTGTTGATTACACTTTTACTTTTACACTTTGGCTACTGTGTTGATTATTTTGCTGAGTCTTGTGATCTGTTGATTTTTAGTTTTCTGACCTTGTTGCATTAGAATGAGATGATTTTTGCTTTTCTTCTGTGCCATTGCTGCTTCATAGAATTTCCTGCACTTTTAATTCCCAAATCCTTTAAAGAAAAATCTCTATTGATCAGTACGTTGAAATTCAATTTGAGTGGAAAAAATGTGTTATAGATGACATGATTGTAGGTAAGCAGTGTGTTTGCCAAATGGACAGATTTCCTGTAGACTACTGTTCTAGAGCAGATTGCTGTATCGGGGAGCAGAGGGGAAGCAACCACAAACTAAAAATTTGGAATGGAACTTATCACTAATATTTGGAAACCTAGTTGTGGAAAAGTGAGTATCTTGCAGTGTGACTCAAATAGCTGCCTGTGCTATGAAGCAGGAATTGATAAAACCTCCTTTGCTGTTTCTGGGACTGCTCTTGAGTAGCCCCCAAGTAATTCTGGACATCAGTGGTGACTTGACAAGAGTGAAGATGTTTGGTCCTTGACAGATTTGGGAAGAGACATGTTCTCCTAAGACTTCATTGTTATGCAAAATTCTTACATATTTTCTGTTGGCTTGGTTTTGGTTCTACAGGTGTTTCTAACTTTTTCTTTCAGCTGTAATTTGATCTCACTTGCATGGTAAAAGAAAAGATGCTAAAAGCTGGTATTTTTTTCAGGTTTTTTTTAAGCTATTGCTAATAATTATTTTGTTTTCTGTTGCAAGCTGATATTTAATGGACCATACCGTTTTTGAAAAATGGTAGGATAGCTGATTGGCTCAGTCACATTTAAGAAGGTGGACCTTGTGTAAGAGGGACAAATTAAAAAGAGTAATGAAATGCAGTGTTTAAATAAGCAGAATTGTAAATGTGTTTGTACTGAGCTATTTAACATCTAACCATAGAAAGCAGACTAATTTTTCTCCTGCTGCTTGGGGGAAAAAAAAAAAATCACATTGTAGTTTTCAACAAACAGGATATTGGAAAAATGTCATTGAAAATCTGCTTTCTCTTCCTCATGTATCAATGCTTTGTTTTCAGAGATAGATGCTGAAGAGTGGGGTAAATTTCTTCACACCAAAAATAAGGTATGTTTACTCTGAGGATGGAGTAGCAGTGTCATAAATAGGCTATCATATATATATATATATACTTAATTCTGTATCTCTTCCCTTGACTTTCCCAAAAAGGATATTATTCTGCCTGCTATACTGCATGCCAGAATATTGAGGATTTTCTGGTTTGCTTTTTGAGTAGAAAACTTCTGAAAACATTCTCTTAAACTCAAGACAGAAAATTTGTCAATGGTTGGTTGTTGTGTGAGTCATTGACTCTGCTGAATTATCTTAATCCCTTTTGTGTTATTTTGTTGATTTTTTTTTTTTTTTTTGGTGCATTGGTAAATTTAGAATGGATGTTGCAAAGACAAGGAAATACATATTCACAAGTTGTTTCAGTCCACTGAAGAATTGGCCACTTCAGAGATTTATTAGAAAGCTATGAAAAGGAAGAGCTTAATGCGCATCAGGGGGGAGAAGCAGAAACTCAGATAACCTAGGACTTCAATAAGAGAGTCAAAGCTTAATTCTTTGCTTGAAGAAAGTAATTTTTTTGTTGGCAGATGAATTACTTAAGTGTTTATTACTTCAAACTGATTTCCCTGCCTTCTAGGCAGTGCTAGAAATTGAACGAAATCTAGAGAGGAATGCAGAGGGAACCTGTGCAAGGGTAGCTGTGCTAACTTATTTTGGATTGGTGGAAGGAGAATAGTTTTGACAAGAATGGAAAAATTTAAAAATGAAACTCTGTTCTTGTTCTTTGTCCCCTTTGAGATGAGAAGAGGTTCAGGCTACATGTTGTTTATTAACTTCAAAGGATTGCAGCTAGATTATAAGTGTTTGAAATTCTCTTTAGATGAACACTATTTTGAACCTTGTCTGATATCGATGGAGTAATAAGTGCTAATAACTGCCATCTCACAGTAGTAATCAACAGATTAAATACCAGGCTTCTAATTTCTGTAATTTTTAGCTCTGATTGCTGTTAGCATTAACTTAAGGGCTAATAGTCATTCTTACTTTTTCTCACTTTCTGTATACTTAGTCACAGAGTTTTTCACTGTCTTGGAGAAGAGCGCATTATTTTGCAGTTAGGTAAGTGGATGCTGTCTTTGATTTTTAAACCATTTTTTTCTTCTGTACTTCAGATCTATACAGATTTTGATGAAATTCGTCAGGAAATAGAAAATGAAACAGAGAGGATTTCAGGAAATAACAAGGTAAATGTTGCACTGTCCATCTTTGTCTTCTATAGATTGTCTTGCTGCTTAAACCTTTTTTGAACAGTTTTGGCCACTAAAAGCAAAAAGCATTGAACTATTCTAATGAAGAACACAGTAATGCTGCTTGCTATCTTGAGATTTTTTCCACTGTGTTAGTGAGATAAATGACTTCAACTAAAAGAAAATGCAGAGAATTGCTGTTGCTTTATTTCACAGTTTCCGTAATAAAAGTGAAAAAAAAATAATTTCATGTTAAACTCGCTTCTGTTTTTATAATGGTTTTACATAAAACCATAAATGGTTTTATGCGTAATTATAAAATTGAGTATTCTTGCATATCTGTATAATCACTGAAATATAAAAGCTTTTATGCATTATATTGAGGGGGAAAACAGGGCCGCTTCCAAAGACAAAGGAATTGCTTGACAGATGGGTCTGGCTTTTATTTCCTCACCACGTAGTTGTAAGGTGTATGATGGAACAATGTTTTTCTAGTATGAAAATACAGCTTTTGGCTTTCTAAAGGGTGCATTTAAATATTCCAGTACGGTGATTAATTTTTATTATTAATATATTTCTAGGGGATCAGTCCCGAACCTATTCATCTTAAGATTTTTTCATCTAATGTTGTAAATCTGACTCTTGTGGATTTACCTGGAATGACAAAGGTAAGATGCAGAATGCTTCTTTTCTGACTCACTGTGAACAGTGTATTTTGAATCAAGGAGTGTATGTTCACTCTTTGGCATTATTCTGTATTGTTAGATAAACAGCTTTCCTCGGGTTAAGTAGTTGATTATACAAATTTGAGATGTCACCGTCTTCTGGTGTAAGATTTGGGTTTCTGGTGCTCTTCGCTGTTGTAAGAAGTAGATTTGCTTAAGTTCTTCCTCCTTCTAGATATTCTATATATTCTGAGGGACTGGAAGTGTTGTGCTGGCTGCATGTTCTTTTTAATAGAAGAGGTAGCACTCCAGAGTTGCACCTGCAGATAGATCGGTAGTTGACAAGTTTGAAAATGTTTTCCCCATTTCTTCTTCAGAAGTTGCTATGTGTATTTTGCATATGAAGCTGTATAAAGTGAGGATACACTAGAAGAAATGTTCAGGTCCTGTTTGTTCAGGTTTTATACTGAATAATTTTCTGTGGCATGAAGATGACAAGATGACTTCTTTACCTGCCTGTGCACACATACACACCCCCCTCTGCCAGTTGTGCAGGTGGTTCTTGGATACCAAGTCTTCTTGACAACAGTATCAAGTAATTTGAATTGATTCTTATTCCTATAAGAGAGTGGTTTTGATTTTTATACCTTTCAAGATCTTCCTCTTCTTTCCTGTTTGTTTGTGAAGGGGGAAGGAAGGGGCAGGAAAACCTTGCCTTATACTGTGGTATAGGGTATGAACTTACAATGAGTGATCTCATGGAGTCATAAATACACAATTTTGAACACTTCTATGTTGTTTTTTCTCTAGGTGCCTGTTGGTGATCAGCCTAAGGACATTGAACTTCAAATAAGAGAGCTAATCCTTCAATTCATCAGCAACCCAAATTCAATTATTCTGGCAGTCACAGCTGCTAACACAGACATGGCCACTTCAGAAGCACTTAAAATTGCACGGGAGGTGGATCCAGATGGTAAGCAGCAAGAAAAACTGGATCCTGTAATTCAACTTCTTTTTTAAATTAAATTCTAAAATAAAAGCTGAAGTCATTTGGGCAAAAAGTAGTAAGAGCAACAAATGTCACTGCATTTCCTAGAGAATACAATTATTTTATTTGCTTAAAGACTTCCTACTGCAGTCTCTGCGACTCAGAGGATGCTGTGATGAACTAATATCTAATAGGTTTCTGGCTTACTAACAGGCCAAATAACTATTTTAGTAGTCACAGGAGCCACTTCTGTTTCCAGAGCAGCAAAACAGCATTACAGAATGTTGGGGGGTTTGAGATTTTTAGTATCTTACGGTGGTCTGTGAGGATGACTTCATGCTTTATTGTCCAATGTTCTTTTATTAGAGAAAATATGCCATCCTGCGGCTACTAATTGACTGTCTTAACTGTTAGTTTAGTGACTTTTAGTAAGAATAAAATTAATATATACAGTCAGTAACCATTTTGGTGCCCTGCATTTATATGACAGAACTGACTGGTTTGATCTAAAAAGAGGATTATAGTTTTTTATTTGCCTCATGACTTTGAAACCGATCTGAAGTTACTGGGTGCCTGCTTCTTGTTTATGGAAAGTGCTATCGGTACCATTGACTAATAAATGGCACTGTAGGAAGAGTATACTTGGAAAATAGGTATACTGAAATTAGGCTAAAATTTAGTGTTGGTACACTTAAATTTTTCTTCCCATAAAGTATAACATTTCTTGATTGTTTTCAAACTGAGTCTGCTTTGCCTGTCTGCCTAAGCCCTTACAGGTTCCACAGCCATATAACCTCAAGAGAGATCCTCTTCTGGCAGTCTTCTCAGTCAAATTGTCCTGTTTCAAGGCAGCAGACCCTTTCCTTTTAATTTACCCCTGTAAAAATGATTGGCTGTGACTTTTGGATCACTTCCCAAAATTCTTAAAGGTCTGGAGTGGCAGCTTATGTTGCAGGTAGTGTAGGAATAATGGTATGTAATGAGAACTTCAAGTACTAAAAGTAGGTAGACTTTCTGACTTGCATTCATCTGAAAGTTTCAGAAGTCAAGAACCTACTGATTTTGCTGAAGTACTGGTTTAGTTTTAGACTCGGAAAGTGTGTTATATTTTAAAGAAAAAGTTCTTGCCATGTTTTCAGACCCAAGAGCCCAGGAAATATTAAGGTCACAGTCAAATCCTGTGCATGTTAGCCTACCTGTTTTGATGTGCAATATTTACCTATTTAATGAATTTAGGTCACTTTTTCCTCCACAGTGTTAAATGTGGAGATTATTTTTAATTTGGAAAACATTCAGTCACATATTCAATAAAAATGTTACATTAGCAAAATTAAATCCCCTAAAGCTTCTTCAGTGGATGGATTTCAAGCTATTCAGTCTCTTGGGGCTTTCAGCTATCTATTTGATGCAATGTGCTGGTAGTGGGCCTGTTGCCTCCTTTAGCGGCCACTCCAGTGGGTAGTGGTATTTCAAATATAGTTCCAAACAGATTGCAATTGCATCTGGTCCTACATACATGCTAGAAACACATTCAGTCCACTCATACTTGCGAGTCCCCTGCCTGCCTTACTTAGTCTTCTTCACAAGTGCTTAGTAATGCCTCTAACCTCATGTAGCATGCAAAAATGTTGTTGTAATCTGTAATGACTATAATTTCACAATGCATGATGCCTAAATCTTTTTCTGTAACCAGACCTATGTGGGGAGCAGTACCTGTCAAATACTGTCTTATACTGTTAATAAGGGGGGTTCTAGATAGACTAATACTACATGTTCTTGCACTAGTCTTTGCTGGTTTGCAGAATTAAACTTCATGCAGCTGTCTGAGGAGCTCTTTGAATGAGGAGTTTTAGCTACCCCAATCAAGAAAAAACATCCCTGTGAGTGAGTTTTTCCTTTTGGTAGGTCGAAGAACCCTTGCTGTTATCACAAAGCTGGATCTTATGGATGCTGGCACAGATGCTATGGATGTGCTCATGGGGAGGGTGATTCCAGTCAAACTTGGCATCATTGGAGTAGTGAACAGGTTGGTCTAGGCACATTAATGATGTTTTTAAAACTGTGTTGATATGAAGTAATGCTTTCACCTTTTTTAACCATGAATACGATTTTAAGAGTAAGGTAATTTGATGTTGAAATAAACTTCTGAGTAAGCAAGAAGCTCACTTCTCAAAAGCCTGTCAGTTGTTCTTCCACTCAACCAACTGCTGATTTAGAAAGGAGTAGGGACACTTCTAAAAGAACTGTAGGGTCACTTCTTTCCACTGTTGTTTTTTAGCTTCGGGGATGCTTCTGGTCAGCTGTTCACATTAGCACTGATCATACAGATACTGTATATATTAGTGCTAACTGCATATGGCTATAGTACTGTTCACTTTATTTTTTGCATTAGCTAGGTCAAATCTCATGTAGTTTTGATAAGTGTTGCTTGGTCTGTGCTGCTACCCATACTGATTTGTTGACTATGCTGCATGGAAAAACAAATAAAACCCCTTATTGTCTAAGGAAGATGAATTATGCATGTAAAGCAAAAACCAGCTGTTAGATGTCCTGTCCAGAAAAGCAGAAGTGTGTATTGCTTTTACTTTGCATCTATTAACTAGCGTGTAACTCTGCCTTTAACTTCAGAAGTCAATTGGATATTAACAATAAGAAGAGTGTAGCTGATTCCATTCGTGATGAGTATGGTTTTCTTCAAAAGAAGTATCCTTCCCTAGCCAATCGAAACGGAACCAAGTATCTTGCTAGAACACTGAACAGGTATTACATATTGTGTAAAATAAAACAAATGTGTGCTTTTAACAGTACTTTAAGGTATAGATTGCTGTGTTAGAAATATGTGTAAACATTTATTTTTACCTTTCCTTTCTCTTTTGGTGCTGTACAGTGATACATTAAGGAAAACTGATTCCAAATTCTGTTTCTGAATTTACTGTAACTTTCCTGAGTAAATGTTTTCCTTTGGTGGTTATTTTCTGTCTCATATCTTTGTTTTGATGCGGATGATAAAGCTGAAACTTCTTCTCCCTTCTAATGAGGGACTGTTTTCTATTTTTAGACTACTGATGCATCATATCAGGGACTGCTTGCCAGAACTCAAAACCAGAATCAATGTTTTAGCTGCTCAGTACCAGTCTCTGCTAAACAGCTATGGGGAACCTGTTGAGGACAAAAGTGCCACTTTATTGCAGCTTATTACCAAATTTGCCACAGAATATTGTAACACTATTGAAGGAACAGCAAAATACATAGAGACTTCGGAGCTGTAAGTACCAAATGGTTTTCTAGAATATTGACCGAGTAGTTAGATTGACTCAGTGGCTCCTGCTGGTTTTCACTTGCCATAGTACTACTCTAGAGCATAACATACTCAAAAATGATTGAACCCAAGTAACTGTAAAAAATGTTTGCAATGAGAGCTTTCTTTTCTTGTTTGCTACTTCAGTTGTTACTTTACTCTTTCAGATGCGGTGGAGCCAGAATCTGTTATATTTTTCATGAGACCTTTGGAAGAACTTTAGAATCTGTTGACCCACTGGGTGGCCTTAACACAATTGATATTCTGACTGCCATTAGAAATGCTACTGTGAGTGTTCCGTATTTCTAAGTGTTGTTGCTATATATTGGATTTAAAGATAAGGTTTCAACAAATTTGTGCTCCTTCAGTCCTGTGAATCAATAATCTCAGGTGAATGAGTTAATATGAAGAGGCTGAATCCTGCTTTTTGGTATTTTAAGTGGAGAAATGACAATATCCAAATTTGCAGCCATTATCCTAGATGGAATGAGTTTAAGGTGAATGCTTACATCTCATTACTGTTACTTACAGGCTGAAATAAAGCTCAGGCCCAGCTTTAGCATCCCTGTGCTGAAGCTATTATAGAAATGGTGATGGAAGGCTGCTTCTGCATTTGTTTTGCATTAAGCACTTCTCTTAGTTATGAAGACTCAGTCTGAGATGTATATACTAGGACACATTCAGATATTTTAATTATATATAAGGGACACAACTTCTCAGTGGTTCAGTTCATGACAGATTTGGCTTCTTGTGAATATGGGAATTGGTGTTGCTAAGAATTAAAAGAGTAAGTTCACTTTCAAAATTTGCAGTATATAGAATGTTCACTCCTTAGAGCTTGACTTTGGATGTCAAACACGTAAGTCTGCTTTTGTACTGTCTTCTGTTGGGTGTGAACAGGCAGTCAGGTTTCTGCATGGCCAGTAATTCCTCAGACTTGGAGTGCATTAGATACTCTGCACAAATGATCTGTGTGCATCCTTCTGTAAATGTAAGATGTAAAACAGCATTTACTAACAGGAGAGATGTCTTGTTCATATGTGACATCACATCTTTGTGTTTCTAAAGCTCATTTAATTTAAAAAAAAAAGGAAGTTTCAGGTAAAAAATGTTTTATGTATAGCTAAGTATTGGTCTGTATGGTCATAAATGAAATTATCCCAAACACTGTAGATCAGTGACACTGTATTATGATTATACTTAACAGAAAACCCACCTACCCTGCAGTAAGAATTGTATGCCCAGGACTGTCAAATAATGGTAACTTTTCTCTCTGAAGTTAGGAAGAGAATGTCTTTGCCTTTATAATAAATTTCATTTAAACTTAGATCCACAAATGTGAAAAGAATTGTTAATAGTTGTAAGCCTAGAGTGACATTAGTAGGTAGAAATCTTCAAGATTCTCTAAAGATGCTGGTTAATCATTATTTAACAGTTTGTCCTAAAGGCATATTTTTATTTATATTTTATAGCTTTTATATTTAAATATTCTAGTCACATATTTTAAGATCTGTTGTGAGTGTTCTTTTGGGTGCAAGCCACTGTGACGTGATTTATTTTGTACTTCACCAGATACTACTACTTAGAAATGCATATTGTTTTAATACACAATTTAGCAGCTTTTTCCCTCTTGAACTAGGGTCCCCGTCCTGCCTTGTTTGTTCCTGAAGTTTCATTTGAATTGCTTGTAAAAAGGCAAATCAAACGTTTAGAAGAACCTAGCTTGCGCTGTGTGGAGCTGGTTCATGAAGAAATGCAGAGGATTATACAGCATTGTAGTAATTACAGTACACAGGTAAAAATGCATGTTTTAGAATTATGCTTGTAATTATTTGGCTTCTTTTTCCCCTCTATTTCCCCCAAAAATTCTGTAAGTCTCATCAGTATTTTTTTTGGTTGGTTTTAGGAATTACTGAGGTTTCCTAAATTGCATGATGCCATAGTTGAAGTAGTAACCTGTCTTTTGCGTAGAAGACTTCCTGTCACAAATGAAATGGTAATCATCCATCTACTATAATTTTGCTGGAAAAAGTGTGTGTTTTCCAGAGTCTTGATGCTTTTGTTTGCTCTGTACTGTCAGGAACCCAAATTATTAAAGGAATCTTAACTTATATTTGTTAAATAGCTAGGTATTTAATATATACATGGTTTGAAACTTCTTCTGTATTAGAAGATAGATAAAAACCAAAACAGTGGGGGGAACCCTCTTCAGCTTGTTGTCCCACGTGTTTCAATTTCCCAAGAAGAATTTTACTAAAACTTGGATTTAACATCTCCTAGTCTTTCTGATGTAGGTATATTTCCCTCCCCTGTAATAGAAGCTGTGCATTTACTGTAGAGTTCATGATGCAATGATGAAAATTAAATTGTAGTCCTTTTTCTGTGTGTTTCAGCGGTAAAATCAACACACAATGTTGATTTTACTCATAATGTCCTTTAGCTAGTGAGATCTAAAAATTCAATTTCTAGCTTTGAGTAAATACGTTTTAATATAAAAGTCTGGTTTGGGCTGCTTATTGGGGAGGAAACTTTAAGTTATTGCATATGTTTGATGTGAAAAGCAAAAATTGTTCTGTATGCTCACTATCCCCCATAGCGAGCCATCTTTCACTGGTGTAAATGTTGTATGTGGCTTGTGGCAGAAGGTTGACTGTGTAGCTCACTTCATTACTATATAGCTTACACTCATTAAATTGCTGAGTTTTGTTTATTGCTGGAGAGGGGTTAGCTTGAAAAGCTAACAAGTTAAACTGATGTACCATCCAAAATGGCTGAAGGTCTGAATGTATTGCAGTGAATGAATGAATTCTCTTCTTGCCTTCTGGATCATAACTTTAATGTTTTTGCGGCAGTGAGAATGGTCTTTTGCCATGGACAGTTAGACTACGCTTTTTAGCATTGTAGGTCATTGCTCTTCAATAGCATTAGATTTACTCACTGAATTTTTGAACTGTGAATGACATTGCATTGCAGGTTCATAATCTAGTGGCCATTGAGTTAGCTTATATCAATACCAAGCATCCAGACTTTGCTGATGCCTGTGGTTTAATGAATAACAACATAGAGGTAAGAAAATACATTCTCTTAAAAAGTCTTTTGACTCTAAGTGAGAGCCTAAATAATTGGTAAAAGAACAAATGCTTCAGTTTCCTTCATTGAAGGCACTGTTCTACATTTTGAAGTATAAAAATGTGATCAACTACAAACATGGTGTATACCTTGTGATCTGTTGATTTGTTAGATTTATATTGCATATTCAGGAATGTAATGGTTGATACTTCACTGACAGCAATTCTGACTATATTTCTGTCTGGAAAATAAGATGGGCACCTAATTGAGTATTGGCTATTAAATGAAATCTTTGGAAGAGAAACTTTAGATAGTTGTGAAATACTCTTTAATGGTGAAGTAACTGCATTTTGTCTCTGACAGAATGTGTCAATAGCTATAATGCATTATCCTTTCGTGAATGAGAGGAATGAGTATTGTTCGCTCTATTCCAGTTCTAATTTCTGCTTAATTTCAGCATTGTTCTTGCATCTCTGTGTTATCGTGCTTCAATCTCCCTAAGGCAGTTTTCTCCATTAATCTCCCAGAAGCCCTTTACAATTTCAGTGGTCTTTGTTTTTCAAACCCAGCTTTGATTGTTAATACTTGTGGCTGTCATCATCCTATATAAGCAGTTGTCCTACAGCTGATCTGCTCAATTCTTTCTTGCAGTCTGGTTTTGTTGCAGTACTTTATACATCTGGCTAAGAGCTCGCTAATATTCTTGTGTTTCCCTGCTTATCCAACATTCTTTCATAGTAATGTTCATTTCTTTAAATGCTTATTATGTTTACCATTTCTGCTCTTTAGTTCTAACTTTTATTTTCTTCTATACATAAATTCTGTATTGACTGGGTATGCAGTTGAGTTTGCCTTGGTAGACTGCTCTTGAATCTATTTCAGAAACAATATGCATGCAAACTGCCATGAGTACAAAAATTAGGACTTTGTGAAGTTGAACATACGAGATTATTGTATTATCATGTGTTACTTAAATGAGATCTTTCCAACATTTTCCTGAACAGGACATTGAAATTTTTGAAGAAACAAAGCATGTAAAACATTTTATCCTATTCAATGGACAATCAGTTTTTAATTTCAAGAAAAATCTTTGTCCTGACTGTTTCAAATTCTGTTTTGCTATAAAGTGAATTCCTCCTTCCTTTTGGGCTAATCATAGTTAACCCTGCTGGCCACAGAATCAAATCCTTTTAGATTACTTTGAAGATTTAAAGCTGAATGAGGGCTGTATGGTATCTATGCTGAGCCAAACTGTGTGGCTCTGATCTTGTTTTTTAAAGGCTCTAGATTATGGAGTGTGTTGCAATTAAGTTTTGCAAAAGTTTTTATATTGAGAATTTATTTTTGACCAGGTAATCAGAGTAGTTTTATCCAAATAATTGAGGTTTTCATAGAATCATAGTATGACTACATGACACTGGATGAGATGAAATTAATAGTGTTTGACTCTAAAATGTAAGTAATCTGTAAAATATGAATCTTGCATGTGTTGATACAGAGTATCAACATAATTGAGGTCTTGCTGGATTGTTTTTAAAGGAACAAAGGCGTAACAGGTTAGCTCGGGAATTGCCTTCTTCTGTGCCACGAGACAAGGTAAGTGCTGATTTTTATTTATTAATTTAAAGTTAATGCATTCTCTTTTGATCCGATCTAAGTATTGGGAACTTTTGATATGCTGCCCTAGTAACAGACTTGGGAGCATCCAGGTATTGACTTTTTTTCTCTCGACTTCATGAGACAGAAGTGGAATGTTATTCTTCCAAAGGTGAAGTTTTGGCCAAGTCTTTAAATCTGGGATTTCTGAAGATTTGTCTATAAATTTACATTAATATTGCACTTATTACTTGTATGTCATCTGAGGTAAGGCTTAAAATGACTGCAGTTGTTAAAGATGGAGTCAGAACTTGCATGCTTAAATTTATGGCTGAGACACTGATTTCAAAACTAAACAAGTGATTTTAAACTATTCAGTGTGCCAACATAGTGACTTGGTGATTGGTGGGGGGTTTTTTAAGTCACTCTTAAAACTGCAATTTATTGCAGTCTTGGTTTTTTTTGGGGAGAGAAGATGATGGAAGTGACTATTTCAGTTGGTCACTGTTATCCAGTGATGTATTCTGTCTCTGGAGCTTGCTTAGTTTTACCAGGTTTTGGGATTAGTTCAATGACAAGTAAGTACATGGGTGGAAGAACCAAATGTCATGGAGAACATTGCTTGGCTGTAGAAATGAATGGTCTGATAATCAGCTGAAACTTTAGACAGTTAGGTATTTAATATTATGTGAAGTATTTAGAGTCGAAATACACAAAATATAGTTTAAGCTCCTCACGGGTTGTAATGGGAATTAATACAGCTGATAGAAATTGGTTCATTAAGTCTAAATATAAAAAAAAAAAGGTTAATTTAATCTAAATAAGATTAAAAAGTGAGACAAAGTCCCGGAATGTGTCTAATATTACTGCCTTTAATCAGTAGAAGCCAGCTAATGGATGAACTGGGAATTTAAGGTAGCTATCTAGAGATTGCTTTCAGTGCTCTTTGATCCTTCTTTTTATTGACTTCATATTTATATCATCGGTGTAGGAGCTGAAATGAAATTGAAGGCCAGATAAGCCAAAAGTCTCTTAACTGTCTTGGAGATGCTTTTTTTTTCCTTTTTCTGCTTATATTACTGTTCTGCTTGCAAATTCAAAGTATTTTCCTTTCTGGATTTTTAAAGATGCTAGTAGGTAAAAGTGTATGAAATTTGCTAGGTAGATTTGGTGGTCTTCAGTTGAATTTTTGTTTTTTCCCTCCCTGCATTTTTTACCTTCCTTAGTCTACTAAAGCTCCAGGTGCATTGACACCTGCTTCCCAGGAGACTGTTACTGCTGCTTCTGCTGAGGCTGATGGCAAGGTCTGTCTTGATTTTTCCTATAAGCACTGCATGCACATTTCTGTTGTGGTGCACCCCAGGTAGTATGGAAAGCAGTTGTATTTAGTGCTCTGTCACTGACACAGTACACCCTACAGACTGCTTGGCGTTACGGATTTTAGTATGTGCAGTGGCAGGTGGCAAAGTATGTGCCAGTAGGTGGCAGAGTCACTGCTTTCTGTTTAAACCCTTGGATACAATATATTGTGCTGCAAGTATGTAGCATAATTTGTCTTAAACTGTAGTCAGTAGATTGTTTGGTGCAACAGTATTGTAAGCAAAAGTGTTCAGCATGGTTGTTAAACTGCATGTTTTTAATGTGTTGACAGTTAAAGAAGGAGGACAGAAGATAAGCTAAAAAATGTGAGTTTCCTGCTTCCTGCAGGGAATCTTTCTAGGCTTTGTTCAAACTGAACCTCCTTCTTGGTGTTTCACATAATCGTTCAATCTCTGGTTTACTTATTTGTGAAATGTGTTCTGCAGTGTTTTTTTACACTTTAGGTGTTAAAATAACAGCTCATTACTGTAAATACTCTTTTTGCTAATTGCTTTCACTTGGAGTCAGAAAAGATGGGTAGTCACAAATTTGTGTATTAGGAGTACCAAGAGGATTCAGGCTTTCTGCTTCGTTGCATGTGCACATTCAGCTTCTAGTGCAAAGCTGACATTTCTGTCCTGAACAAAGTAGTTACAGTCAAAATCTAGTCAGTAGTAGAATTTTAACGATTATTTTTGTCATTAGAGGTTCTGATATACTGCAAACATTAAAAAGAAATCAAGAGCTGCTGTGAGGATACTGTTGTGACTTAAGAAATTGCAGGATGCTGCCAAATTTGGTTTAATTCGTGTTTCCCACAAAACCGGTCCTTTATTAGGTGGCACATACTCAACACTTTTTCTTGTGAAAGAATGTAGCTTTGTTTTTGAAACTGCTTTGGAGATAGAGCAGGCTCCACAGTAATACTGAATGAGAGTGGCAGAGGGATTTTTGCCATTTTGAGTAGCTATCTTGCAATCAGAAATAATGTACAGAGCTTCCTCATCAGTGGCTCTCTGTTATTAGCAGAGGTTGATTTGAGCTTTTATACTGTATCCTTTTGCAGTGCCTCTGAACAGTTGTGAAGTTTTAAGAAAATTTCTGATGTGCCCAGTTTAGCTGGGTTTCTTCCTAGTATGCAACTGTTGGTATTCTATTTGCCATGCTTTGTTTCTCACTCTTTATTTAAGACTCAAGATCATCCTGTGGTGTTTTAATTGTAAACACAATAGATAAATTTAGCTTATTTCCTTCTCTATCTGAAACAAGACAATTAGTAGTAGTAGTAGTAGTTCAGGGCCTTGAATGACCTTGAATGTTTTTCAAACAGCAATAGATTCTAAAGCACAGGAGTAAATAGCGTGGATACTAGGCTTATGGAAAGGTATAAAATAAAAATTACTACTGTTCCACATCAAAATAAACTGGGTTTTTATTAATTTAATGTGGTGGATACCATCTACTAATATTTCTTTTGTCCAGTGATTCCTAATGTTTAAAGACTTGGGTGTTATGTGCTTTTCTCAGGAGATCAGTGTCTTTGTCTGGAACTTCCCAGAAACTCTGATCTTCACTTCCAGAGGATGGAGATTTTTGTTTTGATTTGGTACAAAAAAAGCCTTCTGTAATTTGAAGGCTTTTTTGAAGGCAGCACAAATACGTTCATAGCTGTGGTACCCAGAAACATAAATATGTGTATTTTTTAGCTGATACTGTAAGAAACTTCAGTTTATATTTCAATAAAATACCAAAGAATTTAAATTCAAGTCTTCAAAGAGTGGTGGTGATCTTCAAAACATACTTTCAGAATGATCCTGATAGTATAGGTTGTGTTGCTCCAAGGATGTATGGTAAAAGTGGTAAAAGCCAAATGATTTAGGAAGACCATTCCATATTTCAGAAATGATTCGTAGACCCTTAAAATGCTGGGGAGCTTCTCTGTGAGGCATTTTCACACCATTATTAGGAAGAATACAAATTTTAAAAGCTTTCATTTTACGGGTACTTTGTGTCAGCTGTAAGCAGCAAAGGAAGAACAAAGGTGGGGAATGTGAAGAATAGAATGAAGGGAATATACATATGAAAATCTCATTTTTAGTGAGTCTTACCTATAGCTCAGTAATAACAGATTTGATCAGACACTGCTTTGCAGTGCCCAAGTTCTAACTCCAATGTTTCTTCAATGTGCTGTTTGTGCAGGCTGCTCCTGGAGTGGGAGATACATCTCAGGAGCCTGGAACAGGCAACTGGAGAGGAATGCTGAAACCCTCAAAATCAGAAGAGGTGTCGGCAGAGGAAAAATCCAAGCCAGCTGCAGCCCTACCTGCTAGTCCTCAAAAAGGACATGCTGTAAACCTATTAGATGTGGTGAGTCTTGAAGAACAAATACCTCCCCTTTGTAGTTCAGGCTCAGGAAAGAAAAGATCTGAATTCCAGACCTTGTAACTTTGCTACTAATATATGATATCTTTGTAAATAGTTAACACTATAGGGACAGGGAGCTCTAGTCAGTCTCTTCTGCTTTCCTGCTTGCCCAGTCCTTCTCCCCCCTCCCCACCCCATTTCAGCCTATTATTTGGGATAACTGGCTTCCGTTCACAAATTCCTGTGCAAGTGAACTCCTTGTCTAGATTTCTCTTTGTACAGAAACAAATCTTAGCTCATGTCTCAACTCAAATTCCTGCTCTTTTTTGGCATTTTTATATTAGAGGAAAAGAATCATTAAAAACTACTTAAGTTAAAAGTAGATGGAGCTCCTTTAAGTGTTTTGGAGAGCTTAGTTCCTTTAGTGAGCTTTTAAAAAAAATTTAGCAGTGGTGCCCTCTGACCTTTGTTTCACAGATCTGGATTTCGTCTTTTATTTCTGAAGAATAAGAGGTTTGTTGCAGGACAAGTTACATCTATCAAACTGAGATTAAAAGCAATAGTTTATTTTAGACTCCACAGTTTGAGTTTTATTTACTTATGAAAATGAGCAGAATTGGTAAACTGAGGTGTTTTGTTTTGGTTTTTTTACATAGCCTGTACCTGTTGCACGCAAACTTTCTGCCCGTGAGCAACGAGATTGTGAAGTGATTGAACGACTTATTAAATCTTACTTCCTTATTGTCAGGAAGAATATTCAGGACAGGTAAAACAAAACTTCCTAGAAATGTTTAAGCCATACAAATGTTGTGATATCTCAACAGTCATGTATATATTCTTGTTATTTTCTTGTGTTCTTACGTTTGCAAGCAGAAAGATAATTTTTAGAAGGAGCAGCAGCAGTAAAACCTGACTTCACAGAATTAAGAAGCCTGAAGCAGCACTTGTTTTCTCTAATGGTTTGAGTTCTGTGTTATATTAAGTAAAAGGTTTAATTAGGAGATGCCTGCTTTTCTGGAGGATACTGCAATTCAGATGGATGATTTTTAGCAAAAAACTGGAATGAACTAGGTGCTGTGTAGCCCTGACAGAACTTGGCTTTGCCATTCTGTTATTTCAAATGTGAAGGTTGAATAGGAACTAGGGCAGCTAAGTTTCCTAGTACTTAGCTATAAGGATGTAAATAGCATAAAAGTGAGGTTTCTGATGTATGCAACTATGGAAAATGCCTAAAGTTTTGCTTAGAAATTGTCACTTTTTTGTAATGAAGAATGATGTAAAACTTTGCTTTGCTTAAGTTTTTGTGGAAAGACCTACCTTTTTATATATATCCATGGGAAATTTGGGGAGAAATAGGGGAATCTGGAAACCAGGGTTTAGAGCAGATTAGTGAGGTTATAAATCTTGTTCAGTAAACTAATATTTTCCTCAATATAATTTTTAGTATTTCATGACAGTGAATTGCTTTGTTCACCTTAATTTTATTGCAGTATAGTAATGTTACATCCTTGCATACTCTAAACAAACCCTTCACATTCTTTGCAGTAAATATGCATACATAATGAAATGCTATCTCAAGCATTATCAATCTGATGTATTAGGAAATCCTCACCTAATTCAGAAATATTTTTAGGAAATACCTCTCAAAGATGGTACTCCTGTCCATTGTTAAAGGATTTCACCAGACTGTGGGTACCTCTAGGCTTGCTTTATTAACAGCTCGGAGTTGGGCCATCACCTCTGTGAGTGGCAACAGCTAACAAAAAGCACCCTCTATATATATGATATAACATACAATACAAAGAGTCTTTGATGATTTTCCAGGAACTTTCAGCTCTTAATTCATCATCCATTTCAAAAGTCCATTATATTCCACAGTTTCGGCTAGTTCTTATCGTGCCGTTCTAATTCCTCTTCGGACACCACTGTTTGCTGATGCAGTCTTCGGTCATCATGGTTACTTATCTTCTGAACAATCTTCATCATAATTCACTTTTAGACTTCTGAGAAAAGACTCAAAATGTTCTATTTAACATATACTTAATCTATGTCTAGCTTTTCATTACCTAGCTTTTCTAAGTTGCTTAAACTGTCAGTATTGTTCCTAGAGCACCTGTGCATACTGCATTGAACTGTCAATATTGTTCCTAGAGCACCTGTGCTCTATTAATTAAACCTATAAACCAATATCTATTTATTAATTATTCCTGCTATCAATAATATCCTAAGAGAAAAGAGTTTTCTAAAGCTTGTTTCTTTTATATCCATCCCATATCCTACTCGTGGAACTAATTCAGGCTTACGTGGATGGTTTGGACATATCTGTACCCACACAGCTTTGAACCAGAGTTTTGAATTGCTTTCACTCTTAGGCAGGTGATTTCCAAAATATCTAGGCTTCTTTCATAATAAGCTCTTCTTCTGGTAGAACTTGCAATGTATTGGCTTGAAAGGAGAATGTAAATTGAATTACTTGAGTACTAATAGATCTATATGATCTCATCATGACTGCTCAGAAGTCGTCCCACAACTGGCTAGTAAAGAACCATAAAGCAGTAGAATGTAGTGAGAAAATTTCCATCCGAACTTGGAAGTATGATTCCAAAAGCTCAGATGTGTTGATGGATCTTGGTTGATCTTGTGTCTGGCTGTTTAGGCTTGCATGGTCCTTGTCAAGTTAATTCTCCAGTGAGAGTTGCAGCACTCTGAGCAAAAACTCTTGATCTGCCTTGATTTAGATTTAGGGCAATGGGCACATGAGAAGAGTGATGTGGTCACTATTTAATGAGTCAGTACTGATTATATGTCAACGCTGAGTCCTAGTTGCAAAAAACTGCTGCGAAGAATTACACCAACAAGGTTGTCTAAACTAATGTGTTTTATTTCTCAGTTGGGAACAACCATCAGCATTTTTGTCATCAATTACTGTCACTCTGATGAAATAACCTGACATGCACTAATTCAGTTTTTGATGCTGTGTTTATATCCCTAGATTTTGGTACTGCATTAGTATGATGATTTGATTTTGTCAATACTCATGTAAATATTTTCCCTCACTTTTTCAGAAAAGTACTGCTACACATATCCTAAGTCCTAAAGAAAATCAGGTTCACCTAGATTCAATACTTGGCATTTTTTTCAGGAAGCTTAGTGGCATGGAAATTGGAAATAAGACAGTGGTTTCTTTCAGGTGCTTTAGCCTGACATAGAGCTGAGAAATGTTGCTCTGCAGATTCTGTAGTGTCTGTCTGATGGATTATTCTTGATTCTCATTGGTTGCTGCTGGCCTCCATTCCAGACAAATATATTGTTCGCACTTAAACTCCATTTGCAGTTTTAAATTACCCTCACGTTATGCTCTCAGATATCAGAGATAATATGGCCCAGTATTTCAACAGTGATCCTGTTTTCAGTTCATCTGCTAAGTAAGATTAGATATGTGAATTCTTTCTTTGCCTCTTTCCTTTCCCATTCACACAGTAAGATTGATTCTAAGGATTGAAACACTTAGCTTTTTGTCATGCCTAGCACAGTGAAGACAGGTTGGTCTCTAGTGAGCAAAGTAATTTATTCTTACTTTATTTTTTACTCCATATATATATATATTCATGTTCTTTACAATGCAGCTATCCTATTTGGAAGAAATTCAACAGCTCTCAAATTGCACAAGATACTGCATGTACTTGAGAGAGAGAGTTTTTATTTATGGTAGTGGTAAATTCCTGGTAGTTTGAGACAAGGTTGTGTGTAGCCACTTGCTCATGCTGCGCATTCTTCAATCTAGAACAGACCTGTATTTGGGTAATTTTTTCCTGAAGAAACAATCTTTATGTGCTTGCAGTGTGCCAAAGGCAGTGATGCATTTTCTGGTGAACCACGTGAAAGACACTCTTCAGAGTGAGCTGGTAGGCCAGCTGTATAAATCCTTGTTGTTGGATGACCTTCTGACGGAATCGGAGGACATGGCACAGCGCAGGAAAGAGGCAGCTGATATGCTAAAGGTATTAAAAAGACCAGGAGCTCATGGGAGTATTTAATTAAATTGAAACCATATAAATGTGGTATTTTTCGACTTCCTTTTTTCTTTGCTGCTTTTTTAGGAGTATGCTATGTATTAGTTTCTCTCTGCTAGAGGAATTAAAGGCAATGTGACCAGAAAGTATTATGTAGATTGAGTAGTTGGGAAGAGGTGACTTAAACTGTATTTTGGGCATAAAGCAGAAGCTCTAATCTGGTGTTATTTTCAATTTACATTTGGTTTTAATAATTTGCTTTTACTTAACTTGATAGTGTTCAGCGGTTCTCTTTTGGGGGATTAAGTTTACAGTGTTTGAAGTGCTGTTCATATGTATGTTTCACCCAGAGCCTACTGGCCAGTGGCTGGTGTATCTAGACAGTACCCCATAGTAGGAACAGTGGGAATGCTGGGACTCACTGACGATGACCCATGTACATCTCTATGACAGTGCGTTTGTGACATGTCTGCGTTACAGAACTCTTCACTTCTTCACTGTTCAACTGTGTGATCTATCAGAGTCTACTACAGCTGCAGCAGAAATACACTGCTTTGCACTGAACTGTATAGAAAAGAGTCCCTCTGCCAGTTCAGCGCGCTGCAGAGGTAGCAAGAGGTGCTTCTCTCTCACATGCAGTGTGGTCAGACAGTGTGTCAGAGCTTGGATACCCCATGATACCACTTGTCCAAGAACACCTGCATCAAGTTTAATCTTCACTATTATATGATCAACGTTTGAGTGAAGGGAACTGTTAACAGTCTTTTAAACTGCAAACTTTACAAAGTCAAACTCATAGCTCAGGTTTCTCCAAATTTGTGTAATACTTTAAATAATGTTAGTATTAGTTGGTATTCTGAACTTTTATTTAAATTTGCAAAGTTTAGCAGGCTAGACTGTAATGAATGCATCAGAATGCTAAAAGTCGATATAAAATGGGTGCAGTTTCTCTTATTTTGAGGAAGGTTTAAAGCATTAAAACTGTGGTGGAAAAGTCTGCCCTTTTTGAAAATTTATTTATAAATACAAAATGTTAAGACAAACATAGGTGTTAATGGGAACACTGAGTATGTAGAAGTTGCTCAAAACAATGACCATGAGCTTTTTGCTTCTAATTGGAAGTCCAGTTTTTAATTAATTTTTAATTCTTACCTGTTGAGAGAAATGATTTAATGACACCTGTGCTGGGTTTTATCATTACTTCTTGCTTTGTGGTATCTTCACTTGCATAATCTTTTGCAGATGGAAGGCTTCAGAGTTGTTAATGAGTGGTGTTGCAGGTTGTTACCACTCGTTTCATAATGAAAATGATTAGCTTTAATTTGATTTTTTAACATCACACTTCCTGAACTGCTGCTGTTATCTGAGAAATCTCTTCAGAAAAACTAACTTTTCTGCCTTTCTGTGTGCAGGCCCTCCAGCGAGCCAGTCAGATCATTGCAGAGATTCGTGAGACACATCTTTGGTGAAGACTGTACCAGCCACACCGTTTATATGCATTGGAGGTTACATTGACTTGAAAATTGCTAGGCATGGTATACGGAGTAGAATTTTTATTTATGAACTCTTATCTGTGTACTGCAACTGTGTAAATCTGCTCATGTAAAGACAGTTGGTTTGATTTGCAAACAGAAAAATATGCTGTATTTTGCAAGATAAGTCATATTTAATCCACATAATAAATGGCTCTAAATGTTTCCTTACCAGCTTTCTGGTGCAAACTAAAGCAGACCAAGTCTACTGTCTCAGTGACAGTCTCATTCGAACTTGGGGAAAAACCATTAAAGTTCCAGTGCCTGACTTGCTAAACAGGTTGCCTGTGGTTAAGATGGACGGTGTAGTCTTGTGGCATAGTTTTAAGCTGCTTTTACAATAGAAGTTTAAATACTGTGAAGAGAAGAGAGCACCGAGTATTTTCTTTCATGAATATATTGCATGCACTGACGGATGGAGATATCAATTTTATAGCACAGTAGAGATGTCTACCGTATTACTATGTATGTGTGTCCCCATTTTTTTCCCTGAAATGTTAAAACTGCAGACAAAACTGAACTTCATTTAATGGAGTATCATGTAGGAAGAATTAGCCTGGAGCTTGTGAACAATAACAGCCTACTAAAAAGTGGGTGCAAAGTTACTCATGTGCACTGGAGCCTGTGTAGAAATGTTGGGGGTTATAATCAGGTACAAGAACACCTTCCCCTTCCTCCCCCCTGGGACCAAGCCCCTGGACCATCTGATAGTAAACTTGTTCTGGCAGAATTGAAAAATAAAAATGGATTTCAAAACTGTTATGGGATAATAAGTGTTTCTTTTAAAAACAGATTAAGTTGGCCAGGGAGAAGGGGATCCCCACAACTTCTTCCAAATTTTGCAATGTATGACAGTATGAAAGAAAGTCTGTGGGATTGGAGTATTTATACTAGAGATTACAGTTGAGGAAATTTTACTGTGCTGTAAGTAGCTTTTTTTTTTTTTTTTTTTTTTGAGGACAATCCTATAATTTAGGGAATTTTAGGTTGGAAATTAAGTTGATGAGTTTTTTTTCTTCTGATTATTATTCATACAGATAAATATTGATCACACTAGCCTTTAAAAAGTAAACATTTTAATTTTTATGAATAAATTTATTTAAACTTCAGCCAGGACACTTGCATGTACTTTTCAAGCAAATTCACTTTTTTGTATAAAGTAAAAATGTTTACCATGGTATTGCTGATATTTTATCTTTATCACAACTTGCATGAAAAATAGGACACTGCTGTTAACATCCATGGCTTGCTTTTATGATATTGGGCCAATATAGTGAGGATTTTACTACCATATTCAGTTTCTTCCCCACTTCATCAGTTAACAGAAATGGAATTCCTTTTGTAAGCTGCCAAAAATTGAAAATTTAAAAACTCTCAAGACCTCTGTTTACAAGAAGGTCTGTGGAAAAATGTATTTTTCTCATGTTAATCTACATTCTGGCACCAATATAATCATGAGTTAAGTCTGACAGATGCAACTTTTGCATACTTTACGCATGATTGATTTGTGCAGAACACAAATATATTCCATATTTTTAAACAGCCTAAAAATTCATGATGTGTGTGTTACCTGTAATTGAATACAAAGGAAACTTTAACTTCTTGCATTGCATCCAGGGATGGTAGTTCTCAGATTTAAGCAATGTGACTAGTTAAGCGCAAGCCACAGTTTTGGTGAACGGTGAAAGCTTTTGATAGTTTTGTCTGTTTGGAATTCACCTGACACCTCTATCCACTTTACTTGCAAAAATATGTTTTCAACAAGGTAGAGCCGTCCATAAGTGAACTGCTACTTCAGCTTTAACTCCCAAAGTTCAGTCAACAGTCTCTTGTGAAGAAATACTCTTTCTGACTTGTAAAGTTTTGAAATGCTGCTGAATTCCATTTCTTCTAAGAAATTCCTGCGAGTGGTAACTGGCTCTGTAATGTCATGTAAAATTTCTACAGTGTTAATTTGTTTTTTGAAATGTTACGACTTTGTTTCACAAAAATTTTCAATTTGGTAATGTTTGAGTGCCAAGAAATGAACTTGATTTGTAATCCTTAATGCAAGTCTTTAAAAATCCTTGCTGTAACAATCCTGTTATTAAATAAACAGATAATACACAAAATTAATTATCCCAGAAATAACATTTGGAACTGACTTGTAGTTCAGGTGGCAGGACTTACATCTCTCACAAGTTAATAGTATAACTACCTGTATTTGTACAGCCTTGTGTATGTTTGCACTTGCCCTCATGCAATTCTACATTGTTAGTTCTGGTGTAGTTGCATAAGTAATAGTGTAGACAGGCTGCTAGTGGCTATTAATTGTTTTTAAACAATCTGTTATCTAGAATTGAACTAAAACACTTAAAATGCTACTGTTACTGCTACCATTAAAAGAAATTATGGGGGAACTATGGGAAGAAAGCCTAATGAAGGCAGTAATTGAAAATTCCCAGATTACACTAATGGTTTACAAGTATCTCTTAGTCCACCTATTTAAGTTAAACTTGAAATACTTTTATCATCAATGCACAAATTTCAACTAGCTTAACTTGCGATCCAGTAAAACACACAATCATGGGGGGAAAAAACCCACTGTAGCCAAGCTTAGATTAGTAAATGTTTGACAATACCTGACCTATGTGTGGTACTACTGTAAATAAAACATAGGTGTACCTCTGTGAACAGAGTTTGTCAATAAATTACTTGGGTTTTTTTGTAGTCAATTTCAAATTTCACTTAGAATAGATGGGTAAGGGGGGTGTCTGTGCTTCCAACTGTATTCTGAAGTAAACAAAACTTACGTAAAACTTGCCTTTACTCTGTGCTTTATGGAGGATTGACTTTGAAAGATGCAGACTGGATACTGCAAACTCAGCTTTATGGAATACAGCAGGGGAAACAACGGGCCAGTCTGTTGTGCCCCTGTTGGTAACGTGAATTATCATGAGTATTTACTATTTTTCCACAGTTAAATACTTTAGCTGTGATAGTGATTGCTAGTGTTTTTTCTAGGTACTGAAGATCTCAAATGCATCTGCTTTTTAACTTGTTGCCAGTTATACTCTGTGCTTTGAGGTGAGAGCTAGATGATTAATACTTCAAAGTTTAAGAAACAGTAGACCACCTGAATATGGTTTTATGCCCAGTGACACTGTTTAAACTAGTGAAGGTGCTTTCATGCTGATAGCTCCCTTCCAGTTTACT
Organism: Strix uralensis; assembly: GCF_047716275.1. Taxonomy (NCBI): domain Eukaryota; kingdom Metazoa; phylum Chordata; class Aves; order Strigiformes; family Strigidae; genus Strix; species Strix uralensis. Next base: position 71,456,698 of record NC_133976.1, on the reverse strand, counting down.
TGCTGCATGCCCTTTCACCTTTTACCTCTTCGTTGCTAGCTGCTATAGTATGTTAAATTCAAGTCCTCCAGTTCTTGCTGTCCCTAGACGCTGTACAGATGTTCCTGTTGTGTTTGTTTTATCTGGCTTAAATAATTACTCTTCTTCTTGCACTTCTGAATCACACATTTGTAGACATGTTAAAAACATTAGTATTAGTTACTACTTGTTTACATTTGAACAAGCTGTGTCTCTGGTTACCTGAACATACCTGTTTTGGGGTATATGAGAAACAAGACCAGGCTAAGAAAGAATACTCCGTTTTTTGGTTGTCTTTGATTCTCAGCCTAAGTGTTCAAACACTCAGTTTTGATACCCTGTACAGTCATGAAAAGTAGTGGTTGTGTCCAGCTGTTTCTTTGGAAAGAGTCAGGGAAGGGTCTGAATTGCTAGGAGTTGGTCAAAAGGAAGCATGGACTAAATTTCTTGCAGTTTATGGATCTTATTAAAAACCTTGTATGCAAAGAATTTATTTCCCTTTTTTATTTTGTATTTGTAAAAAATAAATAAAATCCTTTTAATACTTGATCAAAGTGGGTACTAATGCTTTAAAAAAAAAAGCTGAAAATTGTGGATATATCTGGATCTGCACCATTTGGAGGTGAAGGAAAAAAGGGCAGGGGAGAGATCAGACATGAAACGTGACTTACTGTACTCCTTGGGAGTAATTTCCTGCAACCAGAAAGTAACTGTCAAATCTGATCTGTTGTATTTCTCTGGAGGTTAACATGGGTGTGTACTGGTATATTTTGTTCCCAGGTGCATGTTTCTGTATTGCTGTAATGCTTTTGGCATTTAAGGAACAAGGCGGCTATATTAAGTGGATGAATTTAACTCTCCCTTCTTCTACCCTTTTCACATCAAAGTTGTGACTTTTCCTCCATATGCTTTCTCTAGGATAGTGCTGATCATTACTGCAGCTTAAGGCAAAGTAACCCACACCACAAACTGGTTCTGAGAGCTAATAGGGTAGGTAGAGCTTTTTTTTTTGAGGTAGGAATAACTCTGCTACTTTTCATTTTTCTTTAAGGGATTAGGATAGAGAGATCTTATTGTCAGGCAAATACATGGGATCTTGAAACTGAAATTAATACTGATATAACTTCAGGTGGTGACCTAGTGAAAGTGCAACCATATTACAGTTTAATAATCTGAAGAAACTGCAATGTATAAGCAGCAAGCCACTAATTTATTACTACTTCAATCTTGATTGACAGTGCAAATAAAGCCAACATTAAGTTGATCACATCAAGTTAAAAACCACCCACCTAAAAAAACCAACAAACTCCCCATGTAACCCTAGAATATCTGGATTCTTGAGATTTACTAACATTCCTTGTAATTTCCCACTTCTTAGAGGCTGGGTGGTTTTGAACCAGCTGAAATTCTGTGACTTACTCCAATAATGTAAGAGATGGTGGTGAGTTAACCACAGTCAGGTATCTTAAGATTAAGGCCTCTCCCCTTGTGGCTGCTGTGACTGCAAAACTATTGTTTTCAGGGACTAAGAAATGATTCTGCTTGGCCTAAGAGTGAGGATTACCCTAAACCTTGAAAACAACACTGCAGCCAAGGCCTGAAGCAATCAATCACCTCATAAATCAGACTGAGGGTTTCATCTGTGTTTGTACTGGGGCAGGGAGGGTCACTTAATAAAAAAGTTCTGAGCCAGCCAGCTACCTGCCTGTATGCTAGGTCACTGAATCATTTCTAAGTAATTCAAATATGGGTAATCTTGGTAACTACATGTGGATTTTGTTGTTGTTCAAGCGACCTGGCTCTAAGTATTGTGGCACCTGTATTGCCTAAGCAACTCCATCCCAACCCCCCCCCATAGGAAGGGACTTTGGCAAGGTGTTGTTCTTATTTGATGCCAGGTGTGTAAGCAGCAGTAGTGGCTAGTAATACAAAGGGGTGGGGGTGGTGGGTCAGAGCAGTAGAGCAATGCTACCTTTAAACATAAATGTTGCTATTCTACCAACTCTCAAAAGTACATTCTCACATTCATGCTGTCTTTACAAGAAAATGAGGAGCTATGAGCTCACATGCTGGCTATGCTGTAAGGAATAGGATCACTTCCTGCTCTTTTCATGAAGAAGTGCAGGTTTTGCATGTTGCTCTAGTGGAAGGGTCTGACTTTTTTAATTGCAAAACCACTCCAGATACCCTTATGCTGCTGCTCACCCACAACTCCTAGGCATCTAAAATTACCTGCTTCAAATCTTCTGGTATAATATACTATCTTGTAACTGACAGAATTAGTGCCAGGATATACCTTCAACAAAGATCCTAGATAGCAGAGAGGCATCTATGTAATTCACAGGACTGAAGAACCAGAATGACTGTCACTCACAGCGTAAGTCACACCAAGCAGACAGAAGCCATAAAAGGGATTCATCAGGCCAACTTAAGCTTTGAAAGGCTCTATGCTCTCTCACATTTCAGAAAGTGAACTTGTTCTGTATTACGACATTCAGGCGGGAAAGCTTTTTTGCAACGTGTCCCCATAGATAACCAATAAGCAGCTTACATATTAGGCCTTAATCATTCTACTCATTTATTGTATTCTGCAGCTTCTTTCAAAGCCAACCTGTTCAGAAAAAAAATGTTGATCATAGGTTGGTTGTCCTTACCCACTTATGCTGTAGAGTACCTGGCCACTGTTCTCCTACAACACAGAAGTCTGTTAAAGGAGGGGAAGAGCATTTCCATCTTTGGACTTTGAAATTAATCTTTTCATCTTCTTGTGCATATCCTCTTATAAGTGGTGCTTTGAATAAGACAGTATCTAAAAATCTCTTAGCTGCCTTTATTTGAACTCTGTTGGTGTATTTTGAGAATGAAACTAAGGTATTGGGCAGTCTGTGAGCTGCACAGTAATGCACAGGATAGAAACATCTTCAAGCGCATCTTCGAGCAACAGAGTCGAAATGATACATTGTTTTAGGGATATGTTCTGTTGTCACAACTGCAGCCATTTTATAACGTAGTAATTTTTCTTTCCAATCCTAAGCAGCGATACTCCATTCTTGAGAATATGCTGTCCGAGAATAAGAACAGTCTCAGGATCAGTTACTCGAATCCCATTTATTGAAACTCCACCATCTGTAATTTTCTGGTACCTTAAAAAAAAAAACAAACAACAACTTGTAATTTGAAGCAGCAGCTATTTATTGCTGTTAAGTATTGAAAGTTCAGTTATGGTGTTTTTGGATGGATCCATAATGGAATAAATTCTAATTCTCTTGCACTTTCAGTCTGGGTCAAGAGTCACTGAAATTAACAGCCTCTACTGCTCCCATTCTTTCTGAGAGGTATAAGGAAACTAAGGCTGTCACCTTCGACTGCCCCTTCATCAGGTGTAGATATTACAGCTAAGGTACATGAGACTGCATTATCCTACACCTTCACTTTGAATGGAATGAGGCCACCTGCTCTGCCCTTCTTTAATGCTGGTATGTAGATTGCTAGCCTGTTTCTACTTGATTTGGTTGTTCTCATCATTTAACTTCTGAAAGCATACCACTACAACCAGGTTTAAGTGAGGTACTGCCAAAGAGCACAGGTGATAACATACCCACTAGGTCCATCTGGAATGGCATTTGCTTTGCGACACAAGTCAAGAACATTCATTCCAGGTTCAAGCATCAATTCAGCTGAAGGAGTTTGTCTAAAAAGTTCCTGTAACTCTTGGTCAGACATAGCTTCCAGCGCCTCCACACTGCTGTAATAAAGGGCCTTAGTGCACCTGTGAGAACAAAGATCATTCAAAATACAGTGCTAGTCTCATCTTCACACAAAGTGCTACTCAACTAATCAGATTCCCTCCCCTCCCCCCCAACCCCCCCAATTTCTGAGTGTCCACACAGTAACAGAAGTACACCCCAGGTTTTTTCTATCATAACCCACTGCACTGAATTTTTTTACATTGGTAATATATTTTTAAGTCTACAGAACTACTACAGAACTACTCTTTTAACAGCTGAGCAACAATTAACTACATGACAATAATCCATGAAAAGCTATGGATAATTACCATTCAATAAATCTGAAAGAAAACTGCTCAACAAATCAAACTTCACCTCTTAGCAGATTCTAGCCCCTCTCTACCATGAACAAGCTTGGTTACTTCTGCAGCAAGTCGTTTCTGAGGGCCCCATTTTTCAGGTTCTTTAGCATGCATTTCCATGATGTGGTCAATCTCCTCAAGAGGAATGAAGGTGAAGAGTTTCAAGTATCTATGAGCAGGGAATAAAATATCTATATAGCCATCATTACAGATTTCCCACCTTTGTCATTCAAACTTTATTAACTACACTAAAATGATTCTTAGTCAATTTAAGAAATCCATATTACAGATGCTCTCTTCCTTCAAACAACTCTCTGTTTTTGCCCACATGCTTCAGCTTAGCAGGATAACTCACATTTTATTTAATATTCTGCCCAGGGTGATGTCTTCAGACATAAAGATAGCATCAGATGCTTTTATGAAGCTTGCATCGCAATCAACAACTTTTTTTTTCTTGAAACATTTACAGGATTTATTGCAATTGTGTGTCAACTAACAAGGTTTTTATTATATTCTTAGTCCTTGCACAATACGCTAATGAAAAATACCACTGCCAGTCTGTGGTGATCGTGGGATAAATGAATGCTATGTATTGACAAGTATCTCAACAAGATTATTTAGGATAATCAAGAATTTAAAGATACGTATCTAAGCATACTCTTTACAACAAAGTCCATTTTAATGGGCTTGCAGTACCGTGAAATGCAGTGTTTTTAAAAAAAAGGTACCTTTACTGTTAAAAGTCTGAATGCATGAAATATTTTAAATACCCACATATGCAGCTTTTCAGTCTGGAAAGTGCTGTGGATGCAGAACCTAAATTTGAAGTATCAGGGAATAAATATTCAAAGAGGCAACCGAGTTATGAGACAGGTCACAATATTAAAGGGAAGTACCTGTCTGAGATATATGAAGATTCAGATTTGACAGTGATACTGAAATTTAAAGAAAAACAGATTTAAAAGAGAGAATATTGCAACTTATTACAATTAATGGAATGCCCTGAATAAAGCCATTGGCTATTTATTTTCAGCCATGTCACTGGCACACCAGCATGGAGGCTAGCCATCAATGAGGAAAACCTGTTAAATGGTATTTCTCTTATTTTTCCTACCCTTTCATGTTCTCATTATATGATTTTAATATTTTTACACTAGTCAGTAAAAATATGAGTTTTGTGTGGTTTATTTGGATTCAGAGACAGCACAATGAATCCAAGACCATGTTCTGCTCATTGGAATTGCTCCAATTAATAATTATTCAGAATTTTGTCTTTGTACATGCTACAGCTTTAACGTAGTAGTCGGACTACTTCCGGGTTTTGGTGCATTACACTCTCATCTGCTTTACAGATCAATTCACTTGCCATTATAATTGTAAGCAAAAATCTTTGCTTCTGTATTCCAAGATGAAAAAGATGAACAGTTAACTTCAATGAAACCCTCAAACAGTAGAGTCAGAATGATGCAAATTGTTCCCTACCTGCAATTTCCAAAAAGATCCACTAAAATGTCCGTGCAAGATATATGAAAAGAACATCAAACAGCCTTAAGGTTTCACCATGTTAGTACTATTGGTCATTTACATAACAAACACTCCTCCCATCAGCTATACATTTTTAATTAGTGCTTAATTCTATGTGTTATGGTACACGGATAGAAACAGATTGTATGTTTGTCCAGAGGTGGGCAAAATTACATGAGACATTTTTACCACAGTTACACTACTAAACTATAGCCTAGGGTGCTAACTACTAGCTTTGAAGAGGTAAAGCATCTAGGAATTTGACCAGGTATGTGAATTTTGTTCGTTCTGGCTTTCTCCTCTGACTTTGTTTTTACTTTCAACAATGACTTCAAACTGGTATCTGAAAACCTCTACCTTACAAATTCTTTGTATACTACCTTATGTACCGCCTGCCATGAGCTTAAAATGGTGTAAGTTTCTCCCCCTTTTAACTGCACTACTACCACCACAATGTAACTGTTTCCTAGGTGTGTTTTTATGGTCTCCAGTGGTCTCCAAAGTGGGGTGCCAGCATCCCAGGACGTATGAAAGATGATCCACTGGGGTGCCCGAAGAAAATATTAGAACTTCAGTAGTAGACTTACATAATCCATAAAAAAATAAATATACATGTGTTGGGAGTGAATGCTGAACAGTTTTTTACTGATAGGGGCATGTGATCAAAAAAGTTTGGAGACCACCGATCTAGAGTTAATACAATCATAAATATGAACTTGGCTTTTTCTTAACAAGGCACTATTTCAATTTGCTTAGGGATATGCAGTTTTTAATGTGATGCAGTTCTAGAAGCTGAACTTTATGTGTTTGTTTACAATCAGTTAAGTAGCTTCTTGCGATTAGAATGTGGTGTTTCTGGATACCTCATACTAAGTAAAAACTTGTAGTAATTAATATCTGTTAAACTGCAGTTGCTTATTGATCAGCAGGAGAGATTTCATTTGATACTGTGATGTTACGGTACTTAAACTAACGTACCTCATTAAGACAAAGTCACCCCACTGGGAGAACAAAACGTGTTTCGCTTTACTTGTTGTTCATCCACATTCTAAAGTTATGATGCATATGCCAGCATATGGAGACAGGTTCCACTACTGTGTATACTTAGGAGCCAGTCATGCCTCTTTATTTAATGAACATTCAGTTATAATTAACATATACTTCTGCATGGAGCTTGTGTTGCACATATCCCCACAAAACAGTTACAAAGAACAGTTAGGATCGGGTTTTATAAACAATGGCAAAAAAAGATGAAGAAAAACTACTTACTTTTCAACTATGTTATCATGTTGTCTGACAAAAAACTGATATAGCTCAAATGGAGAAGTCTTATCTCTGTTTAGCCAAACTGCATTGCCAGCTGTCTTTCCCAGTTTATCTCCAGTAGTACTGGTAATAAGAGGTACAGTAATTCCAAACACGTCTGTTCCAGTCATCCTGAGAAAGAGACGATTAACTGCATGTTAAAAAAAAAAAAAAATTAAAAAAAAAATCACATCTTGGTAAAGTTGCCTAAAATATAAGTATTCTGTAAGTTTCTATCCTTGATATAAAGCAGTTAAATGAGGGGTGACAGAACACTGTTTTGTGAAGTGTTCTTTAAGAAACAACCAAAACATCAAACTTAAAAATTTAAGTTCTTTTGTGTGTAACAGTTTACATAATTTAAATAAGAGTAGTTTCATGAGCAACAGCACTAGCAAATTCAAGTGTCCTGTACATTCTGTGTTCTGCTCTGAGTGCTAACTGAGGCTGCTTATGTGGCTGGGACGTTTGTAAGGCTTTTCTTCTGTGCTGATTCTCTGGTGTCTTGTAATAGCCATCACGTACTCAAGTAGAGGCATTGCCATGTGCTCACTGATTTGCGAATTTTATAAGACTCACACCAAATCTGGTGGCTAGGCAAAAACTTATTATCATCAGGTTTATTTCCGAGAGGAGAAATGCAACCAATATACCACAGCTGCCTCTCCTTCGGTGTGACTGCACCAGAGGGCGTTTGCCAGCAGGCGGCTTATCTCGATTTTGTCCCACGTCCCTTTTGTTGAAAATTCATTAACGTTTCATCGAAAAAAAGCTTAAAACCATGGCCAAAATGTACGCACATGCCAGGCTCGTGGTCAGGACAATGAATTATTGTCCTCAAATCCCGGTTTTGCCTAATGCCCACTCTCCCGGGGCCACTTCTGCTCCTGGTGCTTCAGTGACTGCCAACGCAGCCTCGCACCGCGGTGGGTCCCCCGCTGCTCGGCACACCGCCACCGCTGCCCGCCCGGGGGCCGAGGGGAACCCCGCGGTGCCCGCCCGCCCGCCCTCCGCCCCGCCCGGCCCCTCCGTACTTGGTGACGAGCTCGTAGCCGGACATGATGTTGCCCATCTGGTCGGCGCCCCCCAGCTGGATGCGGCAGCCGTGGTGCCGGTGGAGGTGGAGGAAGTCGTAGGCCTGCAGCGCCGGGTACAGGAACTCGGCCAGGCTCATGCCCTCGGGGCTGCGCAGCCGCGCCTGGCAGCTCTGCCGGCTCAGCAGCGTGCCCATGCGGAGCCGGCCGCCCGCCCCGCCGAGGAAGCCGAGCAGCGGCTGCCGGCCCAGCCAGCGGGCGTTGTCCAGCAGCGCGGCCTGCCCCAGCCGCCCGCCGCTCGCCGCCCAGAACAGCTCCCGGTGGTTCTCGAACAGCCGCTCCAGGCCGGCGCGCAGCCCCCGCGCGTGCGCCCGCACCCGCTCCGCCGGCAGCGGCTCCCGCGCCCGCTCCCGGCCGCTGGGGTCCCCCAGGCGCGCCGTGGCCCCGCCCACCACGGCGATGACGTTGTGGCCGGCGCGCTGGAAGTGGAAGAGCGCCATGACGGCCAGCAGGTGCCCGACGTGCAGCGAGTCGGCCGTGGGGTCGAAGCCGCAGTAGGCGGTGAGGGGCGGGCGGCCCGGCTCCAGCAGCCCCGGCAGCTGCTCCTCCGCGCTCTGCGCCGGGAACACCTCCTGGAAGAGGCCGCGCTCGCACTGCGCGGCCAGCAGCCCCCCGGCGCCCCGGGCCCGCCGCGGCTGCTCGTGGGCTCGCCGCCGGAGCGGGAGCGGTGCCCGGCGCGGGCCGCCCCACAGCCCCGCCGCTCGGCCGCACCGCCGCCCCAGCGTGGGCGCCGCCATCTTGCCCCGGGGGACGCTGGGAGCGGGGCGGGGCGGGGCGGTGGCAGCGGAGGGGCCGGGCCGGGCCGGGGCGGGGTCTCCCGCGCCTCCGCAGCGGTGCCCACAGGCCGGTCCGGGCTCGGCTGGGCTGGACGAGGGCAGTGTGTGTGCGGTTACCCGGTCGGGAGGTGTCGGGGGAAGGCGTTAGCGGTCGGCGGCGAGAGAGCTGCAGGCCCGTGCGCCGGCTCGTGGTTGTCCTGCGGGATATTAAAAAAGATGCGCACAGGAACGGGAGATGTTGGCTCCTCCTTCAGTTTTTTCCAGCCCGTCCGCAATGCCGGGACTTCAGACTGCTTTCTGGCCCAGACGCGTGTGTTGGAACGAGCGGCGTTCCTCAGGGGTCGGTGTCGGGATCAGAGCTGTTTAATGTCTTGGTTGGCAGCACGGAGCGTGGGACTGAGTGTGCCCTCAGCGTGTTTGCCGACGACACCGAGCTGTGCGTGCGGTCAGCGCGCTGGAGGGAAGTCCAGGGGAGGCCACAAAGGTGTGAGGACAGGCCGAGAGTTGGGGTTGTTCAGCCTGGAGAAGGCTCCAGGGAGACCCTATGGTGGCCTCCCAGTACTTAAAGGGGGCCTTCAGGAAAGATGAGGAGGGACTCTTAATCAAGGAGTGTAGTGACAGGATGAGGGATAATGGTTTTAAACTGAAGGAGGGTAAATTTCGATTAGATATAAGAAAAAAATCTTTTACTGTGAGGGGGGTGAGGCACTGGAACTTGCCCAGAGAAGTTGTGGATGCCCCCTCCCTGGAAGCGTTCAAGGCCAGGTTGGACGGGGCTTTGGGCAACCTGGTGTAGTGGAAGGCCCATGGCAGGGGGGTTGGAACTAGATAATCTTGAACATCCCTTCCAACCCAACCTATTCTATGAATTCTATGAAATCAGGCCTTCAGCTTTGAGTACGCATCCGGCAGAATGGATACCAGATGCTTAAATTAGTAACATTGTGGCTTTAGAACTTAACAAATTCCAGAATTTACAAACTGTATCAGCCTGAGCCTGTTTAAAACACTATCTTGGTGGGATTTAATAGGAAATTGGATTCAGTGTCTTCAGATGTATTTTACTTGACGATGAACTTCCTTGTTCTACCCAGTTGTATTGTTAGTGGAAGTAAATCACTTCTGTGGGCACAGCAGCACGGAGAGGGGGCTTGCACCAGTTACCTGCCTCTTCAAGAAGCTGCCAGTCCAAGAAAAACAATTTTCGTGGTGTTATTTTTCTAGCATTTTCCAGAACTGTTCACTCCTTTTGACTGACTTTCCGCTTCATTTTAACAAATGATGCGTCTACTTCAATTTAGTGAGAATAGTAAAAGATACTCGAAAAACTTTGGAAATCCCATGTGCTTGGTATGTTTTGATGCTTTCCTAAAGCACTGCAGTAGGAGGAAGTCAGTAATAGTTAAAAAAAAAAAGTCAAAAAAGGTGTGAACAGCATTATTAAATATGGAAAATAATATTGAGTTGTTTAGAGAAATTACATCTTTTTTTAACAAGCCCTTCCAATCTTGAACAGTCCTGCTTTGTATATTGATTACATAGGTATCGACAGGCTGTATTTCAGAGGGGAATATACATTGTAAAAGAAGAGGTGTTTAGCTTGTCCAATTAATTGTGAGTTCACACAGCCCAGAGAATATTAGAGATATGAGCAGTGCTAAATAATGATACCAATACAAATCTGTCTTTTAATTTGTCACTTTAAGTTGGGGGGGAGAGCATTTACATGTGCATAGGTCATAGGTCAATGTCTAGTTGTCCTGGTCAACTTCTCTAATGCATCAAACTGATCTCCACATGACATACAGGTATTGGCAGGGTGGGTCCATGGTGGTGTCAAAGGCGAAACAGAGTGTACAAGGCTATGACTCACAGGAGAGATGGAAGGTATAAAAGCATTAGTTTTGCCACTTGAAAGCTATTACCATTGAAGACTTCTTGCTAACAGACCTGCAGGTAAGTACAGAGTCATTCAGTTATGTCACATTGGGGATAAACATGATGGAAGAAAATCAGGTTTTGATGGAAAATAATGAAAGAAGAAGAAAAAAAAAAGTCCATTAAGCATCAGTGAGCTAATCCTAAAGTGATAAGGTATCTGTCAATGGGAAATACTTAATGCTTGTGCTAATGGTGTTTTGTGAGAAAATGTGCTGTGAAGTACTTTGTCATTGGTGGTAGCATACTTAACAGGTATGGTACAGATTATTTTTGTTTTTCTGAAGATTTATTGTGCTGGCAAAAAGAAAGGAGATCAGCCATACAAGATACTAGCTGTAAAAACTTAGAAGTTATATGTACCTAGAAATACATAGACAGCATATATTTAGGTTTTGAAGCTGTATGAGTAGATGGTTAAAATATTGCTGATGTTTGACAGGGTCTGTTAGATTTTGATTATTTTATTTCATTTGCTTTTTTGTCAGTTCGGGGCAGGTTATAATGGATACCTCATTGGCATATTATATGCAAACTTGCCATGTACGGGGAGAAAAAAACAAACGACTGGACTTGCAAAACGAGATGTTGTTCTCCATGCTGAAGCAAATGTTCTCCTATACAGGTTATTGTTACAAATCCAGTAATGAAGTGACTTCACAGGCATTCTTTATGACAATTGGTGTGAATAGTGTGTAGTGTGAATAAGTGAGTGACTAACCATGGATTTTCCCTTCGATCTTTCCATCTGTTCTTCACCTGTTAATCCAGTTTCAAAAACTTAACATTTTACAGCTCTGACCTTATAATCAACATCTTGATATGTGTGTTTCCTCTCTTCCACCCCCAGAAAGGTGTGGTACCACCTTGTGTTCCTACACTGCCAAAATAGTCACCCAGTCTCCTTGTGATGAAGCTCTAAACAGTTTTTGAAAGACACAGTCTGCAGCATGCTGCCTGGCAGTCTTTTTTGGTGGTCCTTAGGCTAGCAAGAATACTGTCAGGTCAGCCAGATCCCTTAAGACTCTAGCTGTCAACAGCTGGAGAATTGTTAGTCTGTAAAACTATATGGCTCATAGTGGTAGCACTTTTATATACACAGAAGTAGAGGAAACAACAAAGGTATTTGAAGGGAAAATCAAGGGAACTTGGAGGAGGAGATAGTAATCAGAAATAATAGTCTTCAATGAAAATACTAATCTTATTTTAAAGAAATGTAAACATTATGGTTAGCTTTAGCTTTGCAGAAAAATGAATTAATTGTGCAAATACATATATTTTTCAGATCAAAGGCCTGATGTTCTTTACTGCAGCAAACCTTCCTGTCCTGAATGTTGGAACCTTTTGAAGGATGTGAATATCAAGAAAATTTATTGTGTAAAAGAATCATCCAAACAAAATGAAGAAGTATGCTTATGTAATAGTATTTATTTATTTTCATAATGTAATTATATGTTTGGGGGCGGGGGGGGCAGTTTATTTATAGTTGACTTACAGACAAACATCAGTTCTTACCCTTCTGTATAGGAGAGGAGCTATAGCAGATCATCACCTATGAGATGAGTCATTGTTCATACTCATATACAGCTGAAATGTTATGACTTGCTTTCTGCCTTGGAAATCATTACACTCAAGATACTTCTAAAGTGAGGAAAGGAACAAGTTGCATATTTTAGGATCTTGCACTGGGGAAGTCCAGCCTCCTGTTTAGCTATATCTGTATGGCAGAGCTCTGGAGAGCTCCCTGATTTTGCATCTGGATGCTTATTCTGGCTGTGCCTGCACTCTTATGATGGTGAGACCTGGGTATGTGTCTTGGTTGTGATATGCAGGAAACCTGGGCATAGGTGCTGAGGGGAGCTGTGGCATGCTTCGTTAAGACCTCCAATATGAAGGAATACCTCTGTCCTTCATTGCACACACTTAACTTTTAATCCCTCAGGGTAAATGCAAAATTCTTCTTTCTAAGTCTCACATTCTCATATTTGAAGTGTCTGATGAGTTTGGCTTCACTGTTTACAGATCTGTGCCAAACAAGGTATTTTCAGATTCATCTCAAGATTTCACCCTTTCTTTACCGGAAAGAACAAGTATTTTCTGAGTTTGCAAAGGAGTACTATTCCTTTCAGGGAAGTCCCACAATTACTTAACAGGATTTACTCGGATGTAACTTAAATCAAATAATTTGTGTATGACTTTGGAAAAATCTTTCTGAAGGAAAAGGTCTCAGTCTTGGTTCAGTCCCAAGTATCTGGTTAGTTCCCATGTTCTAGATTAAATTCTGCCCCTATAAAGACAACCATGGCCAAGGTATTCAACGTCTTCTTTGCCTCAGTTTTTACTGCCAAGATTTGCCCTCACAAATCCCATGTCCCTGAGACCAGTGGGAAGATGTGGAGCATGAAATTTACCTTCAGTAGAGTAGAATCTGGTTACGGGATATTTAAAGAAGTTGGATGTACACAAGACCATGGGACCTGTCAAGAAAGTGACTGGAAGTAGTTAGCATGGATTTATGAAGGGGAAAACATGCTTGACTAACCTGACATCCTTTTATGATGAGTTGACTGGATTGGTGGATGAGTAGAGAGCAGTAGATGTTTTTCATCTTGCCTTTAACAAGACTTGCAACATCTCCCACAGCATCCTCATAGACCACCGATGAAGTATGGACTAGAAAGTGGACAGTGAGGTGGATTGACAACAACCTGAACAGCCAGACTCGGCGGGTTATGATCAGCAGCACAAAATCCAGCTGGAGTCCAGTCCCTGGTGGTGTACCCCTGGGGTGGATAATGGGACCAAAACTGTTTAATACTGTCATTAATGACCTGGATGATGAGTCAGAGTACCCCCTCAGGAAGTACGTAGATGATCCAAAACTGAGAGGATTGGTTGGTACACAGGATGGTTGATTCAGAGGGACCTCAACAGGTTGGAGAAATGGCAAACCAGGGATTTCATGAAGTTCAACAAAGGGAGGTGCAGAGCCTGTACACCTGGGGAGGAATAACCCTATGCCCCAGTTCAGGCTGGGACTGACCAACAGGAAAGCAGCTTTGCAGAAAAGGACCTGGTGGACCTGGTGATTAGGTTAACCGGGATGCAGCAATGAGCCGTGGAGGCAAAGACCAACTGCCTCCTGGGCTGTGTTAGGCAGGGCATTGCCAGCAGGTTGAGAGAGGTGATCCTTCCCCTGTGCTCAGCACTGGTGAGGCTGTGGTTGGAATGCTGTGTCCAGTTCTGGCCTCCCCGGTATGAGAAAGATATGGACATATGAGAGTGAGTCCTGCTAAAGGTCGTGAAGATGATTAAGTGATGGGAGCATTTCTCATATGAGAAGAGGCTCAGAGAGCTGAGACTGATCAGGCTGGAGAAGAGAAAGCTCAGGGGGGATCTTATCCATGTGTTTATATACCTGATGGGAGGGAGTAAAGAAGATAGAGTCAGGCACTTAGTGGTGCTCAGTGATGGGACAAGAGGCACTGGGCGCAATTTGAAATACAGGAAATTCCACTAAAATGTAAGAATTTTTGCTGTGACAGTGACGAGCACTGGAGCACGTTGCCCAGAGAGGTTGTGCAGCCTGCATCCTTGGAGATATTCAAAACCTGAGTGGACACAGCTCCAAGAGATCTGCTCTAGTTCATCTTGCCTTGAGCTCTGGACTGGAGACCTCCAGAGGTGGCTCCCAACCTCAGTGATTCTGCAAATGCCTGGTTTATTTGTGTGCTTTTAAGTTTCTTTTTTCTTTTAGTATCATCTAGATGATTTAAAGAAAAACTTTGGCTATCATGAGGTAGGTTTGCATCCTGAAGATTAGACTCAGGGTTGTATTACTAACAGGTACTTTTCAACATTCATTTAATAAAAGCATAGAATAGTTTGCTTTGATGTGTGCCATCTTTCTGGTTTGCCTTGTTTGTTTGTTGGTTTTTGTTTGTTTTTAAGAAGCACATTTTCATTAGATGGAAAGTTCACACAAATTATTTTTAATGAGCTTGATTTTTAGAGGCTTTTTAGCACACTATTAATGTACATCCTAGATGATTTAGTTTATATGAAAAAAGGCCCGTCAGATAATATAAAAATAGAAATATGAAATCAGAAAATTGTTTTAAAAAGTCTTTCATACTGTTTAATGGTGTGTGTTATACATTTGTCACTCAGTGTGTTGTTTTCTTATCAGTAATCCAGAATATTAACTGAAGATCCCTCAGGTAATGATGTCCAAATATAATAATAGCAAATATGTAAAGGACAAGTCATACTAATTTTTAGCTGCAATTACAACTGGCTCTGAAATATGACCATGTCAGAGGAGTAGAAGAAACTAAACTGAGTGAGGTCATGACATGCTAAACGTGAGACCAAGACATGAGCACTTTGATTACGTAGGGGGTGAGAAACAGTCTGTTGGAACAGGGACAGCTCACGCCATCTTGAAAGTGGAAAAAATAGAGTGATTATATCAGATTACTTCTCTGAAATCTCTGAGATGCTTCATTGTGTTAGCACCCCTCCCTTTGCAGGAAGTTAGTTCAGTGACAGTTCTCGTTTTTGTCAGTTGTTCCTTGTTCATGTCTCCTGTACTTCTGCTTTCATTTCAGAGGGGTGGTCTGTGGTTGCTGCTGATGGTGAACCAGCATAAAGCTCCACAACATCAACACCATCTTTTAGGATCCAATGACCCCAGGCCCCCCAGTATATTCAGTGGTGTTGGGATAATTACCTTGTGATGGCAGCCACTTTGGTTGTGCCCACCCCCTTCCAGAAACACACCTCATACCAATCCCTCTGCCACCTCTTTTCTTATTACTGCTTCTGCTGTGCTCTACAGGGATTTGTTTCTGTCTGTGGCTTAAGGGTGGGAAAAGCATTTGCTTTCAATGTTCCTCTAAGGTGTAGTCATGCCTAAATGTGCAGTGTCTGTAACCACGAAGGCAGTGATTTTTTTGCGCAGTCCTCATTCCTTCTGCAGCTTTTCTTCTCTTGGATTAGTCAGAGCATTTAAATGAGGATTTTTCTTTTTCCTTTATTGATGTTTCCCGCACTCCCTCACATTTATTTCATTTGATCATCTTCTTTTGCACTATATTTTTTAAATATTTTTTTATCCTGTCATCTTTTTCAGATGAAAAGTAACTAGTTCCCTGTTTCCTTGTCTCTCCACTCAGGGGTATTTGGTGCTTGTGTGTCCTTTCTCCTTCCTTCTACCCTTTTTCTCTGGTGTAATATATTGTTTAATTTTGTTTCTTATTCATGGGCCTCTTTGTATGTCCTCTGATAGGTGCATGCCTGTTTTTAATTGGTCTTTGTGCCATGTTGATCATGTTTTAGACTTAAATTTGTTCTCTGTCCTTGAAGCACCAGACCAATTAATGTGGAATATGCTTTCATATTTTTCCAGGCTGAATCATTTTGCTCTAAATGAGCCAGGGGTTTACAGACTGTGGTGCTGACAGATGCTTTTGTCCTTGCCTTTAGAATCCCTCAACTGGAGTTTCGGTACTGGGATTTTCTAGGATGACCCCAAACCCAGAATGAACTACAAAAATCCTCTTGATTTTTAAAATATCATTGTAAGAATGCTATTATTTGTGGCTGGTTAGCTTTCAGCAATTATTCCTTTTACACAGCCTCTTTAGAGGGAGATCATCAAACTGTTTTGCATGGAATTAAATTGAAGATTATGTCACTTTAAAAAAAAAAATTTGTTTGCAGTTTTCAACATGTGTGCTCTGACTGTGTTCCCTTTGGAGATGGTAAGAGCACACCATCACAAACCAAATGGCAAGACCCATGCCATGATAGTACTTGGTACTCATGTTAGAGTGGATGTTGCTATGACTGGGCATGTATTTGTTTCCCTCACACAAGGTACATGCAGGTCTTGGACAAACCTCTGTTCTTCATTTCACCCTTTCCCTCTGTTATCTGGTATGAAAACATGTGTAGGCTCTCTGTTTAGTGTGGAAACTGAGAAGGCAGCAGCAGAAGATTTTGATACAGGGTAGCACAGTGGTGTGTGTGTGTGCATGCACGCAGCAAGGGCATGAAGAGTGGCTGTAATTTCCAAGGACGTGCCTCTCATTGTACAATGTAGGTATGACTAAGTAATGCTACAGGCATCCTGTAAGAGGACCTTTACTGAGCTAAATGCAATATGTAAAAATAACATGATAGTATCATAAGTCCAAAATCTCTTCATTCGCTACAAACTGTCATGCACAGGCGTAATTTTCCAACAAGACAAAATCTTGGGAAGAAAGTTGTGCATCTCCTGTTTTAACTGCAACAGCTTTCCCTGGGTCATGCAGAAACCCATGAAACCATCAGAAATGTAATAGCATCCTAGTCTGATGCTTTAAGTGCATGCCCATCACTCCTGGCAAAGATGGAGCAAGAACTTGTTCAGGAGAACTTTGGAAAGAATGCTAGACTGCAGAAAGGACTCATTTTCTTCCAGACAATGTTGTTAGACTGCATCTAACTCACTGCTTAATACTAGAACTTACCTATCAGAGACTATGTACATGTCAGATGCTGGCCTTTTAAATCACTGAATTATGTATATTTTTATGTGTATAAGTATAATGTATAATTTTTAAAAAGTGTCATGCTATGTTAATGACACTGAAATTTCAATAGTCACACTGTGTATATGTATATAGTATCTTTTTTCCCCCCAAGCTTACGGCTTGGTATCACTTGCTAACAAAATATTTGCCTGTGACCTTACTGAGAAGATTTTCATTACTATTTCACCACCCTGCCATACTGTAACTGTCAAATTATTTGTTCTAAGAACCATTCACTTAAAAGAGTAAGACAAAGCCTAGGGTGATCTTTCTTGGCTGTATTATGGGATACCAGTAATGTAACCAGGGAAAGTAGAAAGTGTTCAGGACTTAATCCTATTAGACGATAGACTAAGCCTAAGCAGAAGAAATGTGGATACAGTCAGATAGAGAAGATTAAGGTGCTTAGCCTCTTTATCAAGCTTTGTGTGTGATAAAGCAATTTATCTTAGCCTTGTAAGCAAATGATTTTTGCAGGCATTTTGCAAGCATTTGCACAAAAAAATACAGAACTGATAGTAAAGGCTTAGCCTTCCTTGTGATAAACAGCATAGCCATGAAAAGATAATTATTTTCATGATGATTGTACTTGAATAAATAACATAGATTAGAACAAGAACTAACAAGAGCTAATAATGAGAATAAGAATGTTATTTTTTCCAGTTGAGTTGTTCAAGGATGAGTCCTTTATCCCGGCTATCTGATTTTGGATTCTGGATGGTGCTGATGCTGAAGGGAAGGAGGAAACCATTCTGCTTTCAGACTATAAAAACATATGTGCAAGCTGAAACTCCCTCTGCTTGCAAATGCAGGTATATAAGCCTCCTGGTGGTTTAAAGAAAATTACTTGGAGAGTTCAGGGAACTTCTATGTGAAATAAAAGGCTATTATGAAAGGCTAGTGTCTCTGTGGAGACTGGTAAGCACCCACGCAGTTCTCTCTGGCCAGTAATTGATGACGCTTCCCATGGTAGGCACCCCTCCACCTGTGTTTTCCTCCTTGTTCTTTGCTGAGTCCATGGACCCTTTGCCTGTCCTGATTCTCAAGTAGATGTAGATATAATCAAGTTCAACCACTATAGTATTGTGGGATCTAATTCTCAAAAGAAGGTAACATTTCCTGTAAACCACAATTGTCTCTATAGCAATTGAATTTTAAATTGCCCAGAGGCCTTGGAAACTATTAAAAGAATTTCCCAGAAGGATTACTTAATTGGATTAATTTTGAAGTTACTTATTAGTGGCAACGTTGTCCTTTTGTCCCACCAGCAAGACTGCCAGGCTGAGTGAGGACTGCACAACTGACATGACTGGGAAGGTTACTTAAGTTTTCACTACATGCTTAAGTTCTCATCTAGTATTTGATTCATATTCTTCTTGCAGAGAACAGTCTCATTCCATTGCAAAGTATCATTATTAAATGTAACTAAATTTAAAATTCTGCTTTGATCTATGCCAGCATTTATTAGCTTGTTATGCAGCACAAGTTGTTCCTTGTCTCTACTCTCCTCCCAACAAAGTGAAGTTATACGGGCATTAGCCACGAGGTGGCAATACAAGAGCTTGATATGCTAAATTTTGCCGGCATTCGTAGCATTCACTCAGGTTAGGCTTTAGGGTATTAGCTAAGTAAATATATTTGCAGTGTTACTGCAGTTTGACTCCGTTTGCCAGTATGTAATATGTGCTCCACATCTGCATAACTGACTTCATGCAAAAGCCAAGGAAGACTAAGTTGATATTCTGGATCAGTAATTCATGCCTTTTATTTTGCTAATAATTGATATCTATATTTAAGTGACTCAGTAGTCAATGAGAGATGTTATGCTAGGAACTCAGCTGCTGTTAAAAGCAAAATATCTTAGGAAGGGGGATGCACTGGTGACATAGAGCTGTCCCACTGTGAATCCTCTCCTGGCTTTAACTCCTGACCTTCCTGAGGTCCAAAGGAACCTGGACACCTAGTACATGTGGATTTCCCAGAGAGCTGATTGCTTCACTCCATTAAAGTCTGCTTCTGTCATCCAGGTTTTTGATTCACTTTTTGGGATGGCTGATGCTTGTTTTCCTGCATTACAAGAGCATTCAACAGTGAATCAAAAGTGGTGTCAGTTGGAAATAGTTCATTTCCAGCCTTTTTCATCCTTTCTTGTAATTAAAAGTATTTGTGTTGTTTGCAGGCATAGGGAAAGCAGTAATCTCTGTTTTCTACACTAACTTTCAAGGACTAGTTTTCCACCCACTGTAATGGAGAAAGAATTTTAAGACATTTTCTATTTTGATGTTACTTCTTTCAGTAGAAGTCAAAACTACAGCTTTCAGAAGGTGGGGGTTTTTTGTTTGTTGTTTTTTTTTTTTTTTTTTTTTCCTTCTCATTCAAATAAGATAGACTAAAAAACTTCTAGCATAAGAAACAGATTGCGGGCTTGGCAGATGTCTCATGTCACTATATTCACCACACTATTTATTTGGACATGGGGAAGTTATTACGGATACGCATTTTGTTATTTTGCACAAAAGTGATAACAGTCTGCTGCTGTCTTCTCTTGACATGGTACCAGTTTTCCTCTGAGCACTTTATGGGAAATCTTATTTTCAACCAGGTGATAGACGGTGAAGTCAGTGTGTTAGCAAATACATCTTTGAAATACATGCAAGTTTGTGGTTTAGTAAATAAATAGCAATGTAAAAGAGAGGAACACAGTAGGAAGCCTTGAAAAAGTAAATAACTTTTGAGATGTCAACTTCTATCAGAAGGATTTGAGATGAAATTCAGCCTGTGAGCTGGGCATTCAGGCTGTTGGATCTGCTGTGGGCATGTATGCTGAGACTGCCATGTATTTTGAATAATATAGAGCTACTTCTGCAAGCCCATTGACGGCCCACATCAGTTGAAACACCTTTTCAGACCAGGGGCATTGGCACACACGTGCCCTTGTCCTATCAGAATTCAAGATTCACAATTTCTAAGGCTTGAAGGAAACAGATGGCTGGTCTGCCCTCTGCATGATACTGACTGTGGGATTTAACATTTAACCCAAATGAGGACCTGTATTTGGCAGAGGCACATACTTCTGAAAGGCACCTGGGCTGTGGTGTATCTCTAACCCTATCTGTTAACATCAAGCTGCCTGCTTAGGCAGTTGATAAACAAACTTAGTCGTCAAAGCTGATAACAGATTTCTTCAGGGAAAACGTGCGTGATCCCTCATGCTTCTGTTTCTGGAGATTGTTTGCATGCACGCACGCATCAGCTTTCTTGTTTACAGACTGCACAGCCTGCAGCCACACAAACCTCAGGCTGTGCTCTTGGCAGGTTACATAAAATAATCTTTAAAAAGCTGGCTGGTGTTTGAAGAACTGAAAGTGAGCTTTTGGACATGATGTTTGAGGAACTGGGTGGCTACTGCTTTTTTCCTTACAGCTTTCTCCAGTTAGATTCACCAGCTTGTGGGTAAGGTGTTAGATATAAACCTTGATGTGAGCCATTTCTCAGAGGTCACATGTAAGTGGCTGTATGAGCAGACGCCTAACTCAACTCAGTGTTGATTATCATTGATGAGATAGTATTTCTGTCCACCTAAATTATTCTGTAGTGTCAAATGAAGAAGATAATGTCACACTTTTATTAATCCATGGTTTTTGGACATTACCCTGACAACTGTGACTGTACAGAATAGCATGAATGTCTGGGAAGGGAGAACGAAAAGGGGAAGAGAGGAGCAGGGTATGACCATAGACCGGAAGTACAGTGCTAAGGAGAGAGTCTACACACCACAGACTTTTCTTCCATAAAAATATAAGCCATTCTTGGAAATGCCCAATGTTATGTATTGTAAATTCCTCTGTGAATGAGCATTTTTAGTGTACTGCTTCCTGTAGCAGCCACTTTTTTCTTCCCTAAATTTTGGTGCTCATTAGCACGAGTAGGGTATGAAAAAGGCAGAGAAGAGGAAAGGATCTAAGCATTTGGGGCAGCCACAGAAAGCTTTACTGAAATATTTCTGTTTATCTTGCCAGGAACAACCCAGAAATCTTCCTGGAATCTCTAAAATCTTCCTGGACTGTACTAAGGTGTTTCAGTGGGGCTTTGGATGGGGCCTGGGGCAGTGGGAGTGAAGTGCTTTCCAGGCTCTATACAGAGCAGCAAATTTAATTCTACCTGTGTTCCTCCAGTCTTCTGTCCATCTGTTCTGCATCTGTTGAGCTGCGAGTCAGCTTTCAGTGAAGTCAGCAGATATGTTTTAATTGACCTTAAATAGCAACATCCAAATAAATTGTGCTGAAACTTAGCTTGTGTGTATCTGATATCAGAAGATGTTGTGCTGCTTTGACTCGACACATTAAAACATTCAGTGACATGGAGATCTTGTTTAAGATATAGTATAGATGATAAAATATTCCTTACTCCCTCCAACACCCTTTTTTCTTCCTTGTTTTTACACCTCAGAATGTAGTTTTCAAACTCTAAGCAAACCAGAGTTTTCAAACTGAGTAAACTTTAACTATCAATTGCATGTATCCATATTTCCATGAGACACCTGGAACATTTTGCAACACTTGGCAGTTGTATGTAACATGATGATGCTGTGTCTTCTCTTACTAAGTAGTTTGCTTTTCATGTGTGTATCTTGACATGGATACTGAATGTTTGTTGTATTGTACATTCCTGTTTCTGATTTAAGGTATTCAGTATATATTTAAACCAAAGAGCAGGGACCTAGTGACCACTTAAGCAAGTGATGAAATACGATGTTCCCTGATGTAGGCAAGTGTCAGCTTTCATTCCAGGTTGGTGGTTACTTTCCTTATACTACATCACATATATAAATAGCTGTTGTTGATGTTCACAGATTATTAATTTGATGGGTTTGTGATCTGAAAGCTAATAATTTACATTCCTGCTCCACTCCTGGAAGGGAGATGCTCACTTTCTTCCCAGGAATTGCTAGTCAATGCACTCTGTTCAGGCTATTCATATCCTGTGTATCGCTATGTGATAAGGGGAAATTATAGAGTGGGATTCTACCTGAAATCTTTTAGGCCCGTGGGAGTTCCCCCAACATGTCACAGACTTCTCCACATACATGATAAGGCAAGCTGCAAATACTGATAAAAGATAGAGAAAAATGTTCATTTTTCACAATGGATGGGAATTACCAACTGGAATCCCTTATGGATGGATCTACATTAAGCTCAGTGCTGTTTGAAATATCTATAAACTATGTGG
The DNA here is from genome assembly GCF_047716275.1 of Strix uralensis. NCBI lineage: Eukaryota > Metazoa > Chordata > Aves > Strigiformes > Strigidae > Strix > Strix uralensis. The sequence goes on along the minus strand of NC_133976.1, from coordinate 71,434,143 downwards.
AAAAGTAGGTGGTTAGTGAATGGTTGATGATGATGAGATGATATCAGCTCCCAAAGACGTTTCAGGATGCCCTAATCTAATCACGTTTAGAGATTTACTGTGGTGCTATTGTATCTAATCTGGTTTGTCAGACGTCATGGAGGTATCGGAATGAGGGCTGAATGGAATTCAGAAGAAGAACCTTAACATTAATATTTCTGATGGGTTTGTAAGAAAAAAATCTTTGTTTCAAAAGCGGGATCCACTAAGAGGAAAACCGCTTGTTTTTTCTGTTACAAGAAATGCTTTGTTACAAGGTCCGGTTACAAACAGGGAAAATAAAGATGGTCTGTGCCCAAATGCATTTATAGTTTAAATACAAAGTGAAGCAGTAGTTGCTACAAACAGACCCAGAATATGAAGAAACAATGGGAAATGATAGGCAGCCATAGTCTAAATTGCAGTATGACAGAAAATATATTTAGACTGATGAATATAAATGTATTTTAGCAGTTTCATTTTTATTTGGAGAGACATGTCAGTGTTTTTGCAATAATAGTCCAAGAAGTAGATCAGGGTTTTGCACAATGCAGGAGTCTTTCTGGGTACAGATGCAATGTCTAACTGCTCTTATCAGCTGAGGCTTAAGAAATGCTTTAAATTCCTGTTGCACATCTGTGTGTTTATATCAGAAAGCTCAAACATGGGAAAACAGATACCAGTGAAAATTTTTTGTCTATCCTCCCAGTAAAACTAAGTCCTAATGAACAGGCTTGCAGTAGTCCATAAGTCTCCACCAGAGAAAAAGATGGCTAGAAGTATGAACCAGGGACATCTTAAACCCTACTCTTGAGGGATTTAAGTAGCATGTGGGAGGAAGATGCATCTGTCACCAGATGGAATAGATAGGTCTGGTCCTGGAGATCAGCCCCTGCACTGAGTCTTTCTCTCTAAACACAAGTGTCAGAGTCACCATTTCCCTTATACCTAAAAATCCATTAATTACAGTTCTCACCTAGGATGTGGACATGAGGCTCAAGTTGCTCAGATGAGGTATCAAAGAGATATTTGAGGTACTTGGTAACACTGGGCTTGGGGCTGAATCCAAGAGCTGTGAGGACGGTGTGTCGTGTTCTGCTTGTCTAAGGCGAGGTCTGGGAGCCTCCTGGTATCCTGGTATTCCCTTGTCAGGGAAGATCTTCACATGTTGAGAAGTTTCACTGGTAAAAGACCATTGTGCAGCCAGAGGACTTTGGTATATCCAGGGATGGCAGCAACTGAGCAGTGAATTTGCAGAACTAAAATTGAGACCCATTTAGGTAGGTAACATTCAGGAGTTAAGGGCTCACAAGAGGTAATTCTGTGTGTGCCTCTTACTTTTAGGAGACTCTCTGGCCCCTGAGGACACTACCAGCCCTCACTGCCCTGCCCAGCCTTCCCCGGGGCCTCCCCACCCTAACTGAGGTCCAGGACCCCGTTTCAGTTCAGCCCTGGGCACCTGTTCTGGCTACGTTACAGCCCTGTCTCCAGTCCCATCTCCTTTTCCTCATCCTGACTCACTCCTCAATGTACTCTGTGGGGCTAAGCCCCTTGATGAGGTCTGTTGGATAGGGGGTTGCCCTCACCCCCCTGCTTGTCCCCTCTTGTGGGGCAGCCCCACATATGGCTCCCCAAAGCACTGGGCAGCCTGACTGTGGCATTACAGGGCATGTGTAGGAAAGGCAGGTCCATCAGTGAAACACATGATGTCTAGGGATGCTGGGTGTCTCAGAAAGGTGCATTTTATTTTCTGGGTTGCCTGAAAAGTGCCTACCTTCACCTGCAGCTCTTGGCGTGAGCCTGTTCCTAAATCTCACCCCTAGCCCTTAAGATGCAGCCATTTCTGCCTGAAGCTAACCACAAGATCAGCTTCATTGCAGCTGAGGTTATTAACGCTGCAAGGACACATCAGCACTTCTACGTGATACTGGTAAAAATCCATAGCCCAGAACCATGATGTTTTTAATAAGCAGTGGGTTTTGCTGTCTGTGAGCTGCAGTGAGTGTCTGGGTGAAGTGTCTGTCAGCCCAGAAGCCTTGTTTCAGCTTTGAAGTTATGATGTTGGCCAGACCAAACCAGCAGAGACTGAAGAGCAGCTAGAAATACCAGGTTCTTCGTGGTGATTCAATCTAAGCCACAATGCCTCCCATCAATGTGAGGAGTGAACTGCTGGAGGCGATGGCTGCTAAAGAGCATTAGATCAGCCCAATGCTCACTTTCATTACCAACTGAAAGTATGGCCATGGTCCCACATGTCCCCAGAGCTGTAACATGGTGCAGTTTGGCCCAATATTTGCCTTCCCTTTGCCAATCCAGCACTACGCAGCAGCTGCAGGCTGGGAGACATCCGTGGAAATTGAAGCTGCTCATGATCTGGGTAACAGAGACTTAAAGATTTCCTTATTCTGTTGAAACAGATCTGTCAATGAACAACCCTTATTTCTATGGGACTCCAGTGACATGAAAACCAGGAAAACAATGACCCTGTATATCCCTGTCTGCAATTGCTTAATTATCCTTGCAAATAAGGAGGGTGACAGTTCTTCAGTACGATGTGTATCTTAGCGTTATGGCCTACTATAGGGTATTGTTAGCCATTAACATTGCTGAACTTTAATATTAAACAAGACAAGCTGTTTCAGAGCCCAGGATAACTCCTGACTGCCAAATTGAAGGGAAGAAGTCCAGGTGCAGCTGTGTAAGCACTTTAAATTTTTGTGTGTGTGAACTTCAAATAACCCTGAGGAATTAATTATTCAGTCTTTACCATGAGCACACAAACATGTTTTCTATAAATAGCATTTTCATTAACAGTGGTAGGTAAAGGAACGTCTTGCATGTGTGGCTTTGATATTGTGGTTACACACAACCAGTGGATCATTTTTAATATTTATTAGCTATAACCATGATTACTATATAACATTTTAGGTTTTATCTGTACACATATATATAGAAGTTTTTTTTTTTAAAAAGTGTATCTAAAAATAAGTATACACACATACACATACATATACGTAAATACAACTCTGTAGCCGATTTAAAATACACTGAAGCTCATATAAGGAAGGAAAAGCAAAGCACGGGGAGATTAACCCCACTGTTTGAGACTTTCCCAGCTGGCTAAAACCAATGCAGCTGGCTCTTTATTATCTGTCTTCCAAAGAATTGAATTATGGCTTTCTGACATTTGTTTGGTTAAATGTATCTGAGGAAAGAGGAAGAGCACAGGTAACTTCAGAAGCAAACTTTTAAAAAAATGAACCAAACTAAAAAATCCAGAAGTGCCTGCACTCAGCACAGGGAGCTTTGACTGCTACAATGGTCCTTCAGGTGCAACAGAAAGCTTGGTAATCCAGAGCAACTGCTTGTTATCACCAAAATATGTTGAGATACTTACTAGGGACTGACAAATGTTGTAAATCCACCTTTTCACTCACTGTGCCTAGTTGCTTTTGGTTCTTTGGAGCTCTCCACCCCATATCTCCAGTCACAACAGTCTCAGAAAAGCCCTCTTTTCCCAGCTACAAGAAATGGAGATGCACAGAGCCATGTGCCCTCCATAAAGTATTATTTCAGTTTAAACGGATGACAAGTTATGGGAACAATCAAGGTCAGAACTGGGGAATGGGAAGAGTGCAGAAGAGTCAAATCATGTGGGGAAAAACAGCTGGGGAAAAGATACTTCAGAGAAACTTTCTTTACCTGAGAGAAAGCTGGTCTTCGTCTGACCAGCCTTCTGTCACAATTGTATTTCCTTTGTTTGGCTACTGTACTATGGTAAAAAAACCCACTGAAAACCAAAGGGAAACGTTTCTGTTCACTGTAGTCCCTTGACTGGCTGCCTAGGTAAGATAACGTTTGTGTCTCAGGGTAAATAAAGATCCTCCTGCTTTCTTCTTGAAGCCAGATTTCAGTGCCTTTGAATTTGAATGACAGTGTTGATTTGAATGGCAGATAGCAAAGCAGAATCAAAAAATACATTGATAAATGGTCAGAAGAAAAAGGATTTAAATGCAGCCATTCAAAGGTAAGTGGTAAATCTATTAAATGCAATCAGAATTACTAGACTATAAATCAGTTACAAAAGCTGCAGTGACACACCTGCTTGAGATACCAGCAGCTACTGGGACACGGTACTTAGGAAGGTAGGAAGTCATTAGCCATGAATTGTGCCTGTTCCCTGTGTGCTACATGATATAGATATTTTACCATAGTGACGTTTCTACTTCATTGATTTTATTTGAAGCAGGTAAGTCACCATATCTCACAGGCAGCACTTCTTTTCATGAGTGCATTTTAACAGTTGAAAGCCTTTTTGCTTTTTGTTCATTTGTATTCCACTCCCTCTTTTTACAAAGAGGTTTCCATTTCAGCATCTTCCCTTCATATTATTTGTTATTTTTGTTTTCTGCCTGCTACACAGTAGCAGGCTCCTGGTATCTTTTAGTGCTTACCTAAAGGATCATGACAACTAAGTGCAAATACTGGGAGGGAAACAAAAGCTGACTTGCCAGTCAACAGTACTTTAGGGTGGAAAAAGACTTAGGGTGTGGAGGGTTTTGCTGGAGAAATGAAGATGTTGGTTCACCTGGCTAGCCATAACATGTGAAAAGCAGTAGCCGTACAGATCCAGGACCCCTGGAGAGCCCCCACACTGCTTTTGGACACTCAGCGGATGATTGTAGCCCAAGGAATTGCTGCTGGTTCAGCTGAGACCCCTCTGGGCTTGCTGGAGGCTCTTGCAGCTAGGCAGGTGCTCCATGGTGCTAGGATGTGGCCGCCCTAATCCTTCCCACCGTGGTGTCCCCCGTGGGCCTGCTGAGGGGGTGGGTGGTGGGCTCCAACCTGCCCTTGCCGTCCATCTGTCTTGTTGCTCCTGCCATCCCAGATGTGCAGCTAGGGGTAAGAGGGCTGTGGTCCTGGCAGGCTGGGTGGCCATCTCTGGCAGAGGCAGAGCTTCAGCCTGTCTTTGGGAATACCACGGGTTGCAAAAACAGAGGCCCAAGTGCATTTTTAATGTTTTTTCATTTTTTTTTCCCTCCCTTAATAGTGGAGTTATACCAGGAGTTAATTTAGCTTTGTCATGTATAATTTCTGCGTTTATAATGGGTTTCCTTTGTGCTGAGTAGCTTGATTTTTGTTTGGTTGTTTAATATTACCTGATTTGTTGCACTGTGATGGATGATTAATCTTTACCAGTTGTGTTATTAAGCAGTTCCTACAAAGTCTGCAGTTCCCCTTCTCCCTCAACAGAAAGCCTGGGCACATGTTGCATTTCATTTCTAATTACATACATTAAGGTGACTTATGTGCTATTACTCAAAATAAATTGCTCTTTGATGTAAGTTCAGCATATGAATGGCTGGTTATAATTATACCAAGTTGAAAGAGAATTTAGTACTATTGTTCCTAGTCCAAAGTAATTCAGTGTGTTTTATAATAGAATCAAATCAGCAATTTTCCATTGTTCCTCAGTTCAATGTGGCCATTATGAACGAATTTTTTCCTTTGTAGATTTGAGCTAAAAATTCAAGGGGTATGTGAATGGCATTGACAGAAGCAGAGGAAAGGTGATCCCTTCTACTTTGCTGTCTCCTATTTCCATATCCCTTCAAAAGGAGCAGCCACTGGGTGATTCACTGCACTGTCACTTCAGTTCATTTCACTTTTGTGAACATGCTGAATTCCCAATATATGTGCTGGTATTTATCATAGGAAGACACCACTCCAGTGTCTTAGCTGCTCTGTGAAGTAACATAAAACAGAGTGGTATACAATTTGGGGTAAGGGGAGAAAGGGAGGACACACGTGCTGTTTTCAGTCATTTAAAGATTCTGTGAATGTTCCTGGCGTTGTTTTGGTGATAAATACCGATCCTCTGCCACACTGGAATGCACAGACAGTGCTCTGCTGGAGCAAATCAAGCATCTGCTTTTAACAGAAACATAGAAGTTTTTAAATGAGAGGACTAAACACATTTTTGGTGTCAGACCTTAACTTCAAGGGGTTTGGTTATTTTGATTAATCTGTAGGTAGCACACATACTGTGCTGGATGGAATTTGTTATCAGCCATAGTTACAGGCATCTCTAAGGCAGTATGGAGCCATGAGGCTCTTCAGCATTCACAGTTCTGCTGTTGGGCTGCCTATTTTACAAGAGCATGTGTGTGTTTGTTCCATTTTAGTTTTAATTATTGGTGGTAAATACGCTTCAGGAGTGAAATATGTTTTGTCAGGAGAAATCTGGAAGTGCTTTCTCAGGAGAAAAATAATTGGAAAGGTTAATGCAATCCACCCTGTAAAAGACTTTAAACTCATTTGCTTGGAGATGTGAACCAGATGCTTTGTTCACAAAACTATATTAAATTAGCCCGGGGGGGGGTCCCATTACAGCTTCTCAAGTACAGCAAAAATGGCAAATTAAATATATATCAATTTTAAATATTGAAGATAAAGTCGGCTTTCAAATGTGTATGGTGCCCCATGCAAACCACAGTCATTTTACTGCATGCTTTGTTTCACACAGATCTTAGGAGAGTGAAAATTGGAATTGTAGCTTTTCTGTATTAAAACGATAAATCTCCTTGGATAGGCTGTGTAGGAATGTGATTTTAACAGAAAGGCAGAATCAATACTCAAAACCCTGACCTGAAAGTCTGTTCCTTGCAACAAATGGAGACAACTTTGGGAACAATTTCCTATTGACGTAAACAGACACAGCCAATGGGTTGCCCCTGCCTGAGAAGGGCTTGCTCATTTTTTGTAGAGAGGTTTTCAGGGGATGTTTGCATGCAGAATTGTAAAAGGCCTCATCCTGCTCTTTTTGGTCTTTCAAACTACCTGTGCTGGGCCATGACAAGCTGACGTGTGCTGGGAGTCCAGCCCAGCAGCAATCTCTCTCTTGTTTGATATTGCCAGGGCAGTACACCACCTTCTATCAAGTTTGCTCTGGCACAGCGATAGTAACGCTCACCTGACGCAAATCACATCCGTGACTCTCACTCAGTGCCTGCTTGTGCCTATCTGGCTAAAATTTTGGCTGCAGTTCTAACACGCACACTTGCTCACAGGATGTTATAACCCAGATGTTCCAACCAGAAGAGGTAGAGGCTAGCCCTTAGTGGGAAAAACTTTTTTGATTAAATATTTCAAAGCTAGATAAATCTGTTGTTGGGCTGCATATAGAAACAGCCTTAATCTCCCATCGGTTTTAGAGACATTGTTTGTGCAGATCATGTTTCCCCGTATAATCCAGAC